>NC_085049.1:55542140-55859068 GCF_963662255.1 Cinclus cinclus | reverse complement strand
ACTCTCCAGGGTGGATACTTCTAGTGTAATTTTTTATCACCCACCCTCAAATATTTTATTCTTTGTCCATAGAAAACTTTGGGATTGTGGCTATTCAGGCTTTTGGCCAGCTCTGCTCACGTTCCCATGAGTGAGTCTGTCCCTTTTGTATGTACATGATGGCTCATATGTGTGTGTTGATAGAGGGAGAGCGTTTGCTCTGCTGCTGCCATGTACTGTCCTGAAATGACTTGTCATGTTTGCAAAGTACCTTGTAATGCACTGCTCGAGCCCAGAGAGCTGTGGTGAAGGCACTTAAATGCAGATGGCAGCCAGTGATGAGGAGTGTTCCCCAGGGCTGCTTTGGGGCCAGTCCTTCATACCTTCAGGACGATCCAGACAGGGGATCAAGTGTACCTACAGTCAGTTTGAAGAAGACAGTAGGCTGGGTGAGAGTGTTGACCTGCTGGAGGATGGGAAGGTGTTGCAGAGGGATCTGGACAGATTGGATTGATGGGACGAGGCCACTTGTATGATGTTCATCAAGGTGAAGTGCCAGATCCTGCACTTGGGTCACAACAACCCCAGGCAGTGCTACAAGCTGGGGGAAGAGTGGCTGGAAAGCTGCCCAGGTAGAAAAGGACCTAGGGGTGCTGGTCAGCAGCAGCTGAACATGAGCCAGGTGTGCTCAGGTGGCCAAGAAGGCCAGTGGCATCCTGGCCTGTGTCAGCTGTAGGGTGGCCAGCTGGACCAGGGTAGTGATTGCCCCTCTGTGCTGGGCACTGGTGAGGCCACACCCCCACCACTGCAAGGACATTGAGGTGCTGGAGGGTGTCCGGAGGAGGGCAGTGGAGATGGTGAAGGGTCTGAAGCATGAATCCTGGGAAAAGCAGCTGAGGGAACTGTGGCTGTATATTCTGAAAAAAGGAGACTCAGGAGGACCTGATCACTCTCTAGCCAGGTGGGGGCTGGCCTCTTCTCCCAGGCAAGTAGTGACAGGAAAAGGGGAAGCAGTCTCAAGTTGCACTGGGGAGGTTCAAGTTTAGGAAAATCAGGAAAATTCTGCAGTGAAAGAGTGGTTAAACATTGGAACAGGCTCTCCAGTGAAGTGGTAGGGTCACCATCCGTGGAATTGCTCAAAAAATGAATAGACATGGCACTTCACAGTATGGTTTAGTTGGCTTGGTGTTATTCAGTCAAAGGTTGAACTTCAAGATTTTGGAGGTTTTTTCCTGCACTTGACAATTCTATGACTGTACATGCAAATAGAGAAGTAAACCAAGATTTTAGCTGTAGCTTTAGTTTTGAAAATCTCCAGCTTTCAAATGCTTGAATTTGCAACCTTGGTGTTCTTCAACGTAGTCTTTTCTCTGTGATTGTAAACAATACTTTGCATTTCTCTGATGTGTTATGGCCAAGAATTTGATAGTGTTCTATAAACATTTTTTGTGATTAGTCATGACAGTGACCTTTTGAATTAAGTAACTATTCCCATTATTTCAGCTTTTGAAATGAATACATGTGGAGATCACACTGAGCATCAAACAGAACGTTGGTAGATCAGAACAGAGAGTCTCTTAACTTCTACATCCTGACCTGTGTTTTGACCTTCATCCACACTTCTTTTTCAGCTGAAAAAATGCTTTTTAAGATCACAGCATTGCTTTTGTGACTCTGCCTAAGGCCGTCTCTCACCCACAGTAAGTCTGAACAGGATGTTCATTAACCAGTAGCATCTCAAGTCAGCCTGGGGTTCACTGCAAAGGGCCAGATGAATAGTTTATGAATAATAAAATGGTTTTGAAATGTTCGGATAATTCAAGTGATGTCTTTTGTAAGAGCTATCTGAATTACTAATGACAGCATCATTAAATTCTTGTTATCTGAGTTTAAATTTGATCTCCTTGAAATAATTTCTTATGTGTCCATCAGTAAAGGTCTTCTGTGCATCATGTTGCCTTTTGATAGACCAGTCTCTGCCTGTTGGTAAGCTAATTACTTATGTTTTCATCCTTCCTGGTAAACAGATCTCCCCTTGTTCTTATCACAGTTCACGCCTCACTTGTTTCCTGGTAGACTGCTTTATTTCTGCTGTCAAGCTATAAAGGCCTCTTGCTATAAAGGCAAGAAATAATAAGCATTAAAAACAAGTGCAGACTGAAGCTTTATAGTCCTTTGGCTCTGTGCGGACAAAATACTTCATTAATTCAGAGCAAGCAAATCTTCATTCTGCCTGCACTCTCACACCTTTTCGCTCTGTTCCTCTCCTATGGCCTCACATCTCACTTTTACTGGTTCCAATTTCCACAGAGGTATCTATAGTTTTTCCATCTCTAAATGCCTTCTCAGAGCTTTTTCAGACCACTTTCCTTGGCTGTCTCCCAGCACAGATCTTTCTCCTCTCTAGACCCAGCCAGCTTGGTTGGGTGCCATCCCTGGAACACAGGGCACTCTTTGAACTTGGGGCACGCCTTAGAGGAGCCACTGGTGGCAGCAGCAGCAAAAGGAACAGGGTCCTTTTCCGTGTCCTGTGCTTTTGGCCAGCATGAATAACTGGGGTGTGTGTCACCTCAGCCCCCAACCAACACCAGCCCTGCACCACAGTTACAAACTGCTTTGCCCAAATTACTCCTCCCTCACCCCTCCTCAGAAACAGACCATTCTTGACATCACAATCTCTTCCTCTGCTTTGCATCCTCTGTCATGTGAACTGGACTGATGGATGGGCTGACGGTGCAAAGCAGCCTTTGCTGAAATAAGGGGTACATTGAGGTGTAAAACCTGGTGTGAGGATCATATTTCTACCTGTGAGCTTTGGAGCCTCTGTCTTTTCTCTGCTTGATGATTCATGGCAGTAGGAGGCAATAGGAGGTGTGGGAAGCCCCATTGCTTTCATTAGTGGGAGAATGCTTAGTGTGCAGTACATTTCTCATATTTCCAACTCATTCTGGAGCACATTGGCCAAGATTTAAGAGTTATAGGCCTGTAAGTCAAATACCTTCTGAAATGGGTGCTATTATTCTCCCATTTTTCACCTGAGCTTGTAAGTAGGCCCCCATATATCTTTGGGTCACTGTGCAGCACAGATTTCTTCCGTGTTCTGCTCCTTATGTCAATTAAATTCCAGCAGGGAGGCGATGTATAAATGTTATTCATCAAAATAATCACACCCAGAGCCTGGTGACAGTGCTTCAACAGAAGCTGTGTCACAGATAAAGCCTGCCAGGAGGTTTCATCAGAACCTACTCTGGCTGGACCCAGCCTTTCCTACAGGCAGCCCTACAGCTGCTTCATCACAGCAGAGATCAGCACCTGTCAGGTGAGACACATGGCCCACACCCTGCCACTGCACTAGATCAGTGTTGTAGGTCCCTTCCAAATTCTACTCTACTCTTGTTGTGAGGGTGGTTGGCCACTGGAACAGATTGCCCAGACAGGCTGTAGAGTCTCTACCCCTTGAGATCTTGAAAACCCCATCAAGCATGGCCCTGAGAAACTTTTCTGCTCTGGTCTGGGCAGGAAGGCTGAGCAAAACTGTCTGCAGAAGCACCTTCCAAACTCGGCATCTCTGCCATTCTGTGCCTCTGTGGGTCACACAGAGCTCTTGGGCTGGCATCTGACTGCAGATTTCTTCCATCAAGTGTGAAGCAAACTTAAAACTGCTTTGATTTTCTTAGAAACGGGAGGGAGCAGTGTTGACCTTCAATAGAGACTTCAGTTGCTTTTGGTAGTTCTGGGTTTTTAATGTTAGATGAAAGCTTCTGGCCCAGTGTAGGTACAGATCCACTGATTTTTAGTGAAGGCCCTGAGGGGTTTTTCTGTATTGTTATGGCTGGTGTGGAAATATCCATCTTTACTGTGTGTGCTTCTCTCAGCTTTGTCCCTGACACTAGGTCACATAAAGAGGGAAAATGCTCAGTCAGATGTTCTATGTGCTCACTGGATTTTTTAATCACATTGTGAGCTGAATACCAAGTTAGTTCCTGCTGTAATCTCTGCTACTACCCCAAAACAGCACCACAGGTTTTTTTCTAGGTGCAGTGACTTCTTCAGATGCCTTTTAGCATTTTCCTACTGTACCAACTCTGAGAGATGCTGGACAGGTAAAATGGTTCCATGACTCAGACACTTGAAAGATAAGTGCTTCCATTACCATAGGACTGTATCATCTTGTCTCATCTGATAGCCTTCAGCCAACAAGTAGTACCACTTGATCATCTGGTTAAATTCAAGCCTATACTTTCAAGCCTATGCTACCCAAAGTTGAGTTGTTAAAAGACAGAAGAAATGAGAGACAGGCAGCCTGATGCCTGCTATTTTGGTGGGGGTGTAGGGCTGGGTTTCCTCCCAGCCTGGCTACCACCTGCTTTCCCAAGCAGTGGCCTGTGAGGGTTGATGCCATTGTGCTGTCACTAACTTGGCAATATGATGTTGTATGGACTCCCCAAGGCAATTTCAGGCCAGAATCCAAACTGGGGAAAGGCAGGGACAAGTATATTCCAGGCAGATTCTCCCTTTGCCCTCATCTGCAGATGCTGTGGGTTGTGCCCAGGAGCAACCCTTGCCCACACACACCTTCTGGGGCTTCCTTACTGAAGGGTTAGAGAGCAGGACTGAGAACGTGTCCTGAAATGGGGGCTAATGTTTATTGACATCCAAGGAGAGCCATAGTCATCCCTTAGACATAAGACTCTGAACAGCACTTTTCTAGGGGATGGTATCCAAAAACGGATGTCTAAAGTCAAGATTCTCAGGGTGTGCTTAGGCATCAAAAAGGGTTCTTTTTTAGAAAACAAATGTAGAATACTCAGTTTGATGTCTTCCCAAGCCAGGCATCAGAATGAAAAATAAGTGTTGAAATAACACCATGATTTGTAAAGCTCTCTTGCAGGCTGAGGTGAAAAAATAAATTGAGGTTAACAAGAGAAGTCAGCAAAGGGGCGAGGCAGGAAATTAAACCTTACCATTCTCATCACTTATTTAGAGAAAAAAATTAATAGCATTTCAGTTTTGAAGCAAACATATTTCACAATGGTTCCTATCAACCATCAGCCACAGATATATTGCTTTGTCAGAAAGCTGGCAAGCATCAACACAAGAAGCCCAGATGGGAATGCAGAGATGGAAAAATAAGCAAAATGCATTGTGGCTTGGATCTTAAGTATGTATAAGGTACTCCCCCAGTATCTAATTACAGGCTGTGCAGGAAATAACAGCTATTGTTAAGTTTCTTGACATTCTCATCTGCATGTCTTCTGTTGCTTTCAGCATCAATAGTTTGTTTTAGCTACTGTTTTCCATGGTGGGTACATGCCTGTGAATATACTCCAGACAGAATCAGCCCAACTATTTCAACTCCTTTACAGAAGAGTAGGGAAGGCAGTCCTGAACCTGTACTTTGCTATCTTGAAGAAAACATCCATAGGATTGGTGGGGTGTTTTTCCAGTTTGGGGTTTGGGTTATTTTCAATCTGAATTTAAAGCTATTTATTATTTTTGACATCCACAATTACTGAAGCAGCCCTGCTTTTTACCACAGTTTAATACCAAAAGAAGGCTCCCAGTATAACCATGGTTCAGACACATGATCCTTGCTGGTGTGGAGATGAAAGCCATGTTAGCGCCTGTAACAAGCCAAAGATGGAGTCAAGCTCCTACTCCATAGCCTGTCCTCCTCCTGTCTGGAGTTTGGAGCCAGTCACTGTGCTCAGCTCTCACTCTGGCACCATCCAGAATCTCTGTGCTCGTCCCAGTCTGACTGTGCTCTCATCCTGCTGATCACAGTGGCTGACACTAAGGGCTCCTTGCAGGCTCTGGTAGGGAGGCCAGTCTGACTCGAGACAGGTCAAAGTGTGGCTGTAGTGGACCCTGATAGTTCAATCATTTTGGAAGGTTTCTTGACAAAAGCAAGATGAACTTGGGAGAGTGCCTCTAGTGCAGAATCTGCAGAGAACACTGAAAAGAAATTAAAAATGTGCATGAATTTTTACAGGTGAGGAAATTCTGTTTATATTCTTTCAATAAATGTGTCTACCGGATGAAAATGTCTTTGGAGAGACGGTATAAAAAGTAAAGGAGCTGCTTTCTTTATGTATGGAGAGTAAGGGCCAGAGTACAGTGCTGGTAGTTGACTGTGTAAAATGTCAGTGCCAGAAAAAGTGAAACCACTGAGAGGGGAAAAGTGACAGAGAACTTAGAGATGTAGATACACAAAAACCAGCTCAACTCTGCACTGAGACACAAAGGGAGGCAAATGCCTGCAAGAAAACTCTTCACCCTTTTCTTGGCTCAAGCATTACTGAAAGAAGCTGGGCATTATTGTCCCTGGATGATATGAGAACACCTTATGTCAACAAATACGTGTGAAAACTTTGTTTCCAGTGCTGTGCAGGGTCATGTAATTATAGAGCAGTATGTTTTCTTCAGCTCAAAAAGGTTTGCATGTGAAATACAGCTATAAAACGCAAATGCAACGGGGACTAAAAAGCCTGTTGTGTAGAGTGCTTTGGTTGCAAGGAAAAGGTAACTTGTTTGAGTGCCTATAGCTAAAGACAAATTGAAAATGCCAAGAATTAAGTGAGGTGCAGTTTCGTACCTTCTATCAGTATCTGCTTTTCTGGCTTCTTGAAGACAGATAGAATGAGGAATAGAAGTAGCTGTTTAATGGTAAAACTATAGGAGTCATACGGTCTTCATACTGAGTTCTGCATTAAATGGCCACATTATCAAATGGAGTTGCTCTTTTTGGCAAAACCACCTGGGTTTTGATGTCAGGATCTGGTATGAAAATCCCTCTTTATTTGCAAGCCCTCATCTTGACACTGGAGATCGTGGGTCCAGGAGCACCATTTGTGACTCTGGAGCCAGGCCAGGGTCCAGGAGTAACACCCCTGTGCTGTGCTCCCTCAATTGAACACCCATGAGTCTTTTTATTCAGCTTTTTATGAAGCTTAGTTTAGTCTAGAGCCTGTCTGCGACTCTGGTGAGTAATTGCTTGTCAAACCTCTTTCTGCAGGGCTTCCTGTCTATCCTGTGTTAGGTTTCCTTCCCTGTCTGGAAGGAGGTGGAGGGTGCACGCTTAGCAGATGACACAAATTGTTTCTGTAGGTCTCAGAACCTGCACATAAGTGAGAGACTGCGTTTTCCAGACACCACTAGATGGTGCCTCCGGATCGCTAATCCTGGGAAAACAGTGATGCTAATCCAGGAAAACCAACAGCTGCCAGGTTGAGGGAGGGGATTCTGTCCCTCTGTTCCTTTCTGGTGAGACCCCACCTGTGGTGCTGCACCCAGCTCTGGGGACCCCAACATCAGGAGGGCATGGTCCTGTAGGAGCTGGTCCAGAGGAGAGCAGTGAGGGTTGTCAGAGGGCTGGAGCACTTCTGTGAGTAAAGGCTGAGAGCTGGGATTGTTCAGGCTGCAGAAAAGGAGGATCCAGGGAGCTATTATAGCAGCATTTCAGTACTGACAGGGGTAAAAAAAGATGGAGACAAACGTTTTGGGAGGACCTGTTGCAACAGGAAAATAGACAATAATTTTAAACTAAACGAGGATAAATTTATAAAGGTTTTTTACAATGAAGGTGGTAAACACTGCAGTAGGTTGCTCAGAGAGGTGGATGGATGCCCCATCCCTGAAAATGTCCAAGGCTGGGTTGGATGGGGCTCTGAGCATTCAAGCTTGTTGAAGATGTCCCTGTTCATTGCAGGGCAGGGCTGCACTAGGTCACTTTTGAAGGTCCCTTCCAACCCCGTCTTCCGTGATTCCGTGGAGGTCAGTGGGGTGAATTGCCCAGCTGATGGCAGGAGCAAAGGGCTTGTCCCTGCCCAGGCTGCACGGGCAGCAGTGAGTGTGCACCTGGACAGGCAGAGCTGTCTCTTGGGAAGGCCAGTGGAAATTGCTTTGTTTTCTTCTTCTAAAAATGCTGAAGCATTAAACCTCTGTTATGTGAAGAAAGAAGAAAATATGCTTTAGACAGAACTTTTGATTCTGTGTACATTGTGGGTTTTTTTTCCTTTCAACATAGAAGGAAATTCAGTCACTCAAACTTTCAAGAAGACCATGCAATTTGGTGAAACACAGGTGCAGAGGTGATCCCTGGATACTGTGGCCTGTGATCTGAAAGACTTAAATTATTCCATTAATAAGCCAAGTGTAGGGAGAAGCGTATCCAAAAGGGCTGGGATACAGATATGTTTGTAATAACAATATTACCTAAAATAAATAAATAAATAAAATTAGGAGCATCATCTCCATCAGGAAAAAAAAGTTACTTCTGAGCAACTTAAGCATCACCCTACACACTTTTCAATTTTAAAATAATATTTTTATTTCCAGCACCCATAGTCTTCCGTCATAATATCAGTTTGGTCCTCAAAAAAATTCAAGGCCTAGAATCTTTCTTGGTTGAAATAAATAATAAAATTGAGGTCAGAGTAGCCCAGACTTGTGTCTTGGATGCCCATCAAGTCTGATCTCCTGGCTGTGGGGCCATAACAAATTTACTTTTCTGCAGTGACTGTCCCCTTCTCCTCTGTGGCAGCCCTGGCTGCTCGTGTTGTCTCCAGCAGTGGGGAAAGAAGGGATGTGGGACAGTGTGGAAGTGGAGGAGGGCTCAGGAGGGGAAGAGCTGCATTGCCCTCTGCTTTGCTGTTCATATCAGGTCTGTGCCTGCCTGAGGACTGCTGTGTTGTCAGAAATACCTCTTAAATGCTTAAGGACAGATTCTGGCTTGTGTAAATCCAGGATTACCTACATCAATGGATATGTTGGGAAATAGACTGTGGTCTGTCACCTGTCTGACAAATACATCTGCAAAACAGATATGTATTTGACCGTGTTCTCACTGCACCAGGGCTCAGCTCTACTCTTGATCAAAGGACTTCTTTTCCTTTGCCTCTTTCTCTGGTGCTTACTCTCCTGCTGTTGTAATCATGCTGCTAAAACAAGTGTGTGTTCTGCTGGGGGTTGAAAGTCTCTGTTCCAGACACGTCATGCTCTGCCTCTGCCACTGTGTTTCAGTGCTGTGGTTTGTGCCAAGGCTGGTGGGGAGGAGAAGCCAGGTCTAGAAGACCTTGAGGGAAGGGTGTGCTCTTTCCTGCAGTACACATGCAAAGACAGGATGTTGCTATGTTTAGCTTGGGTTCCTCTTGGCAATAAAACATTTTCCGTAAAATATCTTACACAAACTTCAGGTGGAATGTTGAAAACCTTTCCACAATACTGTGATTCCAATAAAAAACATAGTGAAAGATCAATCTACTGTGTAGCATGCTCGCAACATAGGATGTGAAAATGCATAAAGCTCTGAAAATTAATTGGTTTGGGTAGTGAGTGGCAATCCTGCAATTAAAAAGTCAGTAAAGTGATAACCTGTAAAACAGTAATGCTGTCACCTCTGATTAAGTCCTTGAATGCTTTTATTTCAACAGTCCATGTTTCCTACATTTCCAAAAGGATAATTGGTGGTGGAGGAAGTCTAGAAAGGTTCAGAAAATGTTTGAGATTAATTCAGGAAAATGTATGTAATGTAGTAAAATCCATGCTTAGTATGCTTATATGAAAAATGTGCTATTGAAATCTGCAAAGTGATGAGTCCACTGCTAGATGGCTCTCCAACCCAAGAGAAAGTTATGATGCACAGTGGTTGGCGCCTGAAGTGAGACAAATTCTGTCTAAAAATCAAGTTCCAGCACCCAGCAGTGAAGATAATTGGTTAATGGGGTGACTAATTGCAGGGAAGGCATGAGATCTGTGACTTAAATCTTGATTAAAATCCTGGCTCTCACTCTCAAAGTGCTTTGCATCCCAAAGACTGGGCTTGGGCTGGATGCAGAAATTTCCACAGACATTTTAGATCTGCTCTGCAGAGGGCAAACTTCAAACCTCTGAAATAAAGCAATTCTAGAAGAACAACTTCAGCATTGGGAAGAAGTGTGGTTGTGTAGGAATAAGGGATTGTGTGACATGGATGGGGCTGAGATGGGATAAATGAGCTTTGCACAGTGACACCAGTCACTAAAACGTGCACAGGGATGTTCCCTGGAGATGACTATTGCAGAGGAGGCAGTGCAAGGTTTCTGCTGTGTGCCTTGTTGGCTGTGCACTGGGATTCAATGGCTGCAGGAGAGCAGCTTAAAGTCTCCACTCTGGACTACAGGCCTGCACTATCTCTGGCTCTGTTCTTTCACAGAACATGAAGTACCAAAGAGAGCTGCTCTCATCTGTGGTCTGATGTGTCATTACAGGTTGGCACTATTCTCTCTCTATTGCAGTGGCAAGTAAGATTTTTGTGAGTTCACTGGTTTGGATACCTATTTATGGTAGGACACATATTTCTCAATGTGCCTTGAGGGCTGTGTTGATGCCCAGCCCCACGTGACTGTAGCCAGTGGTCTGTTTTCATCCACATTCCCTTCCTTTCTGAAGTTCAGCTCTCCTTGCTTGCCTCAGATACGTATCTGTGGTTATAAATAAATGGAATGGCATATCCCAGAGAGCCTGTATTTGGCTTGCAAAGAGTGGTGGGATTTACTGATCGGATTTTGTTATATTGCTGTTTTCATCAGACTAGAAACAGAGGCAGGGTTTTTCATGTGGAGTTATGGTGGTGTTTGGAAAAATCAGCTGGAATGAAAAGAAGCCATCTCAGTCTGTGCCACATAGAGGGATGTCATCTGATTTTCCCTGAAAACTGTCTTCTCAGCTCTGCTGACACAACTTTCAAGCATTTGCCTGCAGAGCAGAGCTCAGTCTGGCTTGCTCAGAGTCCTCTTGTGTTTCTCCAGCCTTTTCTCTGTTAACACTCTGTGGCTAAATCAGACAACTTTTGTGGGGAACTTTGAGGTCTAATGAGTGCATCCATGTAGGATGTGACTCTGAAGAACAAGTTCAGAGAGGAATGGAAGCAACGACTGTGACAGGTTCAGGTCCTACTTTGGGTGATGGAGTGATGAAGCCCTCAGGACTGCATGATGCTCCCCTCAACTAGAACCCTGTAATTGTTGCAGGACAGCTCTGCAGCCATGAGCAAGCAATGTGATGCTTCCAGACTTCTTTAAAATTCCCACTGACAAAATAACCTCTGAAGAATTTCCTTTGCAGGTGTACTATGGTGACTGCCCCCTCATGTAATTTTTGGAGACTAAGCAGTTTCTCCAGCTGTTGACAGCTAGAAGAGCTCAGCTGTTAGAATTCCTTGAGACATAGCAAAGACATGCAGCTGTCTGCTGAAGCTGGTCTGAAGGATAGCTGTGGTCTTTGGAGAAACTGAGAACCCCTGGCCCTTCAATTAAGCATAACTGACCACAAAAGACTTGTTTGGATGCTATAACCACTCTGTTAAATGGATTTTTCTCTGGTGTATCCTGCAGAATGAGACACAATGACCAGACACCTGAGGCGTGAACTTCATTGCTTCCTCCTAATGATCCTTGCCAATATTATCCTGGGCTGCATCAGAAGTTGAGGGAGGGGATTCTGCCCCTCTGCTTTACTCTGGTGACACCCCACAGTGAAGCATTCAACTTCAGAAGGACATGGACCTGCTCAAATGATCCCAAAGGTCATGAAGATGGTTGGGGGATGGAACACCTCTCCTATGAGGAAAGGCTGAGAGAATTGCAGTTGTTAGCCTGGAAAAGAGAGGGCTCCAGGGAGAACTTAGAGCACCTTCCAGTATCTAAAGGGAACTGCAAGAGAGCTGAAGAGGAGCTTTTTAGAAGGGCATGTAGTGGTAGGACAAGGGGGAATGGCTTTAAACTGAAAGAGGGTTGTTTTAGATTAGATATTAGGAAGAAATTATTTACTGTGAGAGTGCTGAGGCGCTGGAACAGGTTGTCCAGGGAAGCTGTAGATGCCACATCCCTGGAAGCGTTGGACTAGGTTTTAAGAAATCTGGTCTAGTGTAAGGTGTGCTCATGGCAGGGGGATTGGAACTAGACCAGCTTTAAGGTCCCTTCCAACCCAAACTATTCTGTGATGGTTTGAAATTTGCCTCAATAATGTTTCTAAGCCTCTCTAGCTTTCCAATGATGTAAGCCTTATCTGTTTGCTCCCAGGGGTATTCAGTGATTTTTTTTTTTTGTTATATTTAAATACCACACACACACACCCTCTCCACTGGGTTTATGAGCAAGCTCAGCTTCTGAACCATTTGTAGGCTTCATCCATCTGCAAAAACACCTCATTGCAGAGACTCTGCCCTCTCCATGGTATGAATAATGCAGAATTGCTCTGTTGAAGCTGGCTTCATTGTTAGTTTAAGCTGAACATGAATAATTGAACACATTTTCTTTTCAGGGACAAGAACAGCTGCCATCTAAGCTGTTTAACCCCATTTGCCTTCTCACATTTCTCCTTAAACTTGCTAAAGCCCCTCTTCTTAGCCATGCCGTATAGGAATGCATCAAATTCATCTGGGGCTTTTTACTTGCTTGAGGTTGTGTCACAAATGATCTGCTATGCTCGTTAAGCAGGCCTAAACAAGGGCTAGTTACAATTATTGTGTGTACACTGCTCGTCTCCAGCTTTAACCCTTTGGTTGCTGGCATCCCACAGGACTCTACTTGGACTTCTACAGCAGGGCAGCAGTAAGTGCCTTCAGAAAGCTAAACCTTCAGCAGTCAGCAATATCATTAAGAAGTGTCAACAGATTAAATATTTAAGCAGCTGATGTGGGAAAATATGGAATTAATAGCCTGTCAGTTAAGCCTTCAAAGTTATTACAGACTTCCCCATGGAGCATAGGCACCGTGGTCCCATTAGGTGACGGAAGGAAACCTCTGGTGTCTCTTCCTGTGTATTTTTTTTAAAATGGAACTTGTCCATCTGAAATCATGGGAGCTGGCGTGTCAAACTGAACTTGTCTGTTCTTTGAGAAATTCGGTGTTTGTAGTTATCTGTTCTTAACCAATATTGGCTGTGCAGGGAGAGTGTGATATTCTAATTAGATGGGGAAACCTGAAGGGAGATTTTTTTTCTGAAGCCTAATATGGGAGCATTAGGAAGTCAAAATGGACCTGTAAAATGTTCAACACAAGAGCATTTAGAGTAACTGTGTCATAAAACTTCAGCCTTTCAAAATACTTTGTAACTGCCCAATTATATTCCTTTTGATATAGTAATTTCTTCTACATACTTGCAAATGCTATATATTACAAGTGTCTATAACCCTGGGAGTGTAGTATGCATTATAATAAGGATATATTGAGACATTCCTATTTCTTAACTTTTTCCTCAGAAATCTTTTTCTTCTTGTTTAGTAAATCCCTCTTAACTCATGCTTATGAAGCATTTCTTTCTGTGCAAAATTTCCTCTTTATTTTCTTAAAAGGTCAGCACAATTTTTTTTTCTGCTTCACATTTCACTTCATCATAGAGGCTTTGTCCAGCAAGAAATGTACTATGGTATGAATAAGGAATTAAATTCATAAAACTATGATTTGCATAATAAGTTTTACCTAGTGTTAGTGAGGGAACTATTCTGCATGTTACAGACTAAATTATGCCCTATTTTTCACATACTTTAAGCAATGGAGTTTGATAAGAAAGAAGTTAATTACAGGTATTTAAGGTGTCTCTGAAATACATTTCCTGAAGGAAACCAGGGAAGGTGAGTGTGGGAGGGTCCTCATCCTTAGAGAAATATACTTCTAGAAATTAAATGTCTTGTATTTTAGGTATCATAGGTTGTGTGGATTCTGTGGAACTGCTGGCAGATATCATGGCAGGAGGCAGACTGCTGTGTGGCATTACAGGAAGCAGAAAGAGCTCTGTACAACGGGCTGTGCAGTGGGTGTTGAGGAAAAGTGGACGAAAGCTGTAATGTCTCTCAAACTGCCTGTTCCTTGTGTCTTATAGTGCTCTTCAACACTGCAGAGTCTCTTGGCAAATCTTCCTTTCTCTGCAGCTGTGAAGTTGGCTCTCACCTTCCAGCTTCCAGATTGGATATGTTCGAGTGCTGTCGTGGTTTTGACCCTGTGAAATTATTAGTACAGCATGAGATTTCTGCTTTAAAAAAAATAAAAAAAAAAAAAAGTGAATTGCTGAAGTAATGTGCTTTAGGATAAGAACGAGGAGATGAGAGCAGGGGACCTGGGATGATCTGGGACCAAGTACCTGTTACTGCACCAAAATATCTGGGGACTCATCCTTCTGCATGTGACCTGTGCCTTGCTGGTAGCTTGGCCATGGTGCATGGGGGTACTGCTGACATACCCTGAGTTACCAAGGCTGACTACAACAATGCAGGAAAGATCCTGTGTGTGATGTTTACTTTATACTGAACAGGGCTCTGGTGAGAAGACCCAAGCTCACAGTTCCTTTCCAGGAGGCTCCAAAGAGCTGTAGCTCCAATTAACAACATTTTTAAAGGGGTCTAGAAAAGGCTCCCTTTCCCATTGAAAGATTTTTCTTCTCTCCCAGTGAGGAAGCATCACAAAACCCTTGAAAACTGATCAAACCATTAATTGAACATAGTGGTTTAACAGTTTTTAAAAAACATGTCTGCCCAAAGCCTTTTCTGTGCAGATGCCTTAGCTTTATCCTGACTTCAATTTAAGCTAGTTTCAAGTAGCCCATTTACTGAAAGCAATGAACTAGCTGAGCAAAGGCACTTAGGAATTTAGTGAGAAAGATAAAACTTAAATATGAGGTCTTTAGACCTAACTTCTAAATAGTAAACAGCCCCAGTGAGACCAGGGCAATTTCCCTCTTCAGCAGTGTGCTGGTGAAGCAGAGACAAGTGTAATTCAGCTGGGTTTCTTGCACATCCAAAAGTGATTTGCAGCCCACACTGGCTGATCTGTCTCTCTAACACTTGCTGAAAGGTCCCTCTTATTTATTTTCTTTTATTTTTATTTTTTTAAGCAGTGGTAGACAATACAAAAATATGTTTTTGCTGATCTTCAGAAAGTGCTCAAGATGCTACTTGCTAGTCAGTAAATTGGTGAGAAGTGAATGAAACAGCAGAAGTCATCTCAAGTAATATAAAAAGATGGGCTCCTAAAGCACTAGAGAGACTAGAGTAATTGCCACAAGCCAGGATATGAGTAAAGTTCTTCCCATGGCTGTTTCATTGCTCTCTCTTTAAATGTGAGGCTATGTTTTTTTGATGGATACTGTCTGTTTCTACTCTTCAGCTTCCATTTGTGTTTAACAGGCTCAGTTCAGTTCAGCTGGGGGGAAGACACCTGAAGGCATTGCCATTACTGCAGGCTGGATAAGGCAGGGTGCTCTTCACAGCCCATCTCTTTTCCAATAGATGGGGGAAATATCAGAAAGCCTGGTCTGATAAAAGGGTAACAGCTGGGCTGTTCAGTGTGAGCAGTTTTTGAATTGTGGATGTAGTCTTTCAGACAATGAAGAAGTAAAAATGGCACATTCATTTTTCACAGCCTGCATGTGGCTCAGTGTTTGGTTGTCTGCCCTGGCTGTACAGCAAGATCTGGTGTGACCAGCACTAATACACAGTAGCTTAATTGCAAGAAGATGTCACAACTTGAAAGGATAAATCTCTGAATATTTTGAAGGTGTTTCAAGATCTCTCTAATCTTTTATTGGTTGAGACAATGTTTAACAGCAAGAAAACTTTAAACTTCTTATGACAAACCTTCTGTGTTGAGTTGTGCTCTAGCAGGGAGGCAGCAATATGCAGTGAGACATGTTGATGCTATGTTTGTAGACCAGGTGAAAAACATCTGTTTGCAGCTGAGTTGATTCCTTCAGAAGAAAGTCCTGCTGAGCCTGGTGCAGTGCCAGAATATCTCACTTCACAGTGTCCTCTCAGATACATAATGGGGGCTCCAAGAGTCAAAGCAGAAAGCAAACTGGACAGTTGCATGGGATATGACACAAACAGGCTTTCTGTCTCAGGAGCTGCCTTTTAAAGCTCTCTGTGATGTACTCTGGTATGCTTGGAAGGGGTCACAGAGTGAACAGCATGGCCTCCAGATCTGCTGCACTGAGAGCTGCACTGAACTGCTTGGTACCAGTCTGACAGACTGATCCGACTCTCCCAGGGCAGGCTCAGTCTCAGGAGTGAATGATGATGATGATAATCAGCACTTCACCCTCATGCTGCTTGCACCACCATTTGAAGTGTGGGCATTTGTCCAGGAAGAGTGTAATAAGAGCTCATCTTAAACTCCCAAGGCCAGCAATAATCCTTGCATCACTTAGTCTGAAATCCTTTTCCTTACAGGCTGTCCAGCTTCCCTAAGCTCAGACAACACACTGAATTGCAACCGGTGAAAACAGTTTTTATCTGCTACTTTCAGCTACTCAGCCTCATAAACAATGGGTTTTACACTTGGATTTGGAAACAGGATTATCAGTTTGTCTTATACCTTGCTTTCAGGAGCTGTTCATGAGGCTGATTGTCTTTTCTTTGTAAAGGAAAAGCGTCCAAAGATGAGCATCTTTTTAAAGGCTGTGCCTCCAACATTTCATTTTTTTCCTTCCACCATGCTCTGCGAAATTGATGGAATAATGTCTGCAGATGTATTTAAATATGGGCCCTACTGCAAAGTGCATGAACACTCTGGCAAGAGATGGGCTTTGCTAATGAAGCCTTTCATGCTGGCCCAAGTCCGAGTCAAAGAATTTTTCTTGTGCCCGATTTTTCTCAAAGTTGATAGAAGTCCTATAGAACCAGCAGAAGCAAGCCAGGCTGCTGAAACCAAAATTTGAACATTATCTCTTCCTGACTCATTAGGGGAGGGAGGCACAGAGATTATTTACCTGCACGTCTCCTCGTTCCAGCAAAATGTTGATGTTTTCATGACATTCGGCAGCTCATTCCTCATGGCAGCAGCAAGCTCTGACTCTCATGGTGCTAGAAAGGAGGCAGCTCTGTGATGTCTGCTCATTTAGTGCTAATTTAATGAGGTGCAGCTCAGCAGTGCAGTACAGGCTTTCAATCACAGTGAAAGGCGAGGAATCCCCTGAAGGCAAGCTGGAGGAGTTTGGCTCTGGCAGTGGCATACTTCCAGCAAGGAGATTAATTTTCTCTGATGGGTTCCATGAAGACAAATGAACCAAAATGAGAAAATATATACTGCCTGTTTGGCAACACATTTATCAATAGTTGTGATTTCCACTGCAAACCCAATGAGTGAAAGACTAGAATCTGTCTTCCACCCTGCTGCCCTTTTCCCGTCAGTGGTGCCAGTGTTTTGCCTGGATGGGGAGAGAGAAGAGTTATCAATTTCCTTCTTGTCACGGAAAATTAGGCACAGGTAGACCTTGATAGCAATACTTAAAACAGTTACTCTGAAGTATGGAGGTTGTCCATTTTAGCTGTTCTGTCTGGGTGCATGTGTTGAACACTAATCTCTCCCCCTCTCTCAACTTTTGTAGCATCCCTGGATGCAGGCATGCTCTTTTCTTCCCCTTCCCAGCAAGACCTAGTCCTCCACAGACTCTGTTCCTCCTGGCTAGCTTAACTCTGGTGTACATGACATAGGTAGCAGCTCTGTCTATTCTGCTAATCCTGGCATGTTTGCTGGGCTGTCCCACCAGTGGTCAGCAAAATATACTTTAATTGTAAATAGTGTCCAAAAGTGTGTGACATGTGATATTAATCCCTGTCATTACCAGTTTATATTTGTATTCCCATAGTGCTGAAGTACCACCCAGAATGGGAAACGTGCAGTCAATGTAACAGGGCAGCACAAGCTGGGCAGAAGAGCTGATGCACCTCTGGCCTCCAAGGGGGAAGCTTTAGGTGGCTGCAGAAACCAACAGCCCAAAGCCCATCCCAATTTTGCTGTATCAAACTCCTCAGGCACTCAGCTCTGTGTCCTGCTCTGTTATTGTGCTGAGAGGCTCTCACTGCCTGGACATGTGTACTCCAGGTGAACCTGCTGGAGTTTGATTTCTCCTCCAGGGACTCAGTGTGGGAACCAATGAAGAGGGAAAGGGAAGGACATTGTACCCTGCAAACAAGGAATCAGATTCTCAGAAGCGCAGAGTGACTTGGAAGCATGAGCACAAAAGGAGTCTAACTAAAGTTAGATGATGAAGTTCAGAATTTAGTCAATGTGTCTAATTTGAGAGCCATGAAAATCTTAGTGTCCAATACTTGAAGAGTGAGATGGTTAAGCAACTTTCAAAAATTTGAGAAATATATTTTCCTTTTTTTTTTAACCTGTTCTGTTTATCTGTCACATCTCTTTCAAGGAGCTTGACCTGAAGATTTATAAAAAAGCATGTAAAGCTCAGAGCAGAGAATTACCTGGCATTGAAATGCTCAGTATCTCCCTCTGAAAAGGGAGTTTCTAAACATGTTCTGGGGGAGCTTCAATCTAAGGAAAAGGTACAGCATATTATTTTGATTTATAAAAGCAGCAGTAGGAAAAAAATTTAGTCACAGTCTCAAAATCTTTTACTGCCCTCAGAAACTTTCTACTTTGCTTCATTACAGCAAATTCTGCACTCATATTTAATAGGCTGAGTATAGTTCACATCTAGCTGTTGTATCTTAAGTCAAACTCACCTGGATTTATCTAGCTGATGTGACTGAGTTAGAGTTTCAGGACCTCATGTGAAGATCTCTTTGGTTCAGTATCTTTTAGTCCTTGCTCTTGATTTTAAAGTTTTTATTAATATATCATTTCAGGTAGGACATACTTTAGGTAATGTTTTCTCACTTAACTATGGGAGTTGAGTATGGGAATCTCAGCCTGTTGCACAATTTTGCATCCCCTCTCTAGCAGGACAGAGTAATTAAATTCCTTCTAGTAATTGAATTAGGTCAGGATTTAGTCTTTTAATCAAAATGGTACCCTAACCATGCCCACAGAGTCCATCAGAATGTACTAATGTAGTGTTTCCTTCAGTTTCTTCATCATTAATAACAATATCAAACATACACAATCATGAAGCATTTCTGCCCTCTGTCATCTTTCAGAACAATAAAAAAAATTAGGAAATAGTGCATGAAAATACAGAAATTTTTCCAGCCTTCAGCCTTTGAGAATAATTATCTAGTCTGTGGAATTTATTTTTTTTACTTGAAATTGGAGTGCAGCCAATTTTCCTCAGGCTTTTTGCAATTTAAATTTTTGTGTGTGTGTGTACACCCCCATATAAGCTCTATTTTTCTGTGTTCTGGGCAGCCTTCTAATGATGCTTCTGCAAAGATAACATTAGTCTCTCTGCATATAGCTCTGAAATGGAGCACCAACACATTCTGCTGCGACAGCATCTTTGTTTCCCCTCTTGGGGAAGGCAAAAAATGCACTTGCCTGAACTCAAAACTCAATGTGTATTTTATTAGATCTCCTCCTGACACACAATTCCTTTGGGTTTTTTATGCAACTGTTGCTAATCTTCTGTAAAAGTCTTGCAAAAGAACATATGGATTTTTTTTCTTTTCAAACTCCCTCTGATTGTGGCATAACACTGTTGGGCAAGTGCTGCTCTAAGACTAGAAAAAAAAGAACAAACAAACAAAAAAAAAAAAATCCACAAAAACAGAGACAGAGAGAAAGAAAGGAATCCCTGAGCTGAGCCTTCTTGAAAGACATGCACATTAGCAGCATGAAGTGATTTCCAGGACAAAAATGCCTTCACTGCTGGTGGTCCCACCAGTACATGTAGCTCTTGTCAAGCACCACACAGTTTTTCTGGAAATGCCCTGACTGGTTGTGCTGATGAGACTCAAACCTGCACTCCAGTTAGTGGCTAAGCTCCCTGTATTTCTTGCCAAGTAAGTTATACTAAACTGCTGAACTGCCATGGGATTGAGAGTTTTGTCAGATCTCTCACCCCATTTGCTCAGTTGCACTATTTGACCTTATTGCTTTGCAGGTTAATAGAAAGGTACATAGTCTGAAAGCAATTCTTCAGAAAAGCTACGTCTTTTAGAAGTATTCTGGGCTGAAGTTCTCTACTTCAGTGGATGCCAGTTTATTGTGCCATGTTGTGGGGCATAATGAGGAGGCTAGACTGGTGCCTTCAGTTCAGCAGGCTCCTTTAGAGAATGTTTTTCTGTCCTAATAATTACCTTCATTAATCTATTCAAGAGCTTAAAACATTTGTGTGGTCTAATTTCAGACTGCACATCACTCATTCGATGCAATTTCTTAAGTATATGAATTGGTACTTGTGCTGGAAGGTTAATTGTTCCTCTCTAGTGAATAAGCTGAGGTTTAAAAATAAGGGCCAGACTGTCAAAACAAGTGGGGCTTATTTTTTTTTCCCCTTGAAGAATGCTAGCATAAAAAAAAAAGAGAGAGAGAGACATCTAGGAAATTCAGTGTACCCTTCAGCTATTTTCCTGGGAGTTCATTGGTTTTGAAGGCATTTTATGACTTAGATATCACTGAGTGTATCATAATAGCTGCTTTCCTTTTTTTTTTTTTTTTTATTTTTTTAAGCTCACTTTATCACCATGTGCTATCATGTAGCGGAAGTACTAATTATGACTACCTTAATTATTTTTCCTTTTTATATTGCTTATCTTTGAGTGGACTTAAAACTCTTGCAACTTTTTACAGCTGTGGTGATTAAGAAGTATTCTTCACTTCACTGCCTCTGCATTGTAGTTGTTGAGGTGTCTTACTATCCCTGGCAACTGTGTTCATATTTCATCCACTTTTTCTCTCCGTACTTATTCCCTAATATTCTTATTGCTAGTGTCACAACTGTAGGACTTCTTGCCGTTTTCCCACCCAAAAAACCCTCACAGGTTGCTGTCTTTTAGGAAGAAGCACCACCAGGTTCATGCTCATCTGTGGGAGGGCAGCTGTTTGTCCAGGACCTTTGACTGACTCACCTTTGTTCCCTTGCCCAAAGTGGGGAATATTCTTTTTGGGGTTCTACCTGAAATGAGGCCAAATCCTCACTTCCTTCCATCAAATTCGGGAGTCTCCTGCTCTACTATCCTTTAACATTATCCATGAGTGTTTAAGATACAGAAAAATGGGAATCAAAGGTCTTCATCCAAATTCAAGAATTGCAATTTTCTTTAGCATGCACTTATTTCAGAGCTAATGCAGGTGAATTTGAGGGTTCAGTGCCATAGGTAACTTCACCTAATAGTTTTATAGAGTTTGCTTATTGCTACGGTAAGAAAGATGAGGTAGAGAGTCCCTTTAAGATAAATGCATTTTTATGGTCTTCAACATGAATGAAGCCCTGCCATGTGAAATAATCAGCATGTAAGTTTCAAAGTTGGAGTTAAACATGGAGTAGAGGATTTCAAAGACAACTTCACTAAAAATTATATAAAGCTCCTTTAATGCCTTTTGCTTGACATTTCATCATAGCAATCCTCATGTCCATTGAAAACTTGAACAGGAAAAATTCTTATTCACCCTCAAATTGGTTTTTTAAAAATGGCTATTTAAAAGGAAATCTTTTTCTTTGGAGCTTCTGAACTTATCTGAAATCCAGACATGCCTTATGGGAGCAGCAAAAAGAGGTGTTTCATGGCAACATGCCTCTTGAGTGGATTGAGTGTCTTGGCCAAATTTCTTCAGTGAGGCACACTAAAGAGGTCCTTTCCCTTAAAAAGTGTTGAAATTGTTCCTTTAGACAGGGAATATATAGAGCCTAGATCCTGAATCAATGATCTTGGATGTCTTTATTGGCCATCCTGTCTATACTGTTGGTAGAACTCTTTGCAGTGGTTGATGAGAACTCTAAAGTGATGCCTGTGAGCTGCTTCTGGTCCAGGAAAAGAAAGTACAATATATGTCATGTTAAAACTGACATAATAAATTTTTTTTAGATTTTTCGCTTCTTATCTCAGCCTACAGAATTAGTTAGGCATTTAGCTTCAGTCAAAACGAATTTGCTGTTGAACATATCTGTGTGTTTTAATGACAATTTAAAAAGCATAGCCAAGCTATGCTTTTCATCTTCCCTGAATATTCTGGATAGAGGGGGCGGAGGCAATATCCTTTATTCTTCTAACCAAGCACTTTTGATTTTACAGTTGAGACTGCATCACATATCTTGTGCCAGCTTCATGCTGTGCTAATATAATAGCACACAATGCTAGGGAAGAACAATGCAATCCAGAAGAAAATCAGCTCCTTTCTCATTTCTGCAAAAGAACTTACAAAGCACAGTTTATTTCAAAATAAAATTAAAAGTCATTTGGCTTTGTTCCTTCAAGCAACAAATTAATTATGGGAGAAAGAGGTAATTGCACAACAGGATTACCCTTTGTTTCTGTAGACAGAAGAGCAGCAAATCAGGGTGACAGAAATGCTGTGAGGGAAATGGTAGGCGAGTCAACAGATGACCCGTTTTCCTACTGATGCATTTGCATTAGCGTAATCTCATAATTCTCTTTTTTTGGGTGGAATTCTACCACAAAGAGTGTTGGCCTGGGGTGTGTTCATGCTCCTCTCTGTAAGGGAGGTGAGGAATTGCCTCAGACACGTAACAGAGTAAGAGCTAACCTGCAGGAGCTGTCTCGCCCTCCTTTCTTGGTTACCAGAATTCCTCAAAGATGGGCGTGCAATTTACATTGTTTATTTAATGCCCTGTACTTCAAGGGAAGCTATCTTAGCCTAGTTTTAGGTGGTGCGTGGTTTTTTTAAGTGAAGAATGAAAAATAATAGCTGCTGCAATTTTATCCTTCCTAGTGTTGTAGACTGCCTTGCCAGTGGCAGGGCTTGAACCAAGGCTGTGGGAGCCCTGCAGTCTAGTTTTGTGAGAAGACCTTTAAGGTGTAGCAAGTGACCTATTCAGCCTAACATTTTTCTCACAGCAGGGAACTACACGAGTTTATATGGATTAGGGTTTTAAATTAACTGTAAAACACTCTGGTCGATGAGGTTTTGTTTCAAGTGGGAGCCAGGAGAGCCCACACATCCTACAGGTACAGTACAAATGGCACAGTACAGCTGTTGAGGAATACTTAATTCACCCTATGCCTGGTGCCCAGCTAACACTGAATATTTTCTTCTACTATATTATGGACTGCTTTTCTGTTGCAGTACTTTGGAATTGATATATCCAGATGGCTCAGAACAGTAGGGATCAGCCTCGTGGAGACTTTCTGAGGGTAGGGGCAGGAGAGTTATCTGTACACATGCCCAAACAACAAACAGCCAAGACATTGCTTCCTGAGGGATGTTTTTTCTCCATGGGAGAGGGATCCAGTGACCTATTAAGGGCAGTGCTGCCTTCATGAGGGAACAGGATGGTCAGGGAAGGGACAATTGCTGTTTAGGCAGGCTGCCTTCTCCTGTAGCTCCAACCTGCTCACCAAGCGTTGGAGTGTAGCAGAGCACTTCATCAACAGGGCTGAAATAAGCCTTCACGTCAGACATGGTGATGTGGCTTTGATTTAACATTTAGTAGCCCCTATCCAAACCTATAGACTTCTCTAAGTCCCCCTGCCCACTCTTTTATGAAAGACCTCCTTCACTGCTTCCCCACCTGCAAAGGGGAAAGGGGCAGAAAATTACTGTGCTTCTTTATCATGAGATTGCCCTTCAATCTCCAAACCAAAACGTGTTAAATATTTCAGGCTAATTGAAGTATCCATAGCATTTGTTGTTCAATGTATGTACATATATGCTTACCTCACATCAGTGCATATGTGAGACTGAATCTTGGCTGAACCTCAGCCAAGAAAATTCAGCTAATGGCTAGGCATATTTTATGATTGTTAAAGGTCTGTTAGAAAAATGGCCATGCTGTGGGAATGCCAGCTTGTTCTGTGCACGTCAGCTGCTCCTTCACCTTCCAGCTCTTTCCTGAGCTGTGGATTAGACATTTGGTGTGCAGCAACAGGGACTCTCCGAATAGCTGTCAGAACTGATGACTGCCTGGCAGCCTGCTGCAATTCCTCCTCTGGAAAAATTACCAACTGTTGCACTCTAATGACATGAAAAATACATCCTTTCAGTTTTAACAGTTATAAACTGGGGCTGTCCTTGTGTCAGGCACTTTCAGACTCAAGAACCAGTGACAGGACAGGGTTGATAGAGGTGGTAACCATCTTGCCATCTGTCATTTCTGATGTAAACCCTCTCAGTTTGGTGGCAGCTCTGTGTTATGTCAAGCTCCATGACCAAAGAGCAGAATTAGGCTGTATTTTTAATGTGTATCTGAAAGGTGATTTGAAAGCTCTTTTTTTTTTTTTTCTCACAAAAAGATCAAGTGGCACACAACATGTTCAGTAGAGCTGGTCCAGAAATAACTTCCATCCCTGGAAAGCTTAAATGTTTAAAAATTAGCCTCTCCCTTGGTCCACAGAGGCAGAAATGAACTGAGAGAAAACACTTTCTGAAAGTCTTCAAATTAGATATGCTGGATTCTTCTGATCAGAAATTGCATCTTTCATTCCGACAAAGGAAAATTAAAGGGTAGTCACTTCAAGTCTTCCTATACACAAGATTGAAAAATTGTCCTTTCAAACTCTTCTGAGAATTTTCTGTACTGTTAATGCAAGACTGTTGCTTCTATCGAGGCTTCAACCTAAATTTCAGTTGTTAAAAATTCCCAAGTTCCTAATGTTTTGACACATTGCATGTGAAAATTCAGAAACCATCTAGGATCAAGATTAAGACTGTTGCCAGGAAGAAGCAGAAAGCCTTTAAAGCTCCCTTCCAGCCCAAACTACTATATGATTCCATGGGGTTTTTTTGGTTATACGTGGGGTTTTTTAGGTTCACACTCTCTGAAGTGGATTGGGGGGAGCAAGAGGATTTTTTTAATGTGCTGTAATGATAATTATAGGGAGACAATTAGAGATTAACTGTGGATTAAATTCCAGGTTAACTGTTTCCACAATTTCATTTACAACCACATTGTTCCAGAATTTCTCCTCCTTTGGAACTAATAATATCAGACCAGGAAAAGTTGTTAGATAATTTCAGGGTTTACCATTCTTCTTTTTTCAAGGCTGAAATATGATTTTAGGATTTCATAGAAGCCCCAGATCTAGGATACCAGTAACACACTGGAGATTATCCAACATTCATTAAAATGCTACATTATTTGGGACAGAGAGTAAGGACCGAGATCTCTTCCTGGAATGAGATCAAAAACTGCCAAATCCTATGGTGTATGTCCAAGGAATTTGTGGAAGATGTCAGGAAAGGAAAACGCTACAAAGGTGAAAATCTGACCCTTGTATCCTGGAGAGCCTGAGCTGGTCAGTGTGCTGCAGCCCTCTGCCATGGGAGCAAACCTTGCCACTGTCTCCAGTCTCCACACCAGAAAAGTTGCAGACAAGAATGGCAATGGCAATTGTTCTAACTGCTGTCTGATCTTACCTGTTGGCTTTGCTACAATACTGTACGTTCATAATCCAGAGTAGTACAGACAGGCCACGTTAATACAGTTTTAAAATGTTATACAGAAAACTGTGTGTGAGGGGAGAAGGGTGTGATGAGCTGCCAGAGTCCTCTGGTTCTCTCCAGGAGAAAACAGTGGCTATTTACTCCTCCCTTTTAGCTAGAGGTGCATGGTGTTGATAGCTATCGCTTCCTTAGTCTTGGGCTCCTGTTCATTTATTTTATAATCGTTCCACTTTCATGCTCTCTTTTAATAGTTATTTCTAAAGCTTCTCTTACCTGAACAGCAGGAATTCACACTTCCATAGTAGCCATGTGATGTTCTCTGGGGACTGGGTGCAGGAAAAGCTGAGGAACATCCTGCACTGCCAGTGGCTCTTCACAAGGGAGCCATGCTCTGTGTTTAGCAGAAAATCAGAGGTTGTTGGTCACAGACAGCCACGTGCAGTCATTTGGCTTGTTCTTGCTTGTTCAAGTACTGTCATAGGTCTTGCCTTGTAGTCTTGATGCCCAAACAGTCAGACTCAAGTTACAAAAGCCTTTTGATGTCAAAGCAAGGCAACAGCCCAAGTTCTGCCAGCACTGCATTTCAGCTGTGTTGTTACCTGAAAATGGCTTGCAGGCCAGGAGATACTTAGAGGGGTCTGAACTAAATAAAGTGACCATTGAAGTGTTTGGATTAAAGGAAGTGAATTAGGCAGCCAGAGGATTGAGCTGCTCACCCAGCATGCTGGCACTAATAAAGGTACTGAGTACTGAGTGTTGCAGGCAGCAAAGTGCAGCTGCCATGCTGATGGCAGGAAGGGCAAGAGCAGCAGGGCTATGTTGCTGTTTGGAGCAAAGAGGAACCCTCAGGGGCTCTGCAGTCATCTGTGAGAGTGTCTATACACCAGCAAGGCTCTTTGCTTTCCCTGCTTTGTGTCTAGTTACTTGCACGCTGCAGGACAGGCTGGTGAGTGACAGTGCAGTGACAAGTCCTGCACAGGAGACCTTGTGTGTGCAGGATTAGGGGAGCAGGTCACTGATAGCACAGAGGTGGGAAGGGTGCAAACAACACAACACATACAAAAAACTCTTTGTTACTACTCTAAAGTGAAAATAAGCCAAAGTTAAGTGACAGTCAGTTTACTTGTTGCTAGAACATCCTAAAATGAGCTTACACTGGGACAAGTCCAAACAATTCCTGATACCCTGTACTGTCAGAACAGTGCAAAGTCTCCAGCCTTTAAGTCACAGTAGGAAAATCAAATTTATTGGGTGTTACAACAAATCTTGATGTCATGAGGAGGGGGAAAAATATCCCATGTAATGCAAGTACACTGCTCAGCATCAACATTGCTCTCTAACAGGACCGTCTCTGTAATCTAGTCAAACTGGCTTAGTGTTCCTTTTATATTAACTCAGACAGGCCTCATTATTTCTGCTTATAAAAATCTTTCAAGCTAGAACATAAAAGCATTTTCTGTGTTTGCACACCCCATTTGCAATTGCCTTATTACACCCACTCATCTTTTCGTTTTTTTCTTATACTGGCTGCAATGCAGTTTACATGGCTAGAGAATAAATGTCTTGCAAAAGCCTAGGTTTACGTCAAATTGCTTTTTGAACCACCACAGACCTTCAGTTTTTCCAAATCCCTCTTCTTGTGTGCTGGGAGCACTGCAAATCAAAGGACTAATCCGTTTTCACAAACAGTTCTTACCCTGAATGGCAAAATGACATTGCATGGCAGGAACTGCTAATGAAAGAGCTTTGTGCGACACGAAGAGAAGCAAGTGCTTGGTGTGTTCTGCTAGGCCCAGCCTGGACTGCATCCACACAACAAAGTCAGTCCAGAGACTTGAGGAATAGCAAGATTTGAAGTGCTGTCACCTTCATGCCTGGAAGCTTGGCTGGGGAAACCTTGGCATTTGACATCAGGAAAGAGGTTGGTTGGGTGAACGATGTGAGATGATTCATGAAAAACACAATATCTATTTCATCAACCAATAGTGAGACTTCTAAAGATCCCTGGTCATTGCTGTGAGCCGGGATAAACATTTGGTAGCCTTCAAGTTGTCAGTATTAAGGACACAGTGAGTCAGAGCTGCTGTGGCTGTGCTCAGGGCTGTGCTACCCAAGGACAGTGCACATCACCTAGGGAAGAGAAAATGTTTATTGTGAGAGGTGGGTGGGATGGCAGCACAGTTCCTCAGGAAGACAACTACAGTACTTCAGAAACTGCTTGGAAAAGGAGACTAAACAGAAGCTTGGGCTGCAAGAGCTAGTTTCAGCCATTAACAGGATCAAACATCTGTGTGGGTAACCTGTGTTTAGCCTGCCCTTTCTTCTGTTAGACTCTGCTTTGTTGTGTTTGTTTTTTCTGCCCATCTTAGTGCCTGGGAGAGGCAGGAACTAGAACAATTTCATGTGGTCATTTAAAATGCTTTTGTCATGCTGGGTAAAGGGTGGTGGTATTATTGCTGGCATAGGAAAGATGGTGTTCAGTAAAAATAAATTGAGATTTGGTTCTTTGCCCCTGTCAGTCTGACTTGTTCATGCCTGCTTACCAGCAGACAGACACGTGGAGCCTCAGAGTTGTCAAGAAATTCCCCCACTTGCACATCCTCAGCATATCAATAGAGCCTCAACATAAAGCAATTACAGCAAATTGGAAAAAAACCTCTGATAGTGAGTCAACAACAGCTGGGAGTGGAGGAGGAAATCCAAGTTATAAAAGTATAAGGAGGGGTGGCATGGGGTTGCCTGCTGGTTTTACAAACAGCAAATGCTGATATGACTGGAAAGCTTTGTTTTGGATACTAATGTGATTCAGCTTGAATGCTTGAATAACCCTTTGACAAGTGTTTCATAATGGTTTTCCAAGACCCTGCTCTGTAAACATAACTTGAAACTGCTTAGAGGAGTGTCCTGGTTGACTCTGAAAGCTGTTGATAGTCTTCCATGTCTTTATTGAAGTAAATAGCCAGGCTTGAGGCCAGGTTTTATGTTTACAACAGTCCTACACCAAAAAAAAAAAAAAATTCATTTACCCATGGCTAAATTCCCAATTCAACAAAACAGTTACACTCTGAGGTGTTTGGCCAAGTCTCAACCTAAACTGGGCTGGAAGGGCATGAGTTTAAAGCAATTAAGAAAGTCATCATGCAGCTTTGGGCTCTGGGGATTGGACTCCTCATTGACAGATTGATTGGTTGACCATTGTATGATATATAAAAACATGGCTGAGATGAGTCCATGCGTCCCTGTAGAATTGTGAAGGATTATTCAGTTTGCCTTGCTTATGGTTACTCTCTTTGAGTGCCCTCCCTTGATACTTTCTTCTGTGACAAGGAAATTCGTTGACGGGTTTCATGGCGAAAGCCACATCTCAATCACACATGGCAGGGACCAGTTGAAGAGAAGTTGATAGGTGCATTTGTGGATCCTGTCCAACTTGAGATATGCTACAGTTAGCACCACAATACTCTAAGTTTTGTAGTGCTGAAGAAGCCATCCTAGAAGGGAGCTATATGCGCTGTGTATTACACACGATGAAACCAGAGAATGTTCTAATTCTTCTTATTTGTCATCAAACTGCCAAAGCTTTTGTTTGTGAGACATATAATGCAAACACGTGCCTTAAGTTTCCTTTGTCTGTGTAACCTTGACAGTCTAGCATCATTGATGACAAATGGAAGCAAGAAGGCATTTGCTTTAGTAAGAGATTTAATTACTTTTTTTTTTTTTACGTCTCAAGGTAGTACCTTATAGTGCTTTGTCACATGAAGGTGTTTTTCCCCCTCCTTCCTCTTTAGTGGCTTATTTTCTGTGCTACTTCTCTTGATAAACTCATAAATTCGCTGAATGGAAGTTCATTGGCCCCTGTTACTCATTCTCCTGATATAAAATTGAGTTTTTGCTTTAGTGTGATAAACATCAGGCAGGTTGTCTCTCACAAGCTTTCTCCCACTTAAAACTCAGTAGTTACCTCAATTTAGAGCGTGAGAGAAGCTTTTGAAACTACAGATTAAAATCTGGACTTGGTTGACTTCTCCGTTCTTTCTGAAAAGTTGTTTCAATTGCATATAGTTTTCTGCGAGGTCATTTCAGTTCAGACTTTCTAAAAAAGAGCAAAAACTCTAGAAGTCTGGCAGTACTTGTGTAGCAGTCAAAGACAGCATTGTTGCTTCAGTTAAAAAAGCACAGACCCCAGTGGCCTTTACCAATGACTTCTCTGTCCTGTTCTTGGGGCACCCATGGAATACCACCATAAATCAAAAGGTGACTGCACTTTGTTATTGCTACAGACCCAACCAGGCAAAATTTTGTTTGAAAGACTTCATGTAAAGCACTGGTGTTCTTTATGCATGAGGTAACAATAGCTGCTTTGCTGTTAGGTCCTAGCAGTGGTTTGTCAGCTAGAGCTGATCAGACTGCAAGGGCTGGGAAAGTACATGTGTATTCTCACCAGCATTTTATTTTGGTCATGGTGGTAACTGCAACAGAAGTTTTATCAATGATAATTGCACCTGCATTCCCACGGCAATAATCTGGCATGCTGATGAAAAGGTCACTTGGGCCAGCACACCTGAGACAGCTGTGTAGGTACTTGTAGCACAGTTACATCCATTTTAATAAATTGTCCACGTCCAGGAGTTTCCCTGGGTACTGAGGCAAACAGGCATGGAGTGGCCTAATTCTGACAATAAATACTGCTGGGCTACAAACCAGCATGGCTTGGACAATCTGCCTGTTGGGAACACTCCCAGCAATGCCCTCATCACTGAGGCAGGCACAGGGATGGCTGGTGAGTATCCTAGCACAGTTTGCAGGCAAGCTGGATGTACAAATGTCCTCCCCTCGGGCCAGAAAGGTCCTGTCCATGCCCCACTTACCCCAGTACAACTGACCTGCTCTGATTATGGAACATCCACGCAGATGCTTCCACTGCAGACTTGAAAATGGGGGATCCCAAATTGTGACTGCTGAACTGCAGCTATGTCTTGAGATGAGAAAATCTGTGTTTATTTTGAGAAATGTTGCACTGTGAATTGTCTTCTCAGCTAAATTAAAATTTTAAAACGAGAGGAGGAAAAGGCGTGATGTGATGTCAGTGACATAAATACACACTGACAACTGAATGGTGCTTCCCAAAATATATCATGCTTGAAAGAGAAACAGAGAATAGGGGGATGCTAAGAACCAGGCTCTGGAATATCTTGCATTTTTCTGCAGTTGGTGTTGTTCCCTCTTTGTGTGACAAAGGCTCATGTCTGTATGAGGAGTGAGAGATTCACTCCCCCTGCCATCTGCTCTCCCACGTGAATATTTATAAGGAGGAAACAGGCCCAGCTTGGGGAGAGAGGGAAGCAGAGAGCACGCTAACATAGGGAGAAAAATATCCCATCACAACTAGCAGCAGGCTGGGAGCAGGGAGAAGGGGGAGATGAGTGTCCAGCCTTAGGCAAGTGCAGCCTGCAGTGGATGAGGCTGGTCACAAAACAACCTGCAGCACTTGGAGAAGGAGAGCTGTGAGGGAAGGGAGCAGCACTCCAATTCCAGGAAATGCTGTCCTCACACACGCTTGGGCGAGCACTGCCGAGGATGTTGGGGTTCCTTAGGCTGTCCCTGCAGCTCAGGATTTCTCTGTGTGGTCTTTGAGGTGTCCTGTACTGGCCAAGCAGGAGGAATGAAGACGTGGTCCCCTTCAGAGCAAGCCTGCTCTCAGTATGCCTTGTTTTTACCCTCTGAGATCTCAGTCTTGCATTTAGTTGATTCACTTCCTTTTGCAGTTAACAGTCTCATGTCATCCTTTATTTCTCAGAGCAAGAAATTTGTATTCCACGTGGTCTTGTGGGATATCCAGAACCAAGTTCCAAAGGCATTCTCCACAACGTGACTCTCTGTGTTGACTGTTCACACAGAGTGCAATGTTAGGAGCATTGCAGGACATCTGAGCTTCCACCTGTAGCTCTGCTTTGTGTTCTGTGGGTTCACATCTAAATGATGAATCTTCATCACCCGCATCTCAATGTAAAACCATATTTCTTTTGAGGAAACCTAGAACCACGTAAATGCAAGAAAGAGCACAGATATTCTTCTTGCTTCTAGTGAAAAGATTTGCAGACAATCTTACAGGAAACTAAAGAAGACAATCACTATTCCAGCACTGGATTCTGCAAAATTCTTTGTTGCTAGCTAATCCTGCAAGTATATAGTCAGCAATTTCATAGCCCAAACTCAGTATTATGGCTTGTTCCCAGTAAACCTTTAAATGAAAAGGTGAAAAGTAGCACTGAGTGAGTTCTTCCTGGTCATCAGCCAGGACAGGGCACAGCTACCAAGGCTTGTCAGTGCCCTGTATGTAGTACATCATATATGAGGTTGTCTTGGTTTGAAAGACAGGTGTCTGCTAAGAAAGGCAGGAGCCTCTCTTTGACATGGAGAATGTAAACCCCCTCCCTCCAAATTATTGTAATTTTGAAATTAAGGGGCTCTCAGACAATGATATAGGAAATGGGAATAACAGTTCTTTACTAGGAAAATTAAAATAGAAATACAGTATTACAAAGAGCAATCCAAAACACTGATAGAGTCAGAATACAACCTGATACCCTGTCAGTCAGTCAGGGTGTTGGTAGCTGTCCCATTAAATGGTGGCTGCAGTCCTCCTGCAGTGACAGATGTGGTCCAGTTGAAGTAGTGCTCCTGTAGAAGGGTGCAGTTTTCCTCTGAAGGTCCAGAGATGATGTGGAAAGGTCCAGTTTTCCCCTGGAATCCAGTGGAAAAAAAGGCTGCTTTGGCGTTCCAAATCTCAGTTTTAATCTAGGTAGGAAAGGCTTGGCTCCTCCCCCTGGCTGGAGCATCTCCCAGTGGGATGATGTAATTTTATCAGTCGTGCATAAATGTGAGACTCAGTGGTCCATTAGCAGAAGATATCTCCTGGAGGAAGGATGGGTTCTGGAAAAGATAAACATGACTGCCCCACCTGGTTTTAACAGCTGGCCCATTAGCAGAGAATATCTCTCATGGACTTAAAGGTCACTGCCCGCCTGGTTTCAACAGATGGTGCTAGAATACACACTTTTGGTTACATCCTGTATTGCAACCCAAGACAATGCAGTGTCCTCTGGTCTCAGAGCTGTGGCAACAGGCAGTGAATGCAAGATTGAGGATGCTGGGCTGTGGGCAAGACTGTTGTTCTCTCTTTTCTAAGTGGAGATCTTTGGATTTGCTGAATGCTGGGATGCTTGGATGTGCAGGATGCTGTTCCCTGCTGCTTTGCCTCTAGGAGGTATTCCAGTGCAAGAGAAGAACATCAACTCCACCTGTGCGTGCACGGCAAACAAATACTTGTGTTCACTTTCTATCCTGTAGAAGTCACATTTTCATCACTTCCCTCTGTCGTGTACCTTCTTTATTTAAGCACAAACACACACCTCCTGCCCATGCATGTGCAAACAGTGTTGCAACATACCATTTGAGAGCCTCATTTCAGGGGGAAGAGTTTCACAGGGTTTTTTGGCTTTTATTTTTTAGTTCTTTAATCCCACTCTTGATGGCAAAATTTCCTCCAAGTCTGCATCTGCAGGTGCACTTTTCACTTGTGACATACCTGTCTTGGAACCAGCTGTGCAGTTCTGTATATCCATCCACTCTTGCTAGCCATGGTTGATCTGTCTTTATTTTATTTCCTTTGTGTAAGGTTGGAATAGTTTTATACCAAAAGAAAAGAAGTTATTTTCTTTTCTTTTAAAAATTGTCTCAATATAATTCCTTTTTTCTGCAATAACTGACTCCAGCTGCTTTTCTTATATTTTTGTTTGGTAGTAATGGGGCCCATTTCAGCCATCACCAAAGCAGAATGTGCATATTTTATCTTCTCTCTCACCTTTACCTCACCCTTGTGGTTTCTGCTGATTATTTGAACTTTTATTTCATTCAGTAATTAATGTGCTGTAATAAATTAATTCTTGTCTTTCTTTCTTCCTTCGTTTATGCAGGAAATGCTTTGTAGTTCAAAGAGGTTATGTGTCTGCCAGATTTCACACAACTCATTAAAAAGGAGCTTTAAATACTGCAAACAAATCAACCCTCAACTCACACAACATGGAAGGAATATGGAAAAGTGTGGTGGTTCTACTTTCATATGAATCTCTCCCTTTTGCAGAGGTAAGATTGTATTTTTCCTAACTGATAGTCTCAAGATTTGATTTTTTTCTTTATTTTTTACATGGGATGTATGTATTAAATTCTGAGGGTTTTTTCTTAAGAGGGTAAGGGGCTGTTCTGCCCTCACTTCTATAAAATCTAAAAAAAAAAAAAAAAAAAGGAAGGTCAGAAGGTCATGTGGTTTTTTTTCTCCTTCCTTGAAGCAGAAGGTGTTTTGGTTTGGGTTTTCTCCTTCTTAACAACTGGCAGTGCATAATCTAGAACAGTATCTATCTGTTTAGTGACCACAGTGATCTTCCTTGCCTAGCAATGATTTGAAAGGCTGGAGGACTTAAAGATATGTCAGAAGTCCTTAAAATGTAGAGGCTTCATCCACCCACAGTGGTTCCTGTTGATCTTTTTAACTTTTGCTACAGTAAAGGATCCTTGGGTGTTTTCCTTCTCTCTTTAATAAGAGCAGACAGAAGACTTCTCTGAGGTTCTGTGTCTGTTGAATTTCACACATTGCTTTATTTGAGTAAACACACCCCATGGAAAAGAAGTCTCAGCACAAATAAATTGTTGCAGCTCTTTTCTGAAAATATAACTCTCTGTTTTACTGGTAGTGCTGAGCATGTAGTTGCACTGGGAGGATATTGCAAGGTGTTTCTGAACTTCTGCTCCAAGCCCAACGTTGACTTATAGAGCGGGCAGCCATTCCCCAGCAATATACACAAAGAAAGCACAGGTGCTACAGCTACAGCATTTGGGATTCTCAGTGCTGTCTTTCCTTCTCTGTGGGGCTCCTTGGAACCTACTGACTGGGGAAGAGAAAAGAAGCTTGTGTGGAAAGCAGCATTTGACTGAGATATCTAAAGGCACCTGGGAAAGAGTCCTGGGTCCCGAAGGTGTAGAAATCTTGAGTCTATCCAGATATATTCAATCCAAATGCACAAAGAACTGGAGACAAAAATGCATCTAAGATTTAAACCCCATGAAAATGGAAAGACATCCATTTTTTTGTCCTTGTGTCATATAGGCAGGAAGTCATCTAATCAGCAGAAGTAGAAACAATTAAGAAATAGGACAGACCCCATAGTAGAGATCTGTGCCAAGTCTGACTGAGCTGTAGATACGAAAATGTTCTCCTGTTCAGGAGACAGGATTACTGTGTGATTCTGCTTAAGTGTGTTTGCAGGACAGTACCAGTGAAAACCAGTGAAAATTTATGACTTATCCTTACCCCTCACTCACAAGCTTCACAGGCACCATGTATAACTATCTTTTTTATCTACTGAGTCTGTAGACAATATAAATTTGCACCACAGTTCCTAAAGCCAGAGCTGCTGCCTTATGAGAACATGGAAGTGTATTTGCACAGCCCAGAGCACTGTGCTGCAGACACAGCTGGGGCTGCAGCAGCACCAGAACCAGGAGCACCTGAATTGCACTAGTGTGCACTCCTGTCCAAGGGGACTGGCCCTGCTCCTCACACAGTACCTCAGCTGGAATGACATACAAACCAAACCTGAGCACCCTCACATGGTGCTGGGTGCTTCAAAGACATAGCATAAGAAATGTTAGGGGTGATGGACTTAGTCAATCCCAGACAAATTATCCTTAGTGAAGAACAGGTCATTTCCCAAATAACTGTGAAGTCACACTTTATATACTACCCCGCAGGAGACACCAGAGGTGCTGAGGTCAGTATCTGTGCTGTTCTGCTGTGTTGTTTGGTCCTAGCCATTCTGTCTGCTTATGTAGCACACACCCAGCTCTCTTAAACTCCTTCCAGCCTGCTTCCAATATCTCCTTCTTTAACATGCTCAGAGGAAGGCATTTAACCACCAGCATTAAGAAATGTGTTCATATTTTGACTCTCATTATCATTCAGCAAGCAATTCTAAATTATAACATGACTTTTCTGTTAACGATTTCTATGTTTAATTTGATTCCCATACCCCTGCTAAGTGAGCTGTATTTAAATGCAGTTATTTCTTGCACACTGCAGACTGCTATTTGAAATGCTCCCTTAGGATGTCTGCACTCGTGGAAGAATTTATTCCCTCACCTTTCTTCACTTCAAATGAGGAATCTGCATGGCTACACCAGATTCCTTCCACATCGCCTGCCTGCCACTCCTTGTTCACCATCCCCTCCCTTCACAATTCCCTCCCCTGCCCCCTTGCCCAGCCTGCCCATTGCAACACCCTGGGGTTTGGGACAATGTGAAATGTGTCCCAGCCCAGAGCCCAGCTGGGCCAGCATGGCCAGGCTGCTGCACCAGAGTACATGGTTGGGGTTTTGTATCGTGCAGAAAAATGTGTCCATGCAACCCTGCCTATCCCTTTCTTTTCAGGAAATCCTTTCAAACCTATTTTTTTTTAACTTATTCAAGACATTTCTCTCACCAGCCAGCAAAGGGATAGACCATTTTAAAAAAAAAGTAAGGTTTGCTTGCCAGTAGTCATAATCCCATCTCCACCCTTCTCAGAAAAATAGCAGGGACTTGGAGATTAAAAAGATGAGATGAATACCTAATTAGAACAGCTGGTTTGTTTCCTACTAAATTTGAAAGATTTTTAAAAGGAGGAAAAGGACAACTCAACAATAAAACTTATCCCTAAACCCTAGTTTCCTTTCCTTAGTCATTCTAAACTTCAAATTTCCACTCCAAAAAACTGCAAATGTACCATTCAGATTTTGTCATAGAATACTGCTTTGTATTTCAAACGTCAGCAGAAAAGACAGTGAGCCAAAATTTGAACTTTGGATATGACAGAAAAAAAGCAAAAAACAGTCAGGAAAAAAAATCAGCTATCTCTGTTGGACTGCTAGAGGACTGAAGGAGAAACCTGCTTCTTGTGGCTGATTCAAGGGGTAAACTTGAAGACTGTATAAAGTTGTTTAAGAAAGTTTCAAAGAACAACAGGACCCAGAAGAGGACATTTGCAGTTGTGAAAATATTTCATTGCTAGTAAAACCCAGCCTTGGTTGAGGTGCAGGTGGGGGATGAAGAGCACTTCTTCTTTCCACTGAGTGCAATATGTGAATCTGCTCAGGAATAGACCATGTAGATCAGTAGTCATTAATGTTTGTGTGCTATACAGAAATAGCCCTCAATAGGGTTGGGAGGGAAGAAGGGTTCTGGGGGAAACTCTGAAAATTCCCAAGGTGTTTGGGATATGTGGTTAAGTGGATATGTGAACTGTGACTGTGGAGTCTGTAGTGAATGCTATTAGGTTGAATGACCTCAGGGTACAGGGTTTATCAGTTTAAGCAGCACAGTAGAAAATAGAAAATGGAAAACTGTGCTTAGAAAAGATGGCTTTTCTGGCATGATATATGGAGGTGGGGTATAAACCAGATTTTGGGGTGTCTTAATAAATCTCAAAAATATGGCTGAAATACCAAAAAGCATTGAGAATTCAGTAAATTAAAATGAAAAGTGATACTGAAGTTGGTGAAATATAAAGTTTCTTCTCTTTCTTGCAGGATTCAGTCATACAGTATAAGACTTTACAAATTAAGCTAGTTTTGAAAGTAAAGTCATAGGTGTGTGTGTCTGACCTTCCAGGTATTTTTTTATCTGACTTTATTCCTCTGGTTAGTTCATGCCACCATTTTTTAAACTAAATTACATTTTGAAATATTAATGGTTCCAACCAACAGATCCCAAGGGGCAGTTATTCATATATTTGATATTTTTCCCTCAATTATAAGGAATCTAGATAGACCTGGGAGAATGAGACAGCCTCTCTCACACCAGGTTGGCCAAGGGACTTCTTGGAAACCAGTACAGGTCTTTACATTTCACTTTTGAGTTGCTGATCTCACTTAGTCCTCATCTTAAAGTCTCTGAGCTGTTATGAGTAAGCACATTTGTGGTCAAAAAATGTTGTGTTTCTCTTGCGTTAACCCTACGTGGCACACTGTTTAATAAGTGCTGTGAACATGTGGCTCTGGCCAGCCACAGCAATGATCTCAGCTGTACGGGGTATCTGTTATTGGGAAATCTCCTGCTGCACAGGCTGGCAACTTCTGTGCCTGAGTTCCTTAAACTGTTGTTCTGTGGAATTGATGGAGGGCAGCTGAGCCACAGGGAACTCTCAGAAGCAAGCTTTGAGTCTGTGAAGGCATTTGTTTTGGAAATTGAGGATATACACCACTTGCCCCACGGCCGATGTTCGTGCCAAGCATGGAGATGTTGCCTCCAAAGTTGAGGCCACTTTGCTCTGGAGCATTTTCTAGGAAAGAAAATCCAAACCCACGCAGTGTCCCATAAGGTAAGGTGTTTTCCTCCAGCGTGTTCTCTGATCCTTTTTTGTAGTTGCCTGGCAACCAGAGAAAGGAGGAGGAGGAGAAGGGATCATGGAGGCTTCTGAAGAAGCATATTTTCTGTAGCAACCCAGTCAGCAAACATTATTAGTAAAACATTATTATCTGTGGCAAATCAGCTCTTGGCTCTCGTGAGCTACTCCATTGCAATAGGTTATTGGCCCTCTTCAGATGGCTGTCTGCCAAAGTGAAGACCATGATTCTGCTTTAATTTTACATGAGTTTCCTCCGAGTATGAATCCTTTGGCAGAGCCAGAACTCTTCTTCTCCAGTGGGAATAAGTGAGGTAACAAAAGACCTTTGACCGTGGCCCAGAGCTTCCCTGTGTAAAGTACACTGTGTGACTGAGCAGTGCCTCTTGGCTAAAAGGTACTCAAAGAGGAGCTCACCTCACTTGTCCCTTCTGAATGTGATATTTAACCTCAGATCCTACACATGATGTTTTCCTTAATTGTTGAAAGGACTAGAAACTTGAAAAGGTGAAGTAGGTTTTTCTAATTCAATAAAGTAAAGAGACAGAAAAGCAGAAGTTTCCATCTCCAATTAAATACATCCAGTGTAGGATTTGTTGTTTGGATGAAAATAAGCTTAGATGCAGCAGGAATGTGGGAGAAAAAAAGTCAAACCTGAGCTCAGTGAACTACAAGCTTCTGAAATGAGTGTCATTTTCTGATGAGTGTCTTGGCCATTGGTCATTCATTCTAGAGTTTGGCCCAGTGTTGAAGAGTCTCTAGAGAGTAGAATAATATCTGTAGGAGGGGTGACAACAGTCTCTTCTCTGAATAGCTGACAAAATCTTGATGCAGTTACTTTCTGCCCTGGGCAGAGCCCAGAGGTGAGTCTCCTGTTGGCTTTGTTGAGGTTTGGGCCCTCTGTTTCCTGCATCCTAAATGGGTGCTATAACCTTTGGGATATTGCCTATGCTGACCTTGGAGTTAGGGAAAGTCTCTCTCTTTTCTGGTCTTTGGAAGGGGAAAACCCACACCATCAGTAAACAGGAACACTATTTTTGCCATGGAAAACAGCCTAGAAACAGTGTTTTGCAAAACATGGCACAGGACTTGGCGAAAATGTGATGGATTTTTAAAGTTGATTAAAGCTGTTAAATAGATTCGTACTCAAAAAGCCTCATGGGGAAAAAAGTAAATTTGTGCTTTCTTCTGTAAGAATAGCAGAGTGGGATAAAACATGGCTTTTTAAGGGCTCATTGCTATTTGTCTTTGAGATAGCAAGGAGTCACTGCCATGAATAAGCTAATTCTAGAAAAAATTTACTGAATCACGGAATCATAGGATCATTTGGGTTTGAAAAGGCCTCTAGGGTCAATTCCAACCATTAGCCTAACACTGGTGTCCACCACTGAACTGTCCCTAAGAACCACACAGACATGTATTTTAAATACCTCCAGAGCTGCGACTCAATCGCTTCCTCAGGCAGTGTGTTCCAATGCTTGGCAAGCCTTTCAGTGAGGATTTTTTTTCCCTAACAGCTAATCTAAACCTCCTGTAGTGCATGCAACTTGAGCTAGTTTCCTTTTGTCCTATTGCTTGTCACCTGTAAGAAGTGACCAGCCCCCACCTGGCTGCAACCTCCTTTCAGGTAGTTCTGGATAGTGATAAGGTCTCCCTTGAGCCTCCTTTTCTCCAGGGAAGGCAACCCCAGCTCCTTCAGCTGCTCCTTGCCTTTGCTTACTGAAGTAATGAATAACAGTAGAAAAATAGTTTGCTTTTCTTTCCCTAGATTAAGAGATGATACCTAGAAATTCCTGAAAAGTTTCTTTAAGTCACTATTGCTGAAGAATGAAAAGTTATTTTAATTAAGAACATATTTAGGATATCAAAATATGTTTTCAGTGGGATGGTAATATGCTTTTTACAGAGACCACCACCATACACATATGCAGTAGCACTGAAGCCCCAGAATAATGCCTCAGTCTGATTAGATAAAATAAATTCAACTTGTCCCAAAGGTATCCCACTTCAGGAAATAGCATCCCAGACACTTCTAAGGAGCCCATTCCTCTTCTGCTGTGCATTGGTCCATTCTTTCTAGCACCCTGTTCTTTGTTCTTTAGATTTATTTCTGCAGAACCCGTTCCTTGAATGCCTGTGCTCCTGCCATCCCATGAGCACATTTGCCAAACTGACACATGTTAAAGAGGCTGTCACAATATGAAAAAAAAAAAAAAGAAAAGCTCACTTCAACCTCTTACCTCCGCCAGGAATCATGGGTCCAAAACAAGCCTGCACTGTGTGCAGCCCTGCCTACTCCTGCTGCTACAATGGGGTTACCTAACAAATGTTTTGTGCAAGGCTTTGGCAAAATGGCAGGGAGGGAGCAGGAAAAGGAAGAGCCAGTCTCATTTGCAAGTAGATAATTAATTAAAGCCTTGTTTTCTGGTCAGTTATAATCAATCAGGTGTTGGACACTATTAGCAATTTTTGTGTGTGATACCCAGGCACTGGGAAGAAGACCCCATCAGAAGATCCACACTGACTCAAGGTGTTGAAATATTGGACAACATCCCAAGTAAGGCACACTGACAATCAATTTTGGGGCTCAAAAGATGAACTGGACATCAGGTATGGGAACACTTGTATCTTGAAAATGCACAGTTTTTATTAATGGGGTTATTTTTTTCATCATTTCTTGAACTATTGGATCTCTATAGTTTGTATGCTTTTGCTTGGCAATTATCCTGCTTGGAATGTAGCACTCACTACAATACAATCATTTATCTATCCTTAAATTTCTCAATTGCTTCTAATTTTCATGCTATACACAGTTCTTTATCTGGGGATGAAAAGGGAGGAAGAGAAACTTTTGCAATTTACTCAATTTGTCCACGTGCTTGACTTTCCCTCATTATGGATGTTCTCCCACTTACTGCTGCTACCCTCCAAAAAGGGCTTATGCCCAGTAGGGCACCATTTCAAAGGAGAACAGCAAAACTTCCACTGGCAATAAATTATCTGATCAAAAATAATTATGAGGAAGGAGAGAGCTTCTATGAAAACTGCAAAACTTTCTGGAATTTTTCCAAAGAAATGTACTTTGTTTTCAGCCAAGAATACCTCAGCTAATTGAGAACAAGAAGATTTCACTGAAACATTTCTATTAAAATAGTGATTTTCTTAGAAGGCTTGCAACAGAAAAAAATGTTTAGCTAAAAGAAAAGAAATATTAGACAGAGAGCCAGCTTTGATGGAAAATTCAACAGTCCTACCAAGGATTTAATTCCTTCAAAAGAACCGTTGTGTAGTAGCCTGTCTTCCATTTGTTTAATTTGACAGCTTCTTCTGACACCATTGATCCTGCTATTTTTTTCCTCTTATTTGCTTTAATTCATTTCTTGGGGCTGGCAAAAGACTTTGCTCAGCTTATTTCAACTTCCAGAGGTGGCAAGGACGCTTCTTTCTTCTTCCCCTCTCCCTCTGCCCTGTGGAAGTTGTCCCTTGCTTTTACTGCATCACAGACTCAGGGTCTGTCTCTCTCCTCAGTGAAGCCCCTGCCCCTTCCTCCACCTGCCTCACCTATGCTCCTGTAGCCGTGCTGCCACCTCTGTGATTGCTCTGTGGACCTCTCAGCAGAATGAAATTCCCATCAGTGCTGGGAGAGTTAGTTTGTTCCCTCCTCAGCCAAGCTTTGCTCCCAATTATTAAAGCCTTTGTCAGGGAGGCTTTGATGCTAGGAATTAACTTGAAAGGAATTTGATAACCAAAGGCCATATTCATGATGCAGAGATCTCCACTGAAGGGCTCTCCCCCACTCCCCAGCATCTCCTGAATTTTGAGCAGATTCTCCAGTTGTCATGGCAACAGCCTAATTTGCTCTCTTTTTGTGGTTTAAGTAAGCATCGTGTAAAGGCTCCTCAATAAATGATGCTAAAACATCCTGAGCTTTGGTAGTGACATTGGGCAACTTGCCACATGGCTTAGTTTAATTGCTCTGAAGCTACCACGAAGTGCATAATTCCGGGTTTCCTTTAGCACAAAACCTCTTAGAACTTTGGATGGCTGCAAGGGAAAGAGAAGGAAAAGAGCAGCTGCCATTCTTCAGAAATGAAGCCACTTCAGGAGCAAGAGGGCAGTTTTGTCCCTTTTTGTGACTGAGTCCATGAGAGTCCATGAGTCTTTCTCCAACAGAGAAAGACAGAAACTTCCCTGAGATCCTTACTTTTTCAGCCTTTAGATCACTTTGAAGTAGGTGAGAAGGGCAAAAGCATCCACTGTTCCTGTACTCTATTCTCTCAAGGAAGGCAGCATGGCTCGATTCTACTTTAGGACTGGGATGGAGGTAGATAGCCCAGCAATTCAGGAGGTGACAGTCCCCATGCATTGTCCCAGCTTCCTGCCAGCCTTTCAATGTGAAGGCAGTGCCTAGAGAAAGGCACAGCCGTTAGGAAAGCTTCTGATCTGTCGCCAGTGAGCTGCCTTTGTAGCTTTGCTGGTACTTGGGCTTGACTTCACCCTGGTGTCCCCATTGCCTCTGGAGGCAGAGCTGAGGTTACCCAACCCACCAGGCCTGGGAGAGGAGCCAAACCAAGAGCTGGTGTAGGAGTTGCTGGAAGGTGTTTGGGCTCTAGTGCAAATTTGAACTATCAAACTACAAACATCATTGTGGTAGTAGATATATAGACTCTGCAGAGTAAATATTAGCACATGGGAAGCAGAGTGCAAAGGGTATTCTTGGGCTCTAAGGGAGGAACGGCAGCTTCATCCTGCCTATTTATTTTTCAGTTATGTTGCAATGACACATCTGTTTCTTAATGTTGTTCACATGAGCATGTATTAGCAGTAGCTTTCAATATTGCTGTGAATGGTCATTAAAAATCCCTGTTGGCTGCCTGGTCTGTTCTGAGGTTACCAAAGGGTTCTCCTGCTGAGCTCCTCCATTTCCACTATTTTATGGGGGTTTTTTTATGTGGGGATTCAAACTCCCACAGCAGGCATGTGAAATCACAGTCCCTGGGCAATGCATCTCTGAACCTTCTCTTTCAGGAGCCATGTACTTGCATCCTCTGGGTGTCTGAACTGATGGGATGCACAGTTGCTTTAGAGAGGATACTGTGATACAAGGCAGGCTCTCCCTTTTCCCTGTGATCTACTTGTCTTGTCACTCCCTTCTCCAGAACAGTTTCATTCTTCTCTCACGTACTGCACTCAGGGAAGAGGCAAAGTGCTTGATGTGCTGCAGTATTGCTTTGCCTGGACAGAAATCTCTGCATCCACTGAGAGGGTAATAACCATTCACAAAGGAAATACTGTACTGTGGGCTGAGGATGGAAGTGCAACAATAAAATGGGAATGCCGTGGCTTGGGGGGAGGAGGACAAGAGGGATGGAATGGGAAATACAAGTGGGTAATCTAAGGTCTTTTCAGGAGTGACAGACAGGTTCTGGTTTCTTTACCCGCCTCTCTGATAAAAGCCTGACAGTGGGGGTGAAGTCTGTGACACCAGAGCCTGCACACCCTTGTTGTTTTACTAAATTATTCATTCCTGTTCCTGTGATAATATAGTTATAAGGAGGAGCCTAATTGAATTTACTGCCTGGCATTGGCCAATAGGGTGATAAGGATCCGACAGAATGGGATGACGGTGAATCCTGCTGGTGTGCTGTGAATGTGAAGCAGGACAGACTGGCAGTTTGTGTGCAGAAGGGAAAGAGAATCGGTCCAGGACCCCTGGATTAGCAGAATAAGGAAAGCAAAGAAAAGGAAAGGTAAGGTAAGAGAGAGGGTGAGAATGGGATTTGCCTGATTCATATACTGACCCTGTGCTGAAGGGCTGGATTTGTTCATAGGAAAGCACTCTGCAGGCAATGTTTTCCTGCAGGGTTTGGAGGGAACAGGATTGCGTGTGGAGGCACTTGCTCAGTGCATGTAGCCTGTGCCTTTGTCTTTATATGTGCTGCAGGGCTCTGTAAGGCTGCATGTTCACTGAGCTGTGTCTGCACAGAGATTCCTGTGGTTTGTGTGGCTCCAGCAGCAGCGCATGGAGCCTGAGCAGAATAAATGTAATGGGGGGAGCCTGAAGGGAGGAATTACCTCATGGGCAGAGTGGGGAAAACAGTAATGCCTTCTGGTTTGATTGAAAAGGAAAATGCCAAGGCTCTTAGTGAGCTGTTTGCAAACAGAACAGTGAGTGTGTGTGCATCTGTCTGTGTATGTACTGGATCTGCAGTGAGATGTCAAAATGGGAAAGAGGAGATCAGGCTGGAGCATTAGGTGTCGCAGGTGGAGATAAATTGCAGGCAATCTGTGTAATCAGATTCTCTAACATGGAGAATGCAAGTGAGTATGGAAGTGGATTAATCCTGTCTGCTGAGCTGGCTACACCTGGAAGGCAAGGGGGAGATATGGGCTGGGAATCGGGACAGGTAATGTGACTGGTTAGGGAAAGTGATGCTCAAACCATCCTGCCTGCTGTGCCTGCTGCTGAAGTGGTAGCTTATTGAGTTGCTTCCACAGATTTGTTATTTCGCTTTTAAGGATGCAAAGGTGAGCATCTCTGAGGATGAGGTTAAAGCCCACAAATTAACATTACCTGGAAGAACAGGACCACATCAAGCAGATCAGCCTCTGCCCTTCCTTTTGTTTCACTGCCTTTGCTCTGGTAACAAGTGATGGCTGAAGAGACAGGGCAGGTGGGGGGAGATGGATTACAAACGTGGCAAGTGGCATAAAGCCACGCAGACAGTGCATGTTGCTTGCAGTGATGATGCTATAATCACACTTCTTCAGTTTACATCTTTGCAAGCCTGTACGACAAGGCTGTCCCAAGTTTGGGGTAAGCTTATTACAGTCACTAACTGAAGAAGGGGTCACAGCTCACTGTAAGGCAGTAAAATTTGTAGCTGCTTCTCATAGGGGTTCACCATCTCGTTCTTTTCAAGCTGGGATCCAGAAAAAGGATGTTGCTCACCTGTGGATGTCTCGTCTCTGCTGGAAACTCATTCTTATGATAAATGTGGAGGGAGATACGCTTTTTCTGTTTGTTCAGAGAGCAACACCCAGAGGCTCCCTCCAAAAAGAGAAGTAAGGCAGAACACCCCATAGGAAGGAGATTAAAAAAAAAAAAAGGCTTATCTTGGATTAGCCAAACCCTTTTGGCCAAATAGGTTTCCTTCCTCCCTAACACCAAATTTCTTACATCAGCGGTCAGCTTTCCTCTACCCAAGCTTCTTTCTTTTCTGTGGTTTTGCCACGTGGCCTGAAGATGAAGAAAATGACTGATATCCCCATCAGACAGCACGTCCCTTCTCATGTCTACAGTCTGACCATGACATCTCCCAGAGTTGTGCTCCTCTGAGTGCTGGGCTGAGTCTGACCCCTCTGTCTCACAGCTTATGCATGCACCACAAGTGAGACCAAAGGGGTGCTCACTTGGTAAAAGCATGAAAAGGTTCCACCTTGCAGAGGATATTTGTATTTGGTGATGAGAAAAAAGGAAGCATTGCGGATTCCCATAGGACAGAGGCAGGGTCTTCTTATCTCACCTGGAGTAGCTGACTTAAAAATGAATCTAACACAGGGCATATCATATGGTCATAGTTGAGTTTGACTTCAGCTTCCAAAGCACTCGCAGCCACAGAGTGAGTGAAGAAATGAAAGAGACAAGCCTGGCCATCTGAGAATAAACTCCCCAGTATAATAAAATTCTTTCCCTTTGTCCCAGAAGCAGAGGAATAGTCAAATAACTTGCTTAATCACACACTGCAAAAGGCTGCACGGCTCCCAGGTGGAGGGCAGGAAGTTGTCCCTACTAAAGAGTGGGCAGATTCTCATTGCTCCTGAGAGTCCCTCTCTGCACATCAGAGGAAGTCCTCTGCTCTAGCCGGTTTTGGGAAGTGCGCCTTCCCCGGGAGATGCCTGCCGGGATTTGGCAGGAGAAGCATCCCTGCAGCCCGGTGCTGGCTGCAGCAGTGACTGCCGCCTGGGTGCCTACATTGTTCTCCTGTGCCCTCCGAGTCACCAGCCAGGCTCAGGAAAAAAATGCCGGAGCATTCCCGGGGAAGCTGACATCACCGCCAGTTCGCCGGTGCCAGACGCTGTGCTGGAAACCCGAGGTCGCTTTTTGCCATTAACTGCTCAGATGATTAATTCATGCAATGATATCATTTTCTTGGGTGGAGGTTAGGAGGTTAGGTACTCTAGTAATGAGAGGCGTGATGGGATGTGCTCCTCATGGATGTTAACGCTAAACTGGAACAAACTAGCCACTGCGTGCTCTGCATCATCCTTCCTCCCCCAGAAAGGGTACTGCTTTTTCTTGGGTTTTTTTAGGGGGGATGAGGGGGTGGTGCCAGGGGATGTGTGAGAAAATGTTCTTACGGGATTTGCAGTATTGCAAATTCTGCACCAGGGGACTGAACCATAATGCCCCTTAGCTTTCACAGTTACTCTGCAACAAAGATTTTTGCTTTAACTATTTTCATGTTAACTATTTATGTCCTTTACATTGCACTTCCCAACAAGAAAAAAACCAGTATCATCCTAATTAAAAAGGGAGGGGAAAAAAAAGAAGTGAATTTGTTTCTTGCACAGTGGCTGGTGTCTTCCATTGTGGTGTTCTCCCCTCAAAGGGTCCTCCTCAGTCTGTAGGGGTGTAGGAACAATTTTTAGTTGGTCTGGAAATTGCCCAGAAGTTTTGCAGTAAATACTCTAGGATATTTAATTCTTTTGGGATGTTTTTAGGCTAAAAATCACTTTCCTATCTCTTTAGTAGCTAAGCAAATAAGTCTAGAATTCCCAGGTGAGCATTACAAAGAGCTGTCCTGGCCCAGATATAATTAATAGCTGATAAAGTTGCAGCAACTTGATCTGATAATCTATTGGTAGGTGAAACTGCAAACTCGAAATGTCAGACAAACCACCCAGGGCATTTTCAGAGCTGTTGTAAGAGCATTTTGTGTCAAACAACATCACTGCTCTGCAGACATGTATTTCTCCCCCTTGCTCACTCCAGTGTTCTTCTCACTTCAGGCCTCTGTGATTTCTGCTGATTTGTGTCCCCAGAGGTGTGCAAATCCCTGGATTGTAAGTTTTCAAACAGACTTGGTAAGACTAAATGGAAAATTTCCAATTTCTAGACTGGCCACTTATTTATGGGCTAAAATTGTTTCCTTTCTGTTTAAGCAGGGGAAAGCCATGCCCTCTCTCCATTCTGGATAATTCTTCACTTTTCCCATCCTTCATGATTTGTTGTGGTATTCTCCTGCCTCATTTAGAGAATTGGAAATGTCAAGGAGCTTTTTTAAATGCTGACAAATAACACAGATTTGATTAGCAGCTGTAGCAGATCACTTACCAGTCCAGTACTGTAGACTCATATATATTTATAATACAGTTATCAAGGAAAATGAAGTGATTATGTGGAACTAACAATGTCTGTATTAATGGCTGTCAGGTTCCAGACATTCATCTCTTGTCTGTTTAATGAGGAATAATTCTACTTTTTCTGGGCAGATCAAATGCTAAAGCAAGGGTGCATTTTGGCTCTGCTGCCCTTAGCAAATTACACTGGCCACAAGAAAGGTGGCCCAGGGCATGGGCTTGTAATTTATGCCCTGCTTATAAAGGTGAGAAAAACTAATGAGACAACCTTGGAAAGGCAGGAGGAAGAATCTGTGGTGTGGCCTTTGGGTGGGAATGATCTTTTGTCCTGGTAGCAGCCCTCCACTGCAAAGGGCTGAATTCTGTATTGCCATCAGAGTGACAGGAAGGGGAAGAAAAGATTGTCTGCTTCCCAGGATGGTTTGTGATGGACTGGCATGGGGGAGGGGGGGCGAAAGTGAATTGGATGGAGTAGGAAACACCCTTTTTCTAGGTTTCCTGAAACTGGGAGTATCCCCTTCTTATGACTTCGAGAGAGTAACTACAGTCATTTTTAAAAGCACATTAAATTTTGCTCTGAGCTATCAGACTGGGATAGGAACAAGACAGGGAGCTGCTGTGTTGTTTCATGCTCCAGCCTGAAGAAGGCAAACAGCATTAAGTTCCTGTGTGTCTGAAAAATGAATCAGAGTCCGTGTTAAAAGGAGGAGAAAGGTAGGACAAAGAAGGACTGAAGAGCCATGTGAAAAGCTGGACAAAGTAACTGAGAGGGGTGTGCCTTTTTTTGGAAGAAGGAAATTTTGGTTTCTGCCAAGCTTTATGGGTTTTGGCTGATTTATTTCCCGCTCTCAGCATGAGCCAGAGCCAGCACTCCTTCGCTCTATACTTCAGCTGGGGAAAAAAAATAAAATGCATGGGCTTCCTTGTTTCTTCTCATACACAGGAGCAAACATACACATACCAACTCCTTTAAAAAGATGGCAAACAGTGTCTTCAGCCAGGTCTTCATGATTTGAAATGGCTGTTTGCTGATCTCCCTTGAGTTTAAGAAGGGTGCTACCTTGAGTCCTATGTTTTAATTCACAAATCAGTGTTACATTTAGTTGACAACGGCACAAGAAGGAAATAGTATTTTAACTTGCTGATTCTAGCCCTTTAAAACCACAAAGCCTTTTTTAAAAAAGATATTAATTGACCAGGTCTTAGTAGAAGCCACAGCTAAAGTGGCTAAAGCCACTCACATTACTTGGAGTGGAATAAGAAGTTTACTGGTTCCCATCCAAGTGAATGGAGAAAGTCCCACTCCTCTGCAACTCAGGACTTCCAATCCTGCTGGGAAAAAAAAAAAAAAAAACAAAACCAGCCAGAAATGCTTACATCTTATCTTTAATGTAGCCAATGCAAAATATTTTTAATCTGGAAGAACTGGTAGGCTTTCACCAGCACTAAATTAAGTTTGTAAGCAAACACAAGCATATTTACATAAAGCTATTAGAAAAGAAAAACCAATAGCAGCAGAACAGTCATCTCCAAGATGACTCAGACCCTTAAAATCTGTCGTTTAAAATATAGTAGCACTCCTTTTTTAGATGAAGTGTATTATTTTTAATATAGGGTATTCTGGCCCTAAGTGGTTGTCTTCTTTTGCAAAATACAATGAACATATCTGTTATGCCATCATCTTTCTCCCCCACTTTTAACTGCACTTTGCTGGGTTTAGAGTAGGGCTGAAGAGCCCTGTAGTGCATTGCAGCCCAGGAACATATCAAAGACATTCTTGGCTGCAGAAACACTTTTTCCTGACTCTGCAGAGCAAGCTTATAAACTCCAGAGGACGATGCTAGAAAATACAGATCCTTCTTGGAGAAGGAAAATCAGGAGTTTTCTCATTGAGTTTACCAGCACAGCACAGTAGTTTATAGCCACTGCTGCAGAGCAGTGAACAATAAAATGGAAATTTGCATAAAGAATGATCCCACGGTGCCAGAGGTGTTGGTGCCATGTGTTTCTGTCCCTGAGTCACCACACACACTTCTGATGCACTGTGCCCATCACTGGCAGCTGCCAGGGGCAGTGGATGCAGTGTGTGGGCAGGGAAACACTTGGCACATGGCTGTTTTCTGAAATGGGCTTGACAAAACCAAATGATGTGACAAACTAGGAAGCATTTATTCTTTTTTTAGCCCCAAGTTTTTGTATTGTTTTGTTTGTTTGTTTGTTTGTTTTTAATTTCCTGCTTAAAGATGAGATTCAGTGCCTGTATTTCCTTGAATGTTCACTAAAGCATTGATTGCACTTTGGCAAGATGGGTTGGATGAAACACTGCGCTCCCTCCAGCAGCTCAAGGCTGCTGTATTTAGCTTGATGTTTCTATCTAAAATAGGCCTGTGTGTATTTAGTTAATCTTTTGGGCAGGCTTTCTTACTTCAGCAGCCTTGTGAAGTTTCCTTTAGTAGGAGAGAGAGAGAAGTAGGCGAGGTAGGGGGTTGCTGCTTTATAATAAAACTGAAAGAGGCTGACAGGAATCCACATGAAGGTTACCTGGGTTTACTCTGGGCAACCTTAATAATTCAGCAGAGCTTTTCAGTCAGGGCTTCCCATGCTATTCCCCACAGGGGCAGTTTCACATATGAGAGTTTCTTGAGGCCATTCAAGGCACCAGCTACTGAGAAACACAAGGCATAGGAGAGGATGGTGCCTGTCAAGTGCTGGGAGCTGACAATTCCTATTAATGTGCAGGGAGGCTTTTCCAGGGAAGATTCTTTGATGTCTCTGACTCTTGGTCACAGTTCACATGCCTCTGGCTTAACATGTCTTGCTTCTTTCTTGAAGGAAAGTGCCACCTCTTTCTTTTGCTGAGCCCCACGGTCAGACTGTCCCCTCCTTAGGTGTGACCCTCAGAGCAGGACAGTGCCTTTGGTCACCCAGGGCAAACTCAGACCTTGCAAAGTCACAGCTGGCGTCTCCTGCAAAACCCATGCCAGCTGTGCAAGACCATCTGCCTTCCACCATCATCAGGAGGAGAGGGGTCACTTCTAACTTCCAAAGTTTTTTTCATTTCAGAGAGAACCCCTTAGAAGTTGATGAGAATTTGGCTTGAGCTAGAATGGAAGGAATTGATTTTCTGCTTTCTGAGATATTTTCCAGTTAAATAAGTAGCATTGCTACAGTTTTTCTCTATGCCCTGTTCTGCTAATAGAAGCAATTGCTGATTACCTCACACAATGCTGTAAGACCCATATATTTTCCAAGAACAGAGTAGGTGGTGAAGAATGATTACTCTTTAGTTGTTTGAATTCCTAAGGGCATGTTTTCATGCTTAGTGATAGGGCAACAAAGGCAATGGGCCGGTAAGGAAAACTCTGTTTTTTTAAGGAGAGCACAGCACATGCCTGTTTCATGGTGTGGTCAGGTGTAGCAGCTGATGGGGGAGGTGAAATAAGAGTAGAATCATAGAATGTCTTGAGTTGAAAGAGACCTTAAAGATCACCTAGTTCCAACCCCTCAACCACCACCACGGACAGGGACACCTTACACTAGGTCAAGTTGCTCAGGGCCCAATTCAATAATCTTCTGCCATAACTAGCAAACCAGCTGCCATCTCCTTCATCGCTTGGCAATATTTTTATTCAACTTTCAGGGCAACACAGACCCAAAAAATCAGCTTAGGTAGGACTGCTGCCAGGCACTGCCTAGCCCTGCACTGAGAGCAGCTGCTGCTCAAGATCTAGCTGCCCAGGAGAGAGCTTCTGGTTTACAGCATGAACATCTGAGCTCTCCTGGGATGCTTAAGCAAGTGTCTTTGCATTGGGGTGTCATATGGTCATGCAGTCCTTGCTGAAGCTGGGACAAAACACTGTTTTCTTCACTCAGGCTTTCAGGGAGCTGTTGTTTTGGTCTTGCTGCAGGGACTATGGCTTAGTTACAGGACTGGGCTTGACCAGCTGGTGAGTATTTACAAACTAGCTTTGGAGTTGTTTTTTCAATCAGAAAATATAAACTCATGATGGGAGGAGATAGGAGAAACTACACAAGCTGCAGTAGTGGGAGGACAAGCCCAATGATCCTAGTCTTCAAATTCATTTGATTTTTACAAGTGCTCTGCAGTGCTTTAGTGGTAATTGAAGAGCTCCAAAGCAATTATCCTCTTTCAGAAATGAGATACTAATGATGGAGAGCTGAAGTGAGACAAGAGTAAGTGATTAAGCTGATAATAGTGAAGGACTTCTATATATTTGTCATCGTGCTGTGTGTATTATTTTTGCTCTCAATATGGCCCTTTCTTGTCCTGGTTTTACATTTGTATTCCAATATTAAGTGATTTAACCAGGATCACTCATGCAACTCTTAGGAAACACGTAAAGGTGATTCAATATTTGATGAAGTTCAATGATAATACCAGATTTTATAATCCCATTGCTGGCACATGTTTAGTTACTGTTTTTGCACTGAAGTAGATAAAAAAGGGGACAGAACTCCTTGTGTCTAACCTGTCTTATTTGTAAAAGGTCATTCATACACTAATTTCTTACACATTGTCATCTTCTGTGCATCAGCAACAGTTTTTGCTGTAATTAGCTCTGAAACTGGACTCCAGTGACATTAGCAGTATGTCTGTATGATATGTTACTTCCATGTTAACAAGTAATATGTTTTCCAGTTAGATTTAATTTTAAACAGTTGCTGTACTTACATTGTATATTATTGAACACCTCTGCAATCTGTATGTATATCACTGCACAGATTAGTCTCTCTAAAATGTGACCCAATTTTTAACCTTTCCATGTTTTATTGATATAGTTACTGACTTGCTTAAAGTCCTTTAGAAAAAAAAGAGAAAGGAACAGGTCTTTTGATCCACAAAAACCCAAAGACTGGTTTTCTTTTGTACGCAGTCTTGAAGTAAAGAGCAATGTTTTGTGTGTTTTAGTGAACTGACTGCTGTACTGCAACATGCAGGAATATCAGCTCTGCCCTTCAGCTCAAACCTTTGGCAAACACTGGTTAGGCAAGTGTAAGCACAGGCAGATTTTGGCTTGTCATCTGAACAGGAGGAGGCCAGGGTGAGTGCCTCTGCAAAGCTGCAGGGAATAAACACACTTCCTCAGCCTGCTTTATTTAACACCTGGCCATCCATGCCAGCCACGGAAATCTTGAAGCTAGGAAGTTACGTGCTGGGGTTTGTATTTTGGTTTGGTTTGGATTGGATTGTAGCCAGTTCTGTGCCTTCATAGTGATGATAAGGAGAGGTATTTGTTAACAGGTATTAATGATCCTGAGAGCCCAGGCACTCTGTCTGGGCAAGAGCTGGAAATAAACCCAGCAGAGCAAGGCAGCTCTCCAGCTGTTACTCAGAGCTCTCTGCAGCTTGGTTTGGATTCTTCAGCTGATACTGCAGTCTACTCTTGGGCACATCTTTTTGTTTTGTAAATGCCTATCCAGAGTATAAGTAGCTTTTGTCTGTAAGCTCCAGTCATGTGGGACAGCATTACTTAGCTCTGAAAAATTCAGATTGCCCCAGAGATGAATAGGAATACTTTGCAGCACTGCTTCTATTGTTACCTATATCATTTTTCAGTTGTACACAAGTAGTGACTGCCTACCCATCCTGCTACTCAGGACACAGATGTGGAAAGGGAGGCTCCAGTGTGGCTCTCAGATAACTTTTGTGAGGTTTGCAGGATGTCCCTGTTTCTGTTCTGCCTGCTGCAATGCTCATCTCTCTGTGACCAGTAATTCACACCATGTTTTTGTGTGTACCCAGCAAGAGCTCATATCAAAGTGTGTGGCAGGAGTTCCTCTCACAGTGCCCAGCTGAGGCTGTCCAGCTGCACAGCTGCTGCATGCTCTTCTTCCCTTTCCCCTTCCTTCTCTCCTTTCCTTGAGACAGAACTTCTCAAAGCACAGGAGAACCTAAAATACCTGTGCAGATTCATCCATTGTGTTCCCAGTTGCAAAATGGTTCTAAGTGCTGCTTTCTTCCTCCAAGAAAGCTTTTTTGGTTTTTTTCCCCCATTCATGGTGGCCACATATTCTCCAACTCTTGAAAGGTTTGGTGGTTGGTTTCTTAAATAAGACTGGCCACTTCTGTAACTCTTAAAAGCTTTGTAATTCAGCTATTGATCAGCAGGGAAAGCAGAGCTCCTGAAGTTGCCCGTGTTTGGCTCAGAGGTGCAGCATGGAGGTGTATGAGCTGGGGCTTGCAAGATCTCTGCACACTGCAAAGCAAAGCTTGTCCTCTTAAATGGGGAACCAAGGCACTGACATGGCATGACCTTTACCCAAGGTGGTAGCAGAAGACTCTGTTAAAATCACATTGTGCTTTAGTTCCATCTTTGGGCACAGCCCACTAGCCTGATCTCTCAGAACTTTGTCTGGCTCCAGAATCTAATCCAGTTCCCACACTCATGCATTGTATGTTCTGATGCTTTTTGTCTAAACATAGTATTCCATGTTTGGAGTCAATTGTGGAGGGCTCCTATACCCTCCAGCATGAGTACACACTGGATAGGCAAGCAGGCAGGAACTGGGAGAGAAGACAGCCACATAAAAGAGAGTTAGTGAAATCAGGCAGTGATATAATTTATCACTAGCTTTTTAAAAGGTATTTTCTAATCTTAGCAGTGCACCTCCAGTGATGCAACTCTTCATCAACACAGTATCCCTACAGAGACAACATAAATTCATAAATGGCCTTCAAAAACTCTCCAGATTCTTTATTGCAAGGGAGATAAATGCCTTCCCCCTGACTGTCCTGCAGAGGCTCCTGCTGGTACCACAAATATGTTTGGCTTGCATCTCTCCAACCTGCAGCCATGCTAGAGCAGGGTCTTATGGACAGTGATGAGGTTGCAGCAGAGAAGCAGGCACTGGCAATGTCACAAAGACAGGGGTGCTCAGTCCAGCTCTGGGATAGGGGATTGTGCCTTTGCTGGGATGAGAAGTGTTTGGGTACATGGTGAGAGCAAAAGGGACATATTCCACAAACCTGCCCATCTTTTCCTGTGTCTCCGTGAGATCAATAGTAAAGATGTAAGAAAGTGAAGAACAACATCTCCCACAAATGCTCAGTGTGGTTTGGATTGGCTATCAGAGAGCTTGAGACACCCCCTGCAGTACTCCAGTCAAAGGTCTACCAATCCTCATTTCCTCTGGCTCTTCGGCAGGAATAGTCCAGCCGGTCAATCTCCCACCACTTCTACATCCCATGAAAGAATTGGCATCAAGCTCTCTTTCAGTTGCATTACAAATCTTGTCCAGAATGCAGTAAAACATTCTCTTTCTCTTCCATCGTCAAAATAAATCAGTAAGTGTGCTCCAGTTCTTGGCTTAGCTTTTGTGTTGCTACATGAGATGGGCACATATGGTTAGAAAGCAAATGAGCTGCACAAAGGGAAATGACAGGTTTTACTTCTCCAGGTATCTGCTGTTCACACCATTAGGTGAAGTAAATCTCAAGCATAAGATAAGAGGCTCCTTGCCATACGGGGAAAATCTGGGAAACTGGAATGTGGTGGTGCCTGGAATGATGCAAGGGGAAGAAATTAGGCAGATGCAAATGGCAGCAAGCTTAGATGGAATGTGTTAGTACTACAGATGATTTGGAGGACTTCAAGTGTTTGAAGGAAGACTTTTTAATCCCTAGAGTCATAGAAGATTTGGGAAAGAAATTGAGTTTTTGTGGCACCTTAAAATGAATTACAAGCACAGATGAAAGAATTATGGAGTTGTGTTTGAAGATTTTTTTATTTGGATATATGCAAGAGATTTTTGTCTTATAAACATATCAAAAGTAATACAATTTGTGCTCCAAACAGAAAATCCTTCTTATCATTATTAGTTAACTTACAGTTATCTACTTGATGCATATTGCAATCTCTTAGTTGTTTCTTCCTGTTTCACAGCCTGTAGCACTTTTCCCCCCACAGCATATCTAGTTCACTTTATGGTAATGAAATATTTTTTGAATAACCAGTCTATTGTGGCAAATAGAGTAAAAAGAAAATGGAACTAGAGTAGAAAGAAAATGGCACAGGAATGACAAAGTGTTTGTGATCACACTCAAGACCCATGATGAGCCCCATTAGCACTGGGCAAGCTGCTGCAGTTTCCTCTGAGACCCTGTGAGTTGTCAGTCCCTGAGGCACCTCTTATCTGGATAAGCTCTAATGCATATTGGCAGGCCCTACATATTAAATACACCCAGCTTCTTGATTTTATTCAGATCAACACTCTTCAAAGCAGCAGCCTCTCAGCTGAAGGAAATCCCTGCTCTGTTAATGGCATATCTGGTGCCACTCTCACTCTTATCACCATGAAATCAGGACTTGCACGGTTGCTGCAGGAAACTTGGAGCATGTCTCACAACACACAACATTGAACTGCATCAGATCCAAGATCAGAAAGGAAAAAGACAGAGCCTTCCAAGCCCTGCTTACTTCCTTCTTACAATTTCATCCCCTCAATATGCAGAGCATTTATCTCTACAAATTCTCTGGTTTGTATTGCTGTCTCCTGCTTTCCTTTACTGTCACCAAGAGGAGCCACTTTGGCTTGTGTGTAACTATCAGCCTTAATGGAAGCATTAGTGTCACTATTGCTTGGGGTAGGAATGACCACAGTACTCCTGGGAAATAACAAATGGAGCCAGGATGCAAACTCAACTGACTTTCAGATGGAGATGGCTCTGTGGCATTCAAGGATTAGACACACTGCCTGCTCCAGCTGAGCTGGGTCTGGCTTTGCTGATAAGCAATTATTGATGTTGAACAGAGACAGGCCACAAAAGGCCTCCATAAGCTCATTGACAAGAGGATATTACCACTGAGACAACACTGCAGCCATTAGGTGCCAACAGGATTTCCAAAGTGAGACTAAAATGAGGAAATAATATATTGTTTCCAAGAAGTAGCACATTGTAATTCGATCTTGGGGCATATTGAAGCCAAAGAGTATTATCATAATTTTCAAATTTATTTTTCACCAGAAACTTTTTCACTATTGTTCATAGCTTTAGTCATCTTCCTTTGCAATCTACTTGAAAGTGTGATGATCTTAGAGGCATTTTTTTTCACTTCAGATTGTTTTTCCCCATCTTCTTTTCCTCACTTGCTATTAATAATAGGCAAAAGAGGAAGCTGACTAACTCATTTGCTATGCAAATGAGGGTGTAGCTCTTGGGAAGTGGTTCCACTTGCATTTGGTTTGTTATGCACACCCCCACTATCTGCAGGAGATAAGGCAGCCCCCCTACCAAAACTCCTATGTAGAAAGCTCTGGCAGCTTTGCAAAAGGAAAATGCAGATAAGATTCGTGAAACCCAGACTTCCAGTTAAATAGCCACCCAAGCAAGCAGAGAGGATTTTTTTTTTTAAAGATCTACAGGAATGCAGCAATAAGACAATGGAATCGTTGCACGTTTACATGTTTTAGTGGCTTAGTGAAGCATGTTGAACTTTGTGACTGTGATTTGTGATTCGTCCTGCCAATCTGAGCAGAGAAATGGAAGAGACTGACTTCTTGTGAAAATCCACAGGAGGATGGGTGGAACTCGATGATTCTCGAGATCCCTTCCAGCCCAGGCTGTTCTCTGGTTCTGGTGAGCTGCTGTCTAACACACAGCAGCAGGTTTATTGTCCTGATAAGAGTTTCTGCTCCCCTGCCCTGGCATCCCCTCCAGCTGCAGGGCTCCTGACTTCTTGCAGCTGCCTCAAAAGACACCACATGGCTCTGCTGGTGTCAGTGGAATTGGTGCTGTAGTTTTGCATGCTCTGGAAAATTTAAACCAGTGTCCACATTAGAGCTGTGTTCTGTTGCTGGTGTTTAGCAAAGCTTTCTGCAAACTGAAAACCAGCATGGAAACTCTGTTTCCCTCTATTCTTTGGGCTGGCATGCAGTCTTTCCAATTCTTGTTTTTTGTATATGTTTCAAGTTACAAAATGTGGGGTATTTGCTGGGCTTTCCTTTCCTTTCCTTTCCTTTCCTTTCCTTTCCTTTCCTTTCCTTTCCTTTCCTTTCCTTTCCTTTCCTTTCCTTTCCTTTCCTTTCCTTTCCTTTCCTTTCCTTTCCTTTCCTTTCCTTTCCTTTCCTTTCCTTTCCTTTCCCTTTCCCTTTCCCTTTCCCTTTCCCTTTCCCTTTCCCTTTCCCTTTCCCTTCCCTTCCCCTAACCTATACTGTTGCAATTTCCTGATTTACAGAATTTCAGGTCTTGCTGAAAAATACCAAGAAATGTTAAAGCATTCCTCTTGAACCCAGGACTGTGGCAAATGAAATAAAAATCTGACAAAAATTCTAATTTCGGAACAATATTTTTTTTACTGTGTTTTCAGTTCTTCCCAAGAAATTCCAAGTTATGCCAAGCTTGGGAATGCTGAAAACATCCAGAGTGAAACACTGAAAGCTTGACAATAATAAATAATCTCTTGCTTTCTTCTTTTTGAAATGCACTAGAAATGTTGAAAATACAGTTTTAAAAAAATATACTGCATGTGCAAAGGCATCCAGCTGGATTTTCAGTTTTCTAACACGGCTGTCCCTCTACTGAAGTTGACTCCCACGTTATGTCAGTATGCCTGAAGGCAGAAAGGGATCCATGGGAATGTATTAAAACTTGAGTGTATGCTGAAGACGATCTGCAAAATGGATGTGAGGGGTGTAAATTCATGGTTGCTGCCAGGTGAGGAGCATCCCCTCACTTTGCCACCCACCGTGGGGCAGAAGGAAGTGTACGGTCCTTGCAGTGAGGTGGGTGATAATCCCTCAGCCTTGTTTTCCCATCCTGCTGCCCCCAGCATTGCTCTGCCAAGGGCAGCAATCAGACACAGGTTGGTGTGGTTGTGTCAGCTCATTACCTGGCAGCATGAAAGAACAAGCTCAGGGGAAATCTAAGCATGGGCAGCAGCTATCACCCAGCTGAGCTGGGTTCCCTCTGGACACTCCTGCACATCAGAAAATAACACAAGAGGTTTAAGTGAACATTTTATTCTTGTTTTCTAACACATGTCAACAGGTTTTCTGAGATAGTTTGCATCTCCATGGAGTATATCCTTGAGAGAGAGCAGGTAGGTGCTTGGCTGCTGTCAGTGTGCTGAGTGAGTAGATTACATATCCTCCCTTGCTCTTCCAAAAATATCAGCCAGGAAGTTTAACTGCATGTTAGTAAGGGGCTGACAGCGCCAGCCTCTTGGCTGTTGTTTTCAAGGTCAGCTCTAATTGACCTTCTTGCCTCATTTAGTTGCTCACATTGTTGCCTTTTGATCCTCTGATGGTGCTCACATTGTTGGGATTTCTGTATCTGTTTCTGTTATGTGTTCCTGCATTGTCTCTTGGTTAAATCTATTCCTACTTGCTTCCTCCCTTTCTGCTTGAGCCTTCTCCTCCTCGTCCTCCTCCTCTCCCCATCTCTCTTGCCTGCCCTCTTTCCTCAGGACTCGCTCATTCTCCTGTGCCTCAGTTATTATTTCCCCTCCCTGAAGCATAGTCCAGATCCCCAGCCTGCAGCTCTATGTCCCAGATGCTGTTTCCCCAGCTAGCTTTCAGGAGCAGCTGTTTCACTCAGCAGCAGATTCCTGCTTGGTGAGAAGCAGCTGCTTGTCTTGCAGCTTGAGGAACTGCGCAGGAGCTGTTGCTTTGTCTGGAAGCAGCCCATGGGCTGTATTTCCAGCTGTGCAGGGAACTCCCTTCATGCAGGCAAGTTTGTGCCTGGCACAGCATTAAGTAGGTGATGTGTCTCTGTGAGCCATAGGAAGACTGGTGTACACAGGGAATGTACCACTTGATGGTGTAGTGCCAGCAGCTCTCCTGCCTGTGGCTCTGGAGTGACAAAAAAACACTCAGCAGATCTGTCTTGCTTCTCATGGAGGTGTAGGCTGCTGCATTTGTTAAAATTGAAGCCCTGCTCACTTGCCAGGGTAAGATCTGTACATGCACTGGGTGGATGCTGTGCTGCATGAGAGCTACAGAGACAGATTTGGCCTGACAGACTGAGCCCTCAGGAAGCCCTCAGAGAGTTCCAAGCAGTTGGAAAATGAGGTCCTAACCTACTCAGCCCGTGCCTGGATGAAAACACCTACTTCTGAAAGTTAAATAACAGTAAGTGAGAGCAATGCAAAAGCATACTGTAAGGTTTTCCAGTAATCAAAGCAGTGTAAACTGCTGGCAGAAAAACTCCTGGCAGTTTGCACTGCTCCCATTGCAGAGATCTCCTCTGTGGTGGCATTAATGGCAATTGACAAATCAATACAGTGAAGCCACCAATAGCTTCATTAATTTTTTTAAATCTATTTTAATTGCATTAGCCAGATCATTAGAAAAATGTACGTAATGAGAGGAAGACAGTCTGTGCCATCACTCTGAGATTCCCAAAACTGAGGTTCCTGACAGGAACACCAGAGTGGAGCCAAGCTCTCTGCTGCTGCAGTGTCATCCTGTTTGATTTTAACCTCTGTGTGCTTTACCAGAGGGCAATTTCCTTGTGACATCAGGTTTCCTCTCCTTCCTCCCCAAGCCAACAGCATGCAGCCCAGTCTTAGCAGATAATGGAGGCTGTGCCAACTAGCAGAGGGAAAAGTCAGACTAAGAGAAACATCCCAAACTCTCCAGACAAGAGAATTTTGCCAGCTCCCAGCATCTCCCAGGCAGCATCTCCCCCTATGAAACCCCTGGTGGAAAAAAAAAAAAAAATTACAGGTCACTGCAAACATTCTTGTTTAAAGGGGTCCAGGAGGGTAGTGGTCATGGCCTTGATTTAAGTATGATAAATTGTTCAGTGCAAGCACTGGGCACAATTTGGAATTAGAAAACTGTGTGCCTTCTATGCATGTCGTGGAATACTCTGGCCCTACCCAGCCGTGGGACACCCTAGGTCACGAACTTCCATGCTGTTCTTCCCTCACTGCAGGGTCCAGCAGAGACATTTATTTACTTGCTAATGCTTTGCAAGTTGGCAGTATTCATTTGGAGAATGCAAATCTCTCAGGGGAGGAAGCAGCTGTGCAAACACCTGGCAGTAGGGAAGAAGCACCTTCACAAAAATGCAAGTCCTTATGGACCCTGTCCCACGGATACTGGCTTGTGACAAGACCTGGTCCAGCCTGTATGGCTGGGGGCAGGTTCCCTCCCGTGGCTGAGAGCTGCCACAGCAGGAACCAGCAGCTCTGTGGTGTTGTGCAAATCGTGCAAAGAGAAGGTATCTTGTGCTGCAGGCGCTTCTCCTAAGACCAGTTCCAAATTAATGCCCCACATCCTGCCAGTTAACACCAAGGCCCTAGAAAAGAGCATGCCTAATAGCTGTGCACAGTAATGGGGTACTCATTTGGACCCCTTCTGACAGTGGACAGATCTCTGGGATGCTCCTCTTTAACCAGGACTGCACTTACTCCTGAATGTATTGTCACTGAAGGGAGGGAATTTTTCTTATTTGTGTTATGCAAGGAGAAAACAGGTTCCTGAGGGGAGGACAGCACAGCACATTTTTACCCAGTGTTTGGTATATAAATCCCCCAAAGCCTCTGTGGGCTGTACCACCCAGGTCACCCTGAACAGGTAACAGTGGATGGCTCTGTGCCAGCACTCACCATTCCAGCAGTAGGACAAGTGTCGTGTGGGTGTGTACGTGAGGTGAGTAGCTAGCTCACAATTTAGGGGGCTCCCCATTACCTGCTTTTGGGAACAATTGCTGCAGAGCCAGCCAGTGCTACTAAAGTGCTCCCTGGTGTGTGTCCATGATGTTGTGCAGCCACCGGGTGCACCTGGACCAGGCGGGAAGTCAGCACAATACCCAAGATGCATTATCGACTGTGAATGTGGCAGGAAGTCATTAAAGATTTCCTGAGCCATTCCCTGGGAAAAGACCACCTCCAGCAAAGTCAGAGGACTTGCACTGCCAGGGCTTAGAAATCGAAAGAAAAATGTCAGCAGCTCCAGCAGGGAGCCCTCTGCTCCGGATGGACCCTATGCCTGAGGAGTTGGAGTGGTGATGGATGATGAGATTTGGGGACGTGCCACAGAGCTCTTTGTAGATTGCTTACTTCCAGATAGGCTCATCTGAGCCTCTAAGGGTTTGGGGGCTAGGAGAGGTATGGACATGGACAGGTCTGACTCCTTTGTTTGTAAAGCTTTGTAAATCCCTCTAGGTGAAAATGAGAGCTTGTTTTAAGAAAGCTGTTTGGTTGCTTCATGAGCTCTCATCCACAGCTCCAGGAGGGAGATTCACAATTAGTTCTCTTGGACAACTGGGAAAAGACAATTTTCTGCCATCAGGAAGCAATCAGAATTCGGACAAGAGGGTGAGCAGTACGGACACCATACCAGGTGAAGCCAGGCAGCTCCAGTATTTGTAGGGGGTCATTCAAAGAGACTTGAAGGGGGTTAGGCATAATTTGAACAATGACACCACAGATGCATGAGACTTATCTCCCTTGATGTATGGGATAACTCATATTTTTTTGCTGCAATATATGTCTTGAAAAACCTTTTTATTTTACCAGTAATAATTTTCTTTTGTTTTCCCCCTAAATCTCATCAACCAAGACTGAAAGGCTGTCTTAGCAGATAAAAATTCCTTTGGAAATTACTGTGGAAGTTTGTCTTCTGGGATGTGCCTAGAGGTGATTTTTTTTTTAAACTGAGATTATTTAATTGCTGAAATACTTAGTATTCTGAGTAAAAATGAAGTCATCATACTATGGTCAAGGGAGAAGAGTCAAATACTTACAGTTCACTATGTCTATTTTCTCACTTGAAGAGATGAACAGAATAAATTCTTATTAAAACAAGACAAACAACCAAACAAACCAAAAACACCAACAAGAGGGGAAAAGAATATGTGAAGATTAGACAGCCAAGTTTCTAGTTTTGAGTACCTGCAAAATTCCTACAAGTGAATTTCTAAAATCAGATAGCCTGCTAGTATCTACCAACAGACCACCAGTGAGCAGCTGGCTCAGAGTCTGAGTCCAGAGAGGAGGAGGGGCAGAAAAGAGTAATATCATCACTGAACTTGATAAAATGTGTGTGGGAATTTTTCTGCTATTTGTTGTTTGAATCCTATTTGAATTTTGGACATGTTTTCCTTTCAATCAGAACCTTGCTCACAAGCCTACCAAAGATGATACAACTTCATATCCATTTGGATTATTTGCTGGTTATTCTGTAATTTTTAGCACACGAGATACCAGAAATACGATGCCTCTCTTTTTAAAATTACCATTTATCAGAGTAATTGTTTTCTTTCCCCACAGTGGTAGAATTGTTAGCCCCTAAGCTAGTGCAGACTGGTCTGCACTGAGCAGAAAATGTTTGGGGATGAGAATGGTGACACATATTTTGTCCTGTTTGACTGTAGCAGTGTGGAATACTGCCTAGCAACCAGCAGTCCTTTTTCTCTTGTTGATTAAGGTATCTGTCTAAGAGACCAAAAGGGGGTTACTTATCTCAGTCTCACAGTATGCATCTCAATATACTCTTTGATTCTCTTCCCACAGGAGAGAAAGAAAATATAGCTGACAAAATTAAGCATATACCTCCAGCACAATTTCAAGGGATCGTGCCTGGACTTTGAGGAGGTACCCACACGGACACGGAGACATTGTCCAGGACTGCTAACAGCACTGTCCAGCCTTGCTCTTGCTGAGGAAGTTTCCCCACAACACTGCAGCAATGAATTTCCTCCGGCGGCGTCTCTCAGACAGCAGTTTCGTGGCAAACCTGCCCAATGGCTACATGATGGACTTGCAGCGCCCCGACAGCTCCACGAGCTCTCCGGTTTCTCCTGCCACGGAGAGAAAGCACCTCCAGCCACCCCAGGCCTCCCACTCTTCCTCGACCAGCAGCAGCATCTTCAGCTCCATCTCCAGCGCCATGAAGCAAACCACGCAAGCGGCCGCGGGACTCATGGACCACTCGGCCGGCCCCGCGCCCCCCGTGGCACAGAAACCCAAGATCCTCCTGGTGATCGATGATGCACACACGGACTGGTAAGTCACCCCTGATCCCCCACTGGATTCAGCTCCACGTTCTCAGGGATCTGGGAATCACGGCTAATAATCAACTGGATAATGTGCAGGGTGTGCACCGATGCTTTCACATCTGGGTCACCAGCTCTGGCTTCAGGTTGGCGTCTGTCAGACAACTTGTGTGAATGGCAGAGTGGGATTTTTCATAACTTTCTTGGTATTCATTGACCAACTTCTTCATAGCCTTAATACATGAACACACATAGGGCCTTCTTGGCTCATCAGGCATACCCGAGCTGTCATATCTACAAGTAATCCTAAGAGTGTCACAGCTGAAGGTGTGTTAATGATGTGGCTCAGGACCTTAATCCGCTGTGCTGACTCTAAAAATTAAAAGTGACTCAATCTCTCCAGCTCTCCATCTCTCTTGAGCTTTCCTCTGAATGCAAACTTATACATAAGTTATGAGAAGACAACCACACCTGCCAAGGGCCCTTTGCCTGCTAAGCATAGCAACAACTGCTGGCAAAAGGATCTCAGGCTCAGCGAAGCCTCAGATTTGTCTTGTGCATGCAGGTCTCTTTACAAACAGAACTTTTAGAAGCTTGTTTTCTATGTTATTGGGTGGCACAGTACACTTTCCAAAGTGTTCCCAATTGAAGTCTTCTGAAATGTTAGAGAAATTACTTACTGCCATTTGTATGGTCCTTTTCAAAGTCAGCTGGTTTAGAAAGCTTTAGGCAACCTGTTTGAGAGTCTTATCTGAGGGAAAAAAATCTAGAGAATGTGTTGAGAAGATGCTCTTATTTCATCTGCCAGCTTGTTGCAAGACAAAAGAAGGAAAGAGTAGCCCAGCTAAGGGGGCAGTATTTAAGACTTCAAAATGAAAGAAGTTAGATTACTGGGTCTCGGTCAAGGGGGATTATTTTATTTTTCTGTGTTCATCCCACAACACTTTTCAGTACAGTTTTCACCTTTAGTCTTCTCTGTTTAACTAGAAGAGCGGGGACAAGGTCTCTTCAGTTGCATCTTCACAAATCAAAAGCTTAGCTCTTACCTAAAACGAGACCATGACTGAGTACAACTAGGTCAGACACCTACAACCAGCTTGAAGTAAGAGAAGGAAGACAGTGGGATTTTTGTCAAAGGAAGAAAAACTTCTTAACTGAGTGGGGAAGTCCCTGCTAAGGGTGTCCCCATGGGTGTTTCCCTGGCCTGGTGTCTTTCATCACAGTAGCAGCCCCTCAGTGCCAGCTCCATCAGTGGGCAACACCAGTCTGGCTCAGCCAGACCTGACCCCTCTCTCCTGGGTGCACCACGAGTCTCCCGCAGGCTGACGCTCACTAACCTCTGTCTCTGCGAAGCGTTTTTGCAGTTCCTTGGAGATGCTGCCAGGTGGCAGTCCCTTAACACAGCATCCTCCGTCTGGGAATGGGAGTGCCTTTGATGCGCAGCTCCAGCGTCTGGGGCTTAGCTGGCACTGTGTAGTCCAAACACTGTAATCAGAGAGGAAAGCCCTAGCTCAAAGGCCAAGCTAGTTTTCCCTTGAGATTAATGGTGCTGGAGGTAGTCAGGGCAGGGCAAAAGACAAGCAGGGGTTGGAGCTTGCTGCAATGTCTTCATGTTTTAAAATACACACACTTCATTTGAATCTCTGCCTTTATATCTCCCAGCTGCTGCTCTGTCATGGAGACTCTGTGGTCGGTGAGCTGAGCTTGCTGAGGGAGCAGCAGCTGGGATATATAAAAAGGAAGCACACCTTCCTTTAAGCAAGGCTACCCATGCTGTCCTCACTCCTCCCCTCCTGTAAGCACTCCTCGCATCCTGCTGCCTTGGCTATCCCTCTGCTGTCCATAACTTGGCAGTTTCTAGGAATGATGGGACACCCCTTTCATTTATCCCAGCTCTCTGACTCAACCCACAAGTTTGCTGGTATCAAATGCTTCTTACAAAGGCTCACTGCCTTTACTTTCCCTAAGGCTGTGAGGACACTGGACAAAATTAGTGTATGGATTCATGCTCATACCCTGATGTATGCATGACATGAGAAACAAGGAAAGAACATTACTAACCCTTGCTTGCCATGGCTCTTTGCAGCACGGACAGATAAACATGCCTGGAAGCTTCCCCAGCTTAAAGGCTGGTCCTTTCTTAGAGAGCATGGCAACGCAACTCTTCCAGTGGGCCACGAGTGCTTCTTCCTGGTTGATTTTTCTGTCTCCAGGAAACTCAGTGAGCCCTTGAGAGCAGCACTGAAGAGCAGTGGCTGCCTGGCTCCATGGATGTTTATTTTTGGTAATATACTTCTGAGCAATGCCAGTCACCTTCCTGGTCTCAGCCAGGGTGTTACATGAGCTCAGGCTGAGCAGCCTTAGGAAGCAGAGTTTGCCTTGTGAGAGCCCAGCTGACAAAGATGATTATCCAGGGATTCTGACTATCCACTCTGCATCATGTACAGACTTTGGAAGGTGAACAACAGCATAATGTTACTTCTGTGTTGGTGATTCTGGGCTTGGAAGGAGCATCATGTTTGTAATGCATTTCACCTCTGCCTGCTCTGGTCTTTCTACCTGCAAACCTGTGTATTTGGTTTTCAAGAAACTCTTTCCTTCTCCTTTTGAAATAGCTAACTAGAAAAATCCCCAAGAAATAACTACTGATGTGCTGCCCTTATTTCAAAGGTGAGGGGCTTCCACAGTGCCTCCTCCCCCAGAGCAAGTTGCACAGGGTTTACAACAAGGATCCGCTTGTTCACGGACAGGAAGGGTGAGAGACAGTGCAATCTGCCATTTGGTTTCTCTTCTCTAAATGAAAACACTTTCTCAGAATTGGAGACTGAAGCAATATTGCCAAGGCAGACATTAATTTATCATCACTGTTTATATTGCAGCAAAGGGCTGCAGTTGTGGGTTAGGATGAGGTGTTGCACAAGCACTTGATGAAATTCTTTAACAACCTAAATAGGCAAGTGCATGTTTAATGCACTTTAAAGTGACAAATGACAATCCTTTCTTTTTCTGAGGAGCTACTATGTCTCTGATGGCAGCACCGTACAGCACTCAGTTTCTCTCAGAGGTCTGAAGGAAAGAAAGAGCATCCATGGGAATCAGTGGCCTGTCTTCCACCATAAAATCCTTGCTGTTCTTGACATGCAGTATGCTTTGGTTTATTCCAGAGGCAGAGTACTACAAAAACAATGTGAGTCCCACAGAATATGATCAGCTGCTTTCTGCATTAGCAGCAGTAAAAGAAAGGTACATTCTATTGAGAACAAGGGGAGCCACTCAGCTTCCTCTTAAAGTGGCAAGATTTTGACAAATTTTCCATTCTTCTCAAAGACTCAGCTCTAGACACTGCAAGGAAGCACACAGTGAATTGCCATGTGTAGGATATGCAAGAGAGGAAAATCCAACCTACACAGGTCCCTTGTGCTCTTGGCTTTGACAGGCAGTCCTCAGAGGCACGCACAGCAGTGAATGTACCTGTGCATCGACACACCAGGGAAAAGCTTGGCTTCAATTCTGTCATTATTGGCACATTTCTCAGCTGGGGGGCCTCCACCTGGAGAATGAGGCTCCTTCTGGCAGGCTGGGAGTATCTGTGCCTTGGGAGACTTCCAAAAATGCATCCACAACTCACCTACAGCAGCTGCCAGAGAAAATGGAGCTCAGACACGAATCCACGTGTGTGTGTGTGTGTGTGTGTGTTAAACACACAGGCAGCAAAAGGGAGCAGGACCATGAGGAAGGGGACAGCAAGCAGAACTCCAGGTGGTGGCACATGGGTCAGCTCCAGTAGCCTGACCTCAGCCAGGAGGGAAGCATCCCACCTCTGGCAACCTCCTCACCCACCATGCTATTAAGCAAAATTATGCTCTAGCTGGATTGAATTTCTCAGCAGATCAAACGGGATTTTGCACTCTGAATTATTAACCCCCATCCTCTGTGAAAGTGCTCGGCTTTCCAGCCTAATGCCTCCTGTTTAAACAGCTTATGGGGGAAGTGATCAAGAACAGCTAAGGCTCCTATTAGCCACACATGCTAAAAGCATTGCTTTCTGGACCAGACACCATAACAAAGTTGTTCCTTTTGCATTTGCTGGATATCTGAGTTACATTTGTGAAACAGCTCATGTGGCTTTTCAAAGCCATTGGTGTGTTTTGTCCACGTTTCAGGCTGTTTCCAGAGCTCACAGTGCTCTGTTTGCTGCTTTGCCCAAAGTACACGTGCCCTGTGTGCAGCAGTTACACACCAGTATTGTGAAATGCTTCACAAAAAAAAAAAAAAAAAGCCACAGATTATATTTTAGGAGACACAAAATCGCATTGTTTTCTCTCTCCATTAATTTGCAGCTAAATCTGCCTGAGCATACAGTCTCCAAAATTTTTGAGATCAAGGAAGAGAGAAACTGTGATTAACACTGAATGAAATCTTCTTAAAACATTTGAAATTGTTCTTTGTATTGCAATAACATCATGATTCAGGTCTAATTATGGACTGATTTGACAGGATTACTGTTTTATACTGCTCAAACTTCTTTTAAAAAGAAAATTATTTTTGCTTCTGAGACATGAAAATATTGAGCCCTAAATATGTCATTTGCCCAAAAATTTGATTATGAAACAATAACAGTCTAATACTGAATTTTTAGTAACATTTGAGTTCCTAAATCTTGGGGTTTTTTCAAGGAATTCCTTTTAAAATATTCAATGGGTGTCATGAGTCATTTCATGCTTTCAGTGGGCTGAAGGTGGTATACCAAGGCTCCCATTAACAGGAATATTTCTCTACCTAACTAATTTAAAAATAATGAGAAGTTCTGGAGTTTAAGTTTGAACTTAGGAATTTGCTGGTAAAATTGTAAACTTTTGTCTGTATTTCCTGATAAGAAAGCTTTAAATCATCTAACATGGTGGTCACTGACAATAGATTATTATGAGTAAGGTTTTTTTTGCACAGTGGCGAGCTTTTAAGGTTTCACAAGTTCTATGCAACAATGCAGCAATAATTTGATAAAAACTTACACATAAAATTCATGTTTTCACAAGTCTGGTTAAAAAGCCCTTGTATTTTCATCATTTAGCTTTGTATACCCAGGACCAAATATTTTTGTTCCTGCATTTCTTGCCAAATTCCACTTTTTGAGAAGTGGAAAGCAGAAAGTGGAGGCAAGTTTGTGTAAAATGAGTGTGTGTGTTTGTGCACATATGCACACCTGGGAGCAGCATGGAGAGCTTCTGTATTCCCTAGCATACAGACATAGGGGTGAAAAGGAGGCAAGGCTGTGGAAAGTTTTCAAGAAATTGCATTTATCACATCACATCACTTTCCAATCTGTTTTAGGTGTAGCACCATCATGTCTGTCTGTATTTTTGTCCTGCATATGCAAAGTATCTTGGGATCTAGTCCCCCTAAATGTAAGGTGATACAGAAATGTAAAGGATTAGTATCATTACAAAAATAGACACAAGGAATATGGAAAACATTCCCCACCAGGTTATAACTATGCTATTGCAAGTCAAGTCTGGGTCCTTAATTACTTTACCAGAGTTCCTATAAATGCATAGAATTTAACCTCGCAGTGTCCTGCCTAGTCCTGTACATATCCAAAAAAACCCCACAAACCCAACCCTCAGATGCATTTCTCAAGGTCTGTGAGCCAGATTTCTTCTGCCTGAAGCTCCACAGCCCTACCCCATGGCTGGTCCAAGTTAGGCCAGTTCCACTGCTCCCCAAATTCAAGAACAAATGAAGTAGGCTGGAAAAAAAAATTGCAAAATCCTAAACAAAAAGTGATACTCCTTGCAAACAGCTCCAGGCCATATTATTTAGATGTAGCAACGTGGAAATGTTCCAGTAATGCACTATTCTGATAATACACAAAATCAAATTGCTGCCTCATGTTGTGCTTAATGCAGTACCCCACCTCCACCCCCTACCCTCCTATCCCCAGCTCTTTGTGGGCAGCAGGAATGTGACCACAGTACAGCCTGGGTGGGGGACCAGACCTACAGCAAAGTGTCCTTCCTATTCTGACAGCTTGAAGAAGCACAAAAAGCTGTGCCCAAAAGCAATAGTGCTGCACTAACTAGTGCTTCTTCTCTTGGTGGGGGGGTGGCTTTGATTACCCCTGTTTGATGAGCAGGAGGTGGCACAGGAAGATGCTGGGAGGCCACTATTGTGTGGGACTCCACAATTCCTTGAATGGAACGAGTGGCCTGAATGGTTGTGTCTGTGATCATTAAAGTGCTGGTGGTTTGCCAAGTCCAGGTCTCCCCAGAAAACAAGCCTTCAGAAAGGGAGGACTCACAAAAGAAGGTTTTTAAAAGCCCTTCTCTCTTGCCGCCCCAAAAGTTCCCATTCCATCTGCATTCAAGCCAAGAAAATCCTCCCAGCCTTTTAGGGTGGGACATCAGATCTCATCAAGGACCTCACCAAGAGAACTCCCTTGAGCCCAGCACAGCCCCTTCCCTTGATGTGATCCCATAACTAATTTCAGGGGTGGTTTCACAGGAACCAGAGTAGGCTGGGATTTGTGGTTCTTGCAGAAGGCAACAGAAGAAGTCTGTTCCCACAGCCTGGCCGAGGCCACTGAGGACACACCTGCAGCCCTGAGGAGCTGGATCTCCCTTTGGTGACAGCACCAAGAGCAAGGTGATCTGACCCTGGGGCTGAGCAGGGCTGGTCACAGCACTGCTGTGTCCCAGGGATGGAGCTGAAACTTCCGTGGAGCTCCTGGCAAAGTGTCAGTGTAGTCAGGGTTACCTTTTGACCCACCACAAACCTGAGATTTACTCATTGGTCCTCCCCTGTCAGAATGAGCAATGTGAATACCTTTTCTTTCTTCCTGCACTTGCTTCTGGTCCATTTAACTTTTAATTCAAGCCTTGTTTTCTGAGATGTCAAAGCATGCGTCCATCACTCTTATTCACCATTCTGACACCCTCACCCCTTGTCCCAAGGTACTCTTGCAGAGTAAGTATTAATTACCAACCAGTCCATCTCACAGCTGAACACTGCATAAAGGTCTCTGGGCCAAAGTAGATGTGGACAAAAGCTCCAGCAGTTTGCAGACCTCAGCATTTATGGAGTGATTTTTCCCATCTCTATGCCCTGGGCAGGCAGGAGTTGAACATCTCAAAATTCCTTACTATGTACAGCTGAGAATTTCTCAAGTGGGGAAAAGTGGTGCAGTGGGTGAGAACTGGCTCCTCAAAGGAAAACCTTCCTTATTTTCACCCTTGGAAAAGAAAAAGAAAAAAAGGGCACAAATGTCTCTCTCCTCCCCCTTCCCCTCCCTGCTGCCCTTATAGCATGTAGGGGCTGGAGGGGGTCGGGGCATTCCAGCAGCTGCTGGCCAGTATCCTGGAAACTGCCTCCTTTTTCCCAGTCCCAGCCCCTTTTATGAAGGAGACAATGCAGACATACAGTGAGTGCCTTGTGCATCACTTGGGCCCCCAGGCCCTTTGACACAGGGATTTTGTACATGGCTCACCACCTCCCCACCCTCCCCAAGGTGCCCCCACACCCAAAGCAAGGGGCTTCAGCCTCGCCTTTTCCTGGATTATCCAGAAAGTAATTACATGCCTGATTTTCCCAAGAGCTCAAGAGAAATATGTGTAATGTGATACCAGGGAAATAATTCAGATAATTCCAGAATTTACCCATGGATGCCTTTTCTTTTGTTTTGTTTACCCAAGTCTCTTCTTACCATTTCTCTCCTTCTTTCTTCCACCCACTCCCTTGCCCACCTCTCCCTGAGAGTCCCATGCATTTCTCTCTTCATCGTGTTTTGCTCTGGCCCCTCCACAGCATAGGAAAGGCTGCTTCCTGCCCCAGATAAGAAGTGGCTTTCATGCAAAGTTTGGTTTGGTTTTCTCTGCTTATTGTGTCTTGATCCAGAGGCACAGGCTCAGTCAGAGGATTTGGAGGAATTTGCCATTACAATATCCTAGTGTCCTTCTTTTTCTCAGTGAGTAGAGCCCACTTTTGGGTTGCAGGTACAAGCCAGCTCCTGGGTTTGTAGCTCAAGGCCTCTTTTGAACAGTGATGCAGGTGTGAGTCAGGGTTCACTCACATCACAGGGGATTTGGGCTCAGGCTTATTAGTTCATCTAAAGAATGGCTTCCCAGTTTCCAAGACAGCATTCCAATATTTGCTGTATCAGTTCCACTGAGATCTCTCCTAGGAAGATCTGAAAACCTGTGAATTAGCCTGAGGTAGATATTTATTATTCCTTGTTGCTGTTAAAGGTACACTCCATATCTGACTGAGTATAGTGCAAATTGTTGCATATGCTTCCTCCAGCCATGGTAATTGAGGCAGACTGGGGCTGCTTTACAGAACATCTCTGCAAAATAAACTTCTTTCCAGATTACTTCATAAGAGGAGGCATTGGGTTTATCCCTGTGATCATGTCAGAGCTGAGGCAGAAAGCAAAAGTTACGTTTGTCTGATGCCTTTGCACCCAGAAAATACATCATTTTCCAGAGCATGCAGCTTCTTACTCAGAAAGAGAGAGGGGTTCAAGGCAAGCTTCTTTCCTGCAAGCCAGGGCAGACATTTGGCTGTTTATCACAGTGCTTCCTCCCTCCCAGTCCATGGGGCCACATTTAAATGGATTGCCTAGCTCTACAAATCCCACCCAGGAACTGCTCTTGAGCATGGCCTTGCAGTTTTCTTCAGTCAAAACATGTTTACATGCTAATTCACTGAGATCACAGCAACCGCACCAGCCCATCCGCACCCTGCCTCGCCAAATTCCAGCTCTGTGCTCTGCTGAGCTGAACATCTGACATGCTTTAAAATGAAGGGGTGGCCAGCCAAGCAGTGGTCAGTGCTGCAGACTGCCTGGGACAGGCAGTGGGTCTGTGTGGCAAGTGGCTTGCCCAGTGTCCCAAGCTGGGGACGTTGAGCCCTCCTGGGACTGTGAGCTGCTCCTCTCATCACTGGGAGCTGGCTGTGCTGAAGGTGAGTGGAGACACTTCCGAGGTTCCCAGAAAGTTTTGGGACTGATCTTCTGGGCACAGCTCCTCTGCGGCACTACAAGCTGCCTAGATAACTCTGCAGCAGTCAGGTCCTAGACAGAGGTCTGGAAGAGATTTGCTCAGGTGGTTTTGGGGCAGAGAGCATCCACAAATGTCTTGTACAGCCATGAGTCCACCAGAAACATCCATCTCTCTTTCTCATGCATCCCCACCACAGCAGCGTGGTCTTCCTTTCCTCTGTCTCCTGCCCACTGTGAGGACCACAAGCCATTTCAGACATTGTGCAGAATTGACCAAAAGAGTCTCTCTTTTGCAAGAGGGATGATGCTTCCACAGCATCAGCAATGATTCCAGCTTGCTTAAAATTTGAGGGGCTCCAGGAGGATGCTAAGGCCATTTTTCATTTCAGTGTGATAGCCTCTACTGCCCAGGGGCTCCAAAACTCCAGGTAAGAATTGAAAACATCCCTCCATCCATTTCAGAGATGTTTCAATAAGAAATGTTTTGTTCTTACCCTGGGCTGTGTTAAAATGATGGGCGGATCTAAATATTTGGCTGCAAATTGCTTTAGCACCTGTAGTCTTCAGAGACACTCAGAGTAGGTTAAGCTTCCCAGGGGGCTGTCTTGGAAAGAAAGTGATCTATTGTGCCTTTTCTTGGAAAGAAAGTGATCTATTGTGCCTTTAAAGGAAAGTTCTAGGGACATGGGTTGAGACAACCTGTGTGAAAAGCAGGATAGGACAGAGAGGTCACTCGGTGTCTAAGCTGAGGTCCCTTGCACTACTCCAACAACTCCTAACACTGGATGCACCCTCTGTGTGACCATCCATAAGCCCAGCCAGCACTGCAGAGAGGAGAAGGATGACTTTGTGACCGTGTGGAGGATCATTTCATGGACCAGCCAGTGGAAGCCTCTTTGCTGCATCTGAACCAGGCTGAGGACTGTGGTCAATCACACTTCATTACAAGCTGAAGCAAAGCATCACTGGAGTTTGCAACCAGCTGGTCAACAAAGAGGAGAGGCCATAGGGGGAGGAAGTGTGTTTCATGAATGTGGGTAAGGAATATGTATTATGAGCATGCTGGGAATATAAACAAACTTGTACCAGGGAATAGTTCGCCTCAAATTTCAGACCAGCCAGTTCCTGTGAGCCCTCTGAAAGGTTATTGCAGTTTTTAAGAGGTCACTGGTTCCAGCAATATCCTCTATGTCTAGGAGTGAGGTATGTTGCCAGACCCTCTTGAGCCATGCCTCCAGAAATTTAATGGAATTATTAATTGCATTTAGATTTCCTGTTTCTTGGTAGAGGAGTGATGTCTTAGCTTGTCTGCTGAGTTGTTTTTTTTTTTTTTCCATGCAATGATCGTAAATTCAAACAAAGAAGGAAAAATGCCCAGAGATCTGCTTTTTATACCAAACAGGAGTTGTTCAAGTCACCTGGTCTTGGTTACACCTGGTTACATTGTCCCTCACCTATGCAAAAGTCTTATTTGCACCATGCTGATGGATGGGCTCTCTGGGAAGGGAAGGGTGATACAGCATTCAGATGGCCTTGTTAGAATTAAGCAGAAAGCTTTTGACATTTTTAATGTATTTTTCTATTACAATGAAAAATTTTGACTTCTTTTCTAGCCAGAATGACATAACAACGTTTTCAACCATTTTATTTACATGTTGCATTTCTGGGGGAGGGGAGCATTCAGCTATAAACTAAACCAGTGTGTTTCAGCCATGGGGAAAATTGCCTTCCTACTGTCTCTTCTTTTTTATTAGAACAAATAGACACATAGTAAAAATGTGAGACAGCTTTTTGCTTTTTTTTTTTCTCCCTTATACTATAAAATAGGGAGCAAAGCAGGCTTCCCCTCATTTTCCTTTACTTCTTTATTCTGTCCTGTCTTTGCCAATTGGAAACAGAACTCAGAGTTACTTTTTCTCTGGAAACAGCTCTTGCAGGACTAAACTGTTTTCAATGCTTTCCAAACTGAAGAGCCCTTTGGAGCCTACATGGCCTTCTGAAAGTTTATAGAGGAGGAGGACTGACAAAATAAATTCATGTTTTCTTCTGTCAAGCTTGTTTGGTGAGAGGAAGAACTGGGGAGAAATATTCACAGGGAAATTTATATTGGAAATTTCCCTACTGACCAGTCAATATAAAGGGCATTATACACAAATATGAATACAAAAAGCTAAAATTGCCTGTTCTTTTCCTCTGTTTTCTTCCCCAGCACTACTGTCAGCCTTCTCCTCAAATGAACAACCTTCTAGAAGTGCTTTGTTGTCTGCACAGTGTGGGGGAGATAGTAACAGAGGTGGTGGAAGGTGTATGTTCTTCTCACAGCAGTGTTCAACCTCAAAGCAAACACAATTTCTCAGTTCAGGAGAAGAGATCCTTCATCACTGACCCTGCAGAGATGCAGATGCAGTTCCCCTAAATAAATAGCAAAAAGAAACAGAAGTGGAAATCAGCTTTGGAGTGAGAGAGCATGAGAACAGGCTTCACAATTACTTCAGCTGGGATGATAAAGCTCCTTGCTCAACATCAGAAGAAGTTCCCAATGCTGTGCCATATGTTGCTCTCCTTCTACAGAATAAAGATTGAGTATTAAACGAGATACAGTAAAGAATCACTGATTAGAGTTGTTCCCTGGAAAAGATTAGGAGAACATTTGGTTTTCAGTTTGAAAATTAAATGAAAATGTAACAAGCCTTGAAGGAACTTTCCAGTGCAGTTTTCATCTGGTTTGGCAGGTTTCTCCTGGAGAACAGAAAGCTAAAAGAAGATATGAATTAGAAAAACATGCTGCAACCCAGATAGAAATTCTTCAGCAAAAAGGGAAATGCAGAAACAAAACAGTTTGTAACAAAAGCCATCAAATCTTATTTAACCATGTTTGTCTCTCTCGATTCTTCTGCAGGGCCAAATATTTCCAGGGGAAGAAGGTGAATGGAGAATTTGATATCCGAGTGGAACAGGTCAGTGACAAGTGAATTTCTCTCTAAGGAATGTACGTGGACACAGCTAGGGAGATGTTATCTGTCCCAGGAACAGTAATGAGGTTCACAGCCTGTTTTTATGTGCTCCACTGGGCACTGGACACGTTCTGTTTCCCTGTTAGCCTTGGCACCAGACATTCATTTCAGTTCAAGCCTCTCCATGCTGGGGTCTGTCCCCTGTGTTGGTGCTGTGTCTGTCAAAAAAAGTCCCATATTGACTGACACTGGGTGCTGTCGCCAAAAGAGAAATTATTATTAATAATCCTGCAGGCACACAACTTGAAAGCAGGCATAAGAAGAGAGAGATGCAGAGATAAGATGGTGATCCTGAAGGACTCATATGCTTGTTTTATGTTCGTTAGGACTATAAAAATGTTTGAGTGGATAAAGAAAGTTGTTTGAATGATCTGATATTTTCTGGTTTTGTAAGAATGTGGATTCTGCATCGTGTGCATATACAGATTATTAATGCAGTGGTTTTGAAGACTTTCTCAGGACCCATTGCCCTTGAAAAGGTGCTTTTTCTCTTTTCAAAGGGGTCCTGTCCTCTTGTCTATGACTGTTCATGAGCACATATGTTCTGATCAAATTGTGTCTGGGACATATTTTTCTTTTTTATTCATATCACACACACATAGGTCTGGGCGGTATTAGCAAGAATAATTCTTCCTGGCACTTCCTTATCAAAGTCTTTCTTTTGCTGGCTGCTTTAGCAATTATCCTAAAAGAGAATAGGAAAAATTTTAAAATTTTAAAATCATGCTACTCACTTAGAAGCATGAAATCAAATAATTTAGGTTTTCCCTTCACACCTCTGATCCAATCCCCTCCATCACTCAAAGTAGGTTCAGCTTCAAAGCTAGACCTGGTACTCTCCAAAACAGCCTAATAATTCTTTCCTAAACCTCCAGTCTCTGCCTTTCCCTTCATAATCATTCTCCTCAAATGTTACTGCACTTGAGGTCCTTATAAAGGAGCTGCCTTCAAATGGTTGGTGAGTGCAGAAGGTCAGGAGTGGACTCCTGATCCCTGCTGGGGGATCAAGCTGTGACCCTTGTCACAAGACAGCTTATCACATTTCCCCACCGACTCATGTGGGAGGCTTTCCTAATTTACACCTTGAAATCCTTCACGTAGGCTCAACACCCATGTTCTAGACGAGGCAACAAATTGCTCCAAGCAAAGATCCTAATGCAATTTCACTGGTGAGGACCATGACCAGGCCCCTGCAGCTTTCATTAAATGCCCACACAGTGACTGCAGCACTGCCCAAGGGAACAAAGCCCCCAGTGGGTAGGAGAGTTGAGGAATGGAAAACAAGGATCCTGCCTGTTACCACTTTTCCCCTCCCTGCCACTCAGATCAGGCAGCCCAGCCTCCATTTAGTGGGCAGGGAGCTGCTCTTGACTCCTCCAGATCTTGGAGGGAGAAGGGATGATGACTTTTCCCATCTGGATCACTATCTCTCCAGGGAAACACAGAAGCTGCATTGTCAAGGGCAGTCCTTGAATCTGACCCCAGGCCCCTCTTGTGTATTGTTAAGGTCAAGAGAGAGGCACTGCTTCCTTCAGACCCCAGCTTTGTGTTCCCTTCTTATTTTGTCCATCCATCCTTGCTCAATATTTCTTGATATTTAATTTTCATGCATTGCTCCTAGGCTATTTATTTGGAGCCTTCTTAACTTCTTCACCTCTTCCTCAAGCAGTCCAGAAGCCTTAAGTGCTGTGGGAAGAGGTCCCCTGAAGCTGAATGCTGACCCTCTCTACCTGAAAAATGAATGTTCTTCCACAATTTTCTTATGAAAGGGTAAGAAAAAAAAAAAGAAGGGAGTAACTGTGTTCATCAACATGGTCCACATCTTTCTTTGTGAGTTCCCAGTCTTCAGCCCTATACCTCTCCCCTGAATGGCACAGACTATGCCATGCTGCACAAGCCTTAACCTGGCTGTTCAGTTCTGAATAAAGTCTCCATCAGAGAGTTTGACTCTTAGGCACCTCTTGAACCATTTGGTCTGCTCAGTAAGTTAATTTAGTTTTCCGTTTTTTCCATTTGATCCTGTTTCATATAACCACACATTATTAACTCAGCCAGAAATACAGTCTGCCTTAGGAACTTTTTTTTTAGATTTTATAGGAGAAAAACCACTTTTGATCTGAAAAGCTAAATAACAAAGAAGTTTGAATGGTTGAAAGCAATGAAAGGAAATATCCAAATGTTAAATACTCTTGAAAAACCACACTGGGAAAAAGCCACTGCCTTATTTTTACTGACCATGCTAACTCTTTTGCCATTCTTTCAGGATGTTTAGCAGTTGGTTTCAACCTTTTCTCCTCCTCTTTCATATCCATCTCTGTTACATCTTACTTCTTTCTAAGCATGCCAGTTTAGCAATCTGGGGGGGAGCAGAACAGGACAGCAGGCGATGCTTTTTGGAAGTCGCTGTATCACTGATTTGTCAAGGAGCAGGAGTGCTGCAAGCAGCAGTGTCTCTCCCTCTCTCAGCAGTGGGCAGTCAGTTCCCTAATCTGGTTGTACACCCCTAGCAGCTCTCCAAGCTGCCTCCCTGCTCTGAGGAACGCAGGAGATATGTGACCATGCTGTCCTGCTCTGTCTGTCCCCCACACCCAGCTCTGGCTCACTTCAGCTGAATTCGGGAAACAGGCAGATGTTTCAAAGTATGAAGTTTCTGCAAGAGGTGAATCCAGTTCATATTAGACACTGGGTAATACACAGGAGAGAGTCTGTTCAATGCCATCCTGCTGCTCAGGGAGCTGCTGCTGCAAGCCTCAGCTTGTATGAAAATAGGTTTCATGGATTCTCAAATTAGGTTTTCTGGTTCTTTAGCACTGAGTCATGAATCGCATGACCTTGATAGCAGCTCCAGGCCCTGGTTCTTCATATCAGTTATCCCCAGGAAGAGACAGGGGTTGCTGTGGGCATCACCCGGTGCCAGTGGATGAGAGGAGAGCTGGCAGGGACACTGTGGTGTGTACACCAATCTCCTGGCATTCATTAACACGAACGTGAAGCCTGACTTTGTTTCCACCTTTGTTTCTTCTCTTCTGATCTCCAGTGTAACACTGAACCCATAATTATAACATGTTTTAAAGGCTGCAGGATTTATTATTGTCCACCATTTAGTGAAAGCAGGCGTGCATTGCCATTGCCTTCTTGCTGCTGGCTGCAGGGAGAGAGGTGAAAGGCTTTGATGGTGTAAAGCCCTTCCATCCTCCTGAGTCATGGCCCCTTTTTCTCTGGAGGCAGTTTGGACTACATTTTCCTTATTTGGGTGTTTTTCCACTTCTGTAGCAATGATAGTTGTTCATGAGACTGATTGAAAAACTGATCCAAAAGTTAAAATCTATTTGACCTATTCTGATTAAAACCCTGATGGTTTTTAAGTTTTACTCAGTGTGAGTAAAGCTCTAAGCTTTAAGAGAACAGCTGAATCTAAAAATACTATCTCTATTTTATACTAAAAATAAGCTGCTTAGATTTTGATCCACATTGTTGCTTTTACTTGCCTGGTGATTTCTAGCTTTCAGAACTGCATGTGTATGCATCTCCAGTTCTTTGCTCTAGAAAGACAAATAGTAAAAATGTTCTTTTAGAAATGAAAAGCGTTAAGTTTGAATAAATGGTTCCAAGGCTAAATTGAACTTAAAGAAGAATCTTAAAATGCCATGGGAGTGGACCACACTGCTTTTAGTCTCTCACAAAAAAAAATTTTGCTTTTATCTCCTCAGTTCTTCATTGGCCAGAGGACAGGAGGCCTTAGGAACTGAGGAAGTATACTGAGGAAGAGGAGGAATTATGCCATAGGCCTTGTGCTTTGTCAGATGTTTTCCTTTATTAGAGAGAAACTAATTCAGCACCTCTTTCCCCATCCTCTCTGTCCAGTCCCAGAGGAAACCAAACCTTGTGTGCTCTAAGGATCTGTGGGGTTTTCCATTTCTATCATAATACACCTTGTGTGGGGTCTCCTTGGGCATTAGACATTCCCATGCCCCAGGGGAATGCCTTGTGGCCATATATCCCCAGCACACCCACAGAGAAGCAGAGGAGGGCGAGAGAGGTGAGGCTGAGACCTGGACAGCCACAGACCCATCAGACAGACCATGACCCTGAGGGTTTGGGGCAGATGAGGAGCACACTTGGCACCTGTCTGGAAGAGTGATGGCTACAAAGCAGGAGATGTGCAGAGCAGGGTCACTGGAATGGCCATGGAGATCTGGCTTATGAGAGGAGACTGGAAGAGTTGAGTTTATTTCTTCTGCCATAGCAGAGGATAAGGGAGACATGAGCGCTTTTAGAAAATACCTTGGTGCAGGTGAGGGTGTCATGACACAGTGCCACGTGCAGCAAGGGGTTAAACCCTTCGGCTCTGGTGGGCTTTTCCATTCCTGTGCCCTGCATGGACCAATGAGGGGTACAGTAGGCAAGAGCAAGCAGCACCTCTTAGAAAGAGTTCAGCCTTCAGGGTACCTGTCCTGCATGTATTTCCCAAAGGAATTTTAGTGTGTTCACAGACATCTTTCCTGGCATTGGCTAACTGATGGTGGAGTGGGGTGAAAAGTGTGAAAAGGGAGTCATGAAGCCAAAAGGTCCATCTACATTTTTATTCCTGTTATTTGTTCACCCGTCTCCTTCCCACCATTTCCTGCTGTGACGAGGTGGGTCCGTCTGTCCGTCCGACACGCATTTTTCTTGCACAGCTCATTCACTTGTTCCCACTGTTCAGTTTATTTTCAGGGAATGACTATTCAGTGAACTCCTATGTACATGTTTCTGGAAAAGTCTTGTGGTATAGATTATGACTCCATTGGCAGCCTTGTCAGGAAAAAAGTTGTACTTGGCAGTCACAGAAGATAATTGTAATACAAATCATGAATTCCAGCTCCATTGTACTTCCCGCCCTAAAGAGGTATTTTCATGTGTGGTGGAAAATGGTCCTTTCAAAAGGTAGAGTATGACAGGTCTCTGTGTGATGAAAGGAAAACTAGCTCTTGTCAAGCAACGGTATAATTTTTATTCATTATATGTTTAGGGTTTGGGTTTTTCTCCAACTAAATGCCAGAAAGCAGTTCAAGTTCAGCAACAGAGTTCTCATAGCTTGCCACATGCATTCAGAAACCATGAATAAAGGGACCTGAAGAACTAACAATAATTACTCTAAAATCATTACTTTCTTAAATTATACTATCTTTTTTTTTTAAAAAAATTTCATTGGCTTTTGGAAGTTTACAGAGTTCATGGTTTTGAGCCATTTCCTGGGATCAAGATATTTAGAAATGTGCTTTTTCTAAACCTTGAATTTTCAGGCAGTCACATAACTTCTGAAATGAAAACTCAAGAGACAATGAATGCCATCAGAGCTGATGCACCAAAAGGTTCACACAGGTGAGGGCATGTTGACCTTCAGCACCAGCATTGTCTCTAGCTAGGAGAATGCATCCTAGCTTCAAGACTTGTGAAGACCACTTGTGGAAGCTGCTCTTGGAGCCACAAAGCAATATTCACATCACAGATGGACTCTCTCCATCCTTTTCTCCCAGACAGCAATCCTGGTACTGGGGGCAGGTGGGGAGCAGGGTGCCTGCCCAAGAAAAAATGTCTCAGGAAGAGACATGGGGAATCAGGATGTGTAATCTCTAATTCTGCATGCATGCATGGCTTCAACCTTCATCCCCTAGGCATCCAAAATATCTGCCCACCTTCCTACCTGTGCAGGATTTAGGGATTGCTTACTTTCCCCTTGAGATGCTTGTAAGGGTTGTAGTGAAATGTGCTGCTTTAGGAATGCAGTCCGATCTGGGCCTTTCCTTGTACATATTGGAAGATTCACCAGAAAACAAGGCATAAAATCCACAGAGGAACATATGAGATTTGATTATACAGTAGCAATTCCTTATCCCAAGTGCCTAAGCCATGGCATGGACCAGGCTAGTCAGTAGCCTAGACAAAACCATGCAAGGATTACAGTGGATCTCATCCAAAATATGAGTTAAAAAATAGTCACGCTGCTGCATGTATGACAAATCCATAGTCAAGCATATGGTTGGCAGTATTACAAATGGAGGGAGTTGTGGACCTGCCAGAGAGAATCCCTGTGACAGCAACAACTCTGATCAATTCACTGAAAAACATCATCTGCAAGAAAATCTTACAAGACTGGGACTAGTTTTGTCTAGAGAACAAGAAAAAAAAAAGAAAAAAAAGAAGGAAGAGCAAATCTTTGAGGAATAAGTCTTCAGGTTCTGCAGAGAGAGGTAATGGACACAAAAAATTGCTGTCTTAAAAGGTAAGGTTGGGCTTTGGGAAAATTTTCCATTGTTCTTAAGGTACAGACTGCCTAAGGAGACTCCTCACCTTTGTAAGAAGGAAGAAGGTAATGTAGTGTCTGCACACAATGGCAGAGGCAGATCTTAGGAAAGAGAGAAAGACCGTGTGACGTCTTGAAGTCCTTCCAACAAAACTTTCTGTTGTTCTATGAAAAATGCTTAAAATGCACCTTGAACATGTGTTTCCCTTAAATCACTAAGAGGCATAGCTACTAAGCCAGACATTTCTACTATTGCATGATTGAAAATGACAAAATCTTCCTTTTTTTTTAATATCAGGAAACATAAACAGACTCTCTAAAATAGCTCACCAAAAAATATCTCCAGCACACAGGGGACACTGATGGAAACTGAGAGTACTTTAAGGTTTAGTCCAAATGATTTGGAGAGTCTTCTGATTCTTAATACCTGAAGGAGGCATTTTTGACAAAATTATGATCAAAGTAGCTGTGGGCATCATGTCATAGCTGAGCCTCACAGAGGTAGGAAGTATTTCCACTCCCACAGTCTTACTGCATTATTATTCTTCAAGACAGATTGTGTCACGTTTGTCACACACGGTTTTCTCCTGCCCTGAATGCTTTTGCAGCCACTGGCACTGCTGCAAAGCAAGTATAAAACACCATCAGGCTAATGCAATGCGTTCTTCTGTTCCATGATTCCTAATGCAAATGACTCTGCAAGGCTCTCCTGTTTTATGCATAGTTACCTGTCACTCTATCTGCATGGGCTGCCTTCAAAGACCTCTTTGTCTGCAAGGTAAACTCAGGCTGGAGATGATCTCAGAACTGAAATCCCAGCCAAGGGAAGTCATTGGGCTACAAAACCCACAAAGTTAAAAATACAGGGAGCACTGGAAAATCAACAGGAAACGATTTTCTGCTGACTGAAGGTTTTAACCTTCTTCCAAACGCCAGCTAGCAGCGGCCTGTTGGATGGAACAAAGCAGCAGGATGAAAGCAGCAACATTCCTTAACTTTGTCTGTTAAAACAGAAGTGAATGCCAGGCAAAGGTCAGGGTTGTCCCTCGGCTCTGATTGTAGATCTGGACAAGTTTTGGGAGTGAGATAGCTGAATCCCCCAGACCCTTTCTACACTTCAGTCTTCTTGCCAATGTTCCCTGGACAATGCTTGCCAAAGGGGATCTCTCCTTTTCTTGTGTCTCTTGACATTAGCAGGGCCTGAAATTGGTCCTGGCAGTTTGGCATGAGGTACTCACCAGCTCAGGGGTTCTCAGGCCTGTTTGCAGGTCAGGTGTCTGAGCCCAGCTTTGTTTGGGAATCTGCCTCAGAGAAACGCCTGTCAGACCAACTTAGTCAGACTGCAAGTGCCCCTCATCGAATGAAGATTGCCCATTTTCACCCCCAGCAAGAGGAGTGTAAAGCTCTTTACTACAAACCATCGTGGAAGAAAAAAAAATGTGGAAGAGTTGCATAAAAAAACAAGAAAACACAGACCTAAAACTTGCCTTTCTTGCACTGGTATTCACATCAGATGATGCATTCCTCAGCAACAAAAGCTGGAGATCCAGCTCAACAACACCTTGCATTCAGAGTGGGACATCTCTGAGGCACGTGGAGACACAGAGGTGGGAAAAACATCATTTCATCTCCCCAGTCCACAGAGCCCCTGGAGCTAATGTGTAAAATAGCAGTCTTGCCATGACCCATAGGGGAGATCACTGATGGTGCCCAAAGCACCTGATCTTACTGAATTTGTCCAAGGTGGACTCCTGTCTCCCTAGGTCCCCTGAGATCTTTCAAATGTGTGGAAGGCAGGTGCCTTTGAGGGGTTCATGTTTTCTTCTCTCTGATCTGATAGGGTCACTGCAGAAGCGTGGCTGTGGCCAAGGCAACAAACACAGTGCAATCTCCCACGAGTTAAACCCAGGCAGTCACCTGAACCACTGCCAATCCCTCCCTGTGAGCATGCCTCTGTGTGTGTGTGTGTGTGTTTGTGTTTGAAGCAGAATTTATTTCTTGGCAATAGGAATTTTCCCCCTCTTTTCATTGTAATTGGGAGTTACAGTGATGTAAGATCGTGTAAGGGTGTTGCTTTAAAAAGTTTATGCAGGGCCACAGACATGAAATCTCATTACATCATCAGGTCTCCAGTCCAGAGCCATTGCTTTAAAATGATGTGGATTTTAAAAGGAAAGTTGGAAAATATTTTTTCATTTGTCATCTGGCCTTTGAGCCTTTACAGGTGCACTCCATTGGCAAGTTTTTTCCATGAGTTCATGAGGACAAACATGCTTGTGTTTTTTTTTTTTCTTTTTTACTTTTATGTATAAAAATTGTTTCTGGTACTCTCTTTTGGTTCCAACTAATATAATTAGCAGAAGAACATTAAACAGTACAAGGATCTCAATAAAGTTGTAAGTATTGACAGCACCATCTGAGTGTTCTGGGATTAGCTAGCTACTGGTTAGAAGATGATTTTACTGCTGCCCAGTCTTCATCATAGTAAGTCTGAAAAGGTGCCTTAAAAGGAAAGGGAAAAAACTGCTCAAAGGGAGAAGACTAAATTTTCTGCCTCAAAAAATTAAACTTGTTTATTTATATTTATCATTATCACCCCGTGTCTTTTGCTCCCCACAGCTGAAATATCCCTTGCCAACCTTTCCAGCCTTGCAAGTTGTGCCTCTTTTAAAATACAAAGCGTTTTAATGATTGAGCAGCTCTGTTAATAACTTACCCAGCTTTGCTAACTCTTTAATAGTAAAAATCTTAATAAGCAAATCGCATCAGGTGATCTCTTCTTATCACCTTCCTGCAACATAATGAGGTTTAAAAAGGTTTCAATCATTTGTATTAGGTTTATGGCTGGCCAGTGGCATGGCAGCCAACTCAGACATAATTCTGGATGTCTCCAAGTGGAAACTTTGAATCTGAATTCAAATGACCTCATGTCTTATTATTATTATTATTATTATTATTGTTATTATTATTATTATTATTATTATTATTATTATTATTATTATTATTTTATATTTTTTAATTTTAATTTTTATTTTTATTTTTATTTTTATTTTTATTTTTATTCTTTCTTGTGTGCATTTTTCAGCCTGCTCATTCTTAATTCCTTCAGTACTTATTATTGCAATAAACCTTATCCTGTGTACTTTTACACCCCAAGCGTGGGAGCCATACATACTTCTGCAGTCTCTCAGGGCAAACCAGCTATAACTGGATCTCCAGTTCCCTCACAGAAAAAAAAAAAATAAATATTTTTTTTTAAAAAAGAAGGAAAGGCACATTCTAGAAGAAAAAAAATTCTGCGTCTGTGTCTGTGTGTTTGTGTCCCTGCTGCCCTCGAGTAACTCTTTGTCCTTTTGCTCCACTCCAGGCTGAATTCTCCGAGTTGAACCTGGCTGCTTATGTCATGGGAGGCTGCATGGTGGACATGCAGGTCATGAGGAATGGCACCAAGGTGGTCAGGTGAGGAGCACCAGCTGGTCTGGAAAACTGGGCTTTGTGCATCAGTGTGGGGGCAAGCAGGTTGGCCTCAGGGGGTGACAAATATCTCAGTCAGGGCAGCACAGTCCTGGTAGCTTCTAGGAATCTTGGAAGTGGTGAAAAGACTGGCCTGACTCTGGGGGGTTTGTATCAGATCTCAGGCACACTTTATGCCATACAGGCATTGTTTCCAGTTCAGACCCTTCATGCAACAGCAAATGCCTCCTTCTGGGGTTCTTTTTGGCATCCAGACTCCCAGTAAAATGGACAACAGATCTTCTCCCTTGATTTTTCTCTCCTTCCCTGTCAATTAACCCTCATTTTAAATAGTGGCTATAATTCATCAGCCTGCCTGTCTTAGGCCCTGATCCCAGAGCCCTACCCTTGCAATAGCCACTGAGCCCAGATGACCAGGTCAAGAGCAGCCCTGAGAAGAAGGACTTGGGGGTGTTGGAGGACACGAAGCTTGACATAAGGCAGCAGTATGCTGTCACAGCTCTGAAAGCCAACCACATCCTGGGCTGCCTCCAAAGAAGCTTGGCCAGCAGGGCAAGGGAGGGGATTCTGCCCATCTGCTCTGTGCTGGTGACAGCCCCCCTGGAGCACTGAACCCAGCTCTGGGGCAGCCAAGGTAGGAAGGACTTGGATCTGTTAGAGCAAGCCCAGAGGAGGCCCATGATAACCATCAGGGGGCTGGGACACCTCTCCTGTGAAGACAGCCTGAGAGTTGGGGTTGTTCAAGCCTAGAGATGGGAAGGCTCCAGGGAGACCTTACAGGACCTTCCAGTACCTAAAGGGAGCTATCACTAGAGTTTTACAAGGACATTTGGTGATAGGACAAGAGGGTTTAAACTGGATGGGGGTAGATTTAGGCTATATACCAGGAAAACATCCTTTGTTTGCACAGCCTGCCCAGAGAAGGTGTGGATGCCCGTGCCTGGCAGTGTTCAGTGTTGGATGGTGCTTTGATCAGCCTGGTGGAGTGGAAGGTGTCCCTGCTCATGACAAGGAGGTTGGAACTAGATGACCTTTAAGGTTGCTTCCAATGCAAGCCATTCTCTGATTCTATGATCCTGATGCTTGTAGCCTGATTTGCTCCTGAAACACCACTCTTTTCTTCTCTTTTTCTCTTTTCTGAGAGATTCCCAGTGCTCTGGCCTTGCCCTGTGGTATATCTCAGAGGTAATACCTATCTCTGTTTGATGGGGATTTCTGTACTACAAGCATTACTTCATAACTGCAGTCCTTGTAAGCAGACTCTTTTCCAAAGTAACATTTCTCCAATCACACATCCAATTTCCTTCCCAAAAGTGTTTCTCCCCTTCTTTCAAGCAAGCACCAGTGTGACAGCAATTTGGAGCCAATGTTGGGTGCATTTTTACAAGTTCTGTGCAAAGAATAGGGTACATTGGCACATTTGTGTATGGTGCCTCTGTTTATCTTCACCAGTATTACCTTCCACCCAAACCTTCATTCCCTTATTATCCATTACCTTATTCCCAAACCTTCATCTTCATCTGTATCTCCTGTCATTACCACTCTACATTTCATCTTTGATACAATAGTGTTTCTCTGCTTGTGTTTAAATCTCTTTGCTGTTCCAAATTATTTTTTCTAGCCACCTTGCTGCTTTTTGCACAGTTCCTTTGCACTTTCTGGTGTATTCAGCATCTTTTGGGTTTAATACTGTTGACACATTTAATCAATGCTTTTGTCTGTTTGCAACTAGTTCAAAATTAGAGGTAGAGTCACATAATGTACCATGCAGTGATTTTTTTGAAAGGGGTTATTAGAACAGCTGAAAAACTGTGAATTTGAGCATGCTGCCCTCTGTTTAATTTCTCAAAATCTCATTTCCAGTCCAAATAGTGTGAAGCAAAACCTATCACTGTCAATTAGCTATGACTGTGGTCCATCAATTCATCTCAGGTCTTGACATCTCTCTTAGTACATCCACAAGTCTCCATTTGTTCTTTGGTAAAATTTCACGAGCCTCTGCTAAAAGCCTTTAAATTTGTGTCTGTTACATGCATTTTCTTTCTCCTGCCCCACAAATGTCTGTTTCTGAGTGAAACAAAGCATTATGTCCCATGAACCAGCAACTGGAGCACTCATCAGACAGTGTGCAGGGCTAATGCACTCCTGTGTTCGCTTGCTCATGATGCTGGAAGGTTTCCCAAATACCATTTCCTAGGTTGATCACATCTTCATTTTCCTTCCTGTGTCTTTCCTCCCAAAGCCATTCATACATCTGGCAGAAAGATCTTGAGCTATTAAACTGAAACTGAAGACAAAATTTATTTCACAAAACTGTCTGGGGGCATGGTGTTCATGTTTCTGCTCACAGTGAACACACAGGTATTCCAGCTACCATATTTGCATGGATATTTATATGTGAAATATGTGATTTTTCTTAATGGCATTAGCTCTGGGGTTTTTTGTTTTGTTTTGTTTTTGTTTGGTTGGGGTTTTTTTTTTGTTTTCATTCCTGCTTATTTAAGGACACATTTGCATTGTGAGAAGTGGATTAGGTAAAAACATACTTGCATTTATAGGCTATGCTACATGCCATAGTCCTTGCAACCAGCAAATATTTGTTTACAACCTGTGCTGTTGTACACCTGTTGTGCCCAGCTCAGTGAGTTTAAGAGCTCAGGTCAGCCAATTTCCACAGCCACTCCTAGCAGTACTCTGGAAGGTATAGAAATTAAAACTCTTCCTCACTATAGAAAGCCAATTGTGCATCTGAGCTGCGTAGAGGCACCTTGACCCATCCACATGGGTGCAGCTTCTTCCCAGTCCCTTCCAGTTCCACCATCTCATTCACAGCCATGTCCTGCTTGGCCACAGAGTGCCCACTTGTCCCTTCAGAGTGCCCAGCCACAGGGAGACACCTTCAGCCCTGCAGCTGCTATAGTATTTTTTTCCATCGCTTATTAGGTCTCTGTTAATTATTGAGCAAAATACTCAGTCAAAAGTCAGAATGTTTCTAGATGATGAAATATAATACTCATCCTATTTTTTGAATGCCCAGAGTCATGGGAATCCCACTGACAATTTATAAGAAGGTAAATATAACACCATCTTGCTTAACAAGCACATTTGGGATTCCTCCCTGCAGAAGCCCGGCCTGCTTCACATTCCTCTTCAAAGGGAGAGTAATAGAATGTAGCAGTTTAGTGGGAAGACAGTGAACATACTACAGACCAGTAGATTTAAGTCACTAAAATAATAGGTTTCTTAAAAGTAACAATTAATATTAATACTAATATTCATGTTCTTATTAAGCAATCACTGGGCTGTCCTCTCCAATTTGACATTATGTTTACTGATAAGCTATCTAGCAATTTATTAGCCTATTAAATTCCATCATTTTGGAGCAGGTCTCCTAGTTCTTTCTTTAAATGGGAAATACCATATGGCACATGTAAAGCAAAGTTTAAACCAAAGTCTTTTTTTGCTGATCACTTGGTATTTTCTGACACCTTGGAGTTAAGGCATTCTTTCACATCCCTTGTCAACTGATTTGAACTGCACCAGGAAAAAATTGTGGTTCTTTTGCCTGGAAGATAAATCCCCTAATAAAAAGGTGTAACAGTCCTTTAAGGATTCCATGTATCACTTGCCTTAGGAAAATTTGAAAAAAAGAAAAAAGGATGCTTTAGAAATATTTTTTGGCAATTACAGAAAGCAAAGACATGGACGTATACATGACTCTTAGCCTGTGTATCTTGAAATAAGTAGCTACAAGTAAGTTACCAAACAATCTAACTGAAGCCAGGCATTACTTTGCTTGCCTGTCTTTTAAAACAAGCAAGACTCCAAGAGTTTAATTTTACAGCAACAATGTTCTGGGTCCCCAGCTTCTCTTTTTTAGCTACTACATTCTGCACATCTGTAGGAGGGGGTGGAGGATTTGTGGTAGTGTCAGCAAAATGTGCTACTGGAGACAGAGGCTATCATCTAACAAATCTAAAAAACTGCATCTAACAGATCTAAAAAACTGCATCTGTGTTTTCTGTGCCAGTGCCACCCTGGTTTGTGAAGGGTCCCTCAGCCTGTTCAGCACATTTCCTTCAGACAGAGAGCTGGCCATGGGGTATCTTGTGCAGCCTCTAGCAAGCATTTTTCTATGTCAGTGCCCTGTAACCCTTGCCCTGGCTGAGGACACTGCTGGGATGAGCTGGACACCTGGAGCAGTGTTGGGCTCAGCCAGGACTGGTGGGGTGGGGAATCTCCCACACACTGCTCCTTGTTACCCCAGCACTTATTTGGAAAAAACTGGCAGCGGACCTTCCCTATTGAAAAGTTAAATATGAGGAGCAGGAGATAGTGTTTATTCATGCCAAAGTATCCCTCACCAACTTAGGCACAGCAACTCTTGCAACAGAGAAATTGAATAATTTCTGGGTGCAAGAGCTGGAGTTCTAAAGAGTGTGTAAAAACAAGTGTGGATTTATCCCTACTTTTAAAACACCTGGTTGGATTCTCTGTCCTCCTCCCTCTGCATACACAACTTACTTTTGGACAGGTCTACACAAACAAACAGAAAGAGACAGTGAACCATCTGGAATCTAATTTACTCTAGAAAGCTCTTGGACTGTTTCACTTTTACTGGGGTAAGATGTGAGAAATGATATTTTTATTTTCAGATTCCTCTGAAGGGCCCTTCATATCAATATTTTGGCAGTGTAAAGAGGCTGTCAGTGTAAGCACTGCACCCACTCTGAGGTGCATTTATGCTTTCAGGATATTATAATAGTGTCTAAATAGAAATGAAAATTTGGGCTGTGTCTGCACAACAACATTTAGACTCCCAAACTATGATCTCAGATTGTGTATTTGATTAAATGCTTGACTGTTGAGCTCCACAAGACTTCTACTATTAATTCCAGTAGATATAAGGCAGGGATACATTGAAAATCTGGATAGCTCTTTTACTTGGGGAATACTAATGTCTTTGGGAGCATTTCAGACGTTTAAGGATATAGATTAATCATGCAGCAGACTGCTCTCATCTCCTGTCTCCCTGTAGAGCTTCCTCTTTTGCCACTGGGGCCAATCATGCAGGAAAGAAAGCACATTTTCCTGCTTGCACGGGACCTGTCTAGTGGTGGCCATACCACTTAGAGTGTGGTCTGCAGGCTCCCTGCCACCCCACAGCACAGACAATAGCTGGTGGACCAGGACATGCCCAGGGTCTGAAATGGGGAGGACCCTGCCAGGACAAATGGCCCTGGAAAATGTAGAGGGGTGTCCAAAACGACAGCAAAGGGAAGAGGAGCAGCACCAAGGACAAAGCCTTGCTGTGGGGAAGGATCTCTGTCATGCAATGATGTTTAGCCCTGCAAGCCCTGCCTGAATGTGGCCTGTCTGTATAAGGTGTGTCTGCCCCTCTCACCCTGGATATGTGCCCTTGCTGCTCACAGCCCTGGCAGGGTCAGAATTCTCCAGTTTGTCCACACAAGCCCACCCATTCCTGTAGTTAACGCTGGCATTCCTGTTGCTTCCAGCTGATTCAGTGCTTCTACAGTGCTCTGTGCAGTGACAACAGGACAGCAGCCTGTTGAATCACCATCCCCAACATCCTTGAAAGTGCTGTTTCCCTTAAGCGTATTTTTATACTGCGAGCTGCAGTATGGCCACAGCACGAGGAGGCAAATCCTTTGACATGGGAGAGGTAGAGAAGAAACTGGCCAACCCACAGGTGTTTGCCTGCTATTCAGAGCTTGCAGGATGTGTAGTCTGACTAAAAAAGACCTGTCTGCTCCAGGATGAAAGACTCTTTAAAGCCCAGTGAGGGCACAGAGTAGTCCTCTGCCCACTGCATTTTCCCCATCCCAGTAGGTTCACTCACCCCAAAGGTCCAGCTGACTGAAAAGGGCCTGGAGATTTTCTGTCCCACAGAGGCTATGCTTGCTCACCGTCCAGTAGTTCCATGTTGCTAGAAGGATGTTTTCTTGCCTCTCCAGGACTATTTGTTCACAAGAGTTGATGGTTTCTTGTAGTTCTTCTACAGGGACAATGTCCAGAAAGGTCGTGGGAGTAGCTACTGCTCCTGGACACTGATGTAGGAAGTATTGGTAGGCAGTAGGTCATTTTCCAGCTTCTCATGTTCCAAGAAGCTTGTGCCAAAGATGAACTCCAGCCATTGTCTAATCCCTGTCTTTCTAAATTTAAGTCTTCACCTAATTAGGGCATTTTTTTGGAATGTCTTTTTTTGTTATCATTGTTGTTTCGGGGGTTGGGCATGGGGTGGTATTGTGTTGGTTGGTTGGTTGTTTTGCTGTTCTAAATCCAATTCCTGCTATTTTCTGTGAAGTTGAAAGCAGGAGGAAAAAATGGCAGAAACTGATAGGGCAAGTTTAGGTTTCTAACAGCCAGATGGAAAAATATGTTGAGCCCGTAGTTCTCCCAAGTTTTGCAGAAAGTGCCACATGGTGGAGTACAATATGTGCTGTGTATTTAACACTGAGAAACATTTGGGCCATATTTTTTCTATCAATGGCATGGCAATCCATAAATGTAATGGAGAAGTGTGTGTAACAGCCTGTAAGCTTTTGAAAATTCAGTTTAGGCAAGGGACCAATGTGCCAAATGACCACTTTCCTCTCTGAAGTACCCTGCAGAGACAATGAACTGGGGTGAGGTGTCTAACAGGGTGCTCCCTGGCAAGCTGCAGTTACATACGAAGCAATTTAACACCTCTAGTAAGCATTTATAAACTGAGAAATTATTTCCATATGGGGGATTATCTAACATTGTTTTTCACCAATATCTCCCCCCTCTTCACCTGCCTGTCCCTTCTCTCTTTTTTGTTGTTGTTGTTGGGGTTTTATTTGTTTGGTTTTTTTGTTGTTTTTTTGAGCAGGAAGTACGAAAGAGAAGAGACAGTGGGGTGTGATTATTTATGTATTTAATCTCAGTTACTTCCATCTCAGCTCCTGCTGCTAAACAGCTGCTTGGAGGCCTGCTTCTCCCTTTGGGGTTTGCTGATGTCCCAGATGAATAATGTCCCCCTTCACCTCCCTGGCAGCTGGCATCCAGCCGACATGCAGGCAGGATGCTGACAGTTATTGGGAAAACATTTGGCATGCAGGCAGCTGCCAGAAAGCAAAAGTCACTCTGAGCAGACCAGGGTGGGGAGCATTTCAGATACTAAACTACTCCCTGACCCTGTTTGCATTTACAGTAATTCTTTCCAATAAGGAATGAGCTGCCAGGATCTAGAGCACTCAATTGTTAGTTCATCCAGGATTAAATACAAGAATGTTTCAAAACTTTTGTTTGTAAATTTTTGTTTACATTGTTTCAGTCTTGGTCAGCTATTTTTTTTTATCATTGGCGACATAATTTGTCTCCTTTCCACATGGGTTTTTACTAAGGCTTCTTCCAGGGAATGGCAATCATCCTAATGTCACTTCAAAGTTAGCCCTTCAGTGAGCATGGTGTTGGGCCAGATGGTTTCCAAAGATCTTCTCCAACCTAAATTACTCTGTGGCTTTATTCTGTGATGTTGGCAAGTATTTAGATCACCTTCTGTAAAAGCTTTTTGAAGGCAAGCTGATGCTGGCAGGTGTGGCTATTACTACTTTCAGGCTTTGTTTGAGTCCACATGCTTTTCCTTGTCAACGTCAATCAGTTTAGAAGTAAAATACATGGCAGACTTTCAAGACTGCCAGAGTACAGTTCAGAGATTGTGTGACATGATTTAATGGTTAGCTGAGCATTGATCTGTGGCTGAGAAGCAAATCAGACAATCTTCCAGGGTGTCCTCATCTGCCTACAGTGGTATTGGTCCTACTGCAACTCCAATTCCTGGCTCCTGCTGCTTTTGCTGCACTGATGTCCCACACCTCCCATGTTTTTTACTCAGCCATTCTCTATTGCAATGTTCAAAAAAAAAGAAACCCTGCTTCTCTCCTCCAGCTTAGTAAAGAGAGGTTATTCTTTATGTTACTTTCTTTTTTCTCTAAAACCAGCTCTATGTTATCTTATTTATATAAGCAATCACATTTGCTCTTTGTTTGAATAACTTCAGCAGGGTTTGTTTCATGAGGTTTTGACTGAAATGACATTTTTGTCTTAGCAAATTTTCCACTTTACTAAAGCATCAAACAGAATGTTAAATCTAACACTGGGATAGGGGAAAAGGTAATCAATTTCATACTAATTTTCCGTAATGTAATAACAATGCTGTTAACACCCAAGCAAAGCACAAAGAGAAAATTTTCTTATTTGTAAATGCCATTTTCTATTAGGTGTCAGACACCTAAGGTACTGCATATTTGGAGAGATTTGTTGCACTTCTTGGGCAAAAGTTGCAGCCTCTTATGGGTTGGACTTGTGCCTCAGATGCTTCCCTGAAGTATTCATTAATTGCCAATAATGCAAAACTTGTTGTATCATATTGCTAAATTATGCAGTTCTCTTCTTCTCTGTATCATGCCAGATAGGAAAAGCTTTGGAAGGGAACTTGGTCAGAATGTCTTGATCACTAGGAAGTATCTGAAATCTGAATGAAGTCTCCTTGCATAATGGAGGGTAGCCAGAACTTGAAGTGAGGATGTCTTCTTCAGTGTCCTGGGAAGATCTTTTTTATTGACACTAAGGGCAAAGTGTCTTTTAAGATTGTCAGTCTTCTAAAAAGACAGCAGGAGAACCCATCCTTCTCCAGAAACACCAGGAAAAATCTCTCTCACCCATCATGGTGCTGAAGTATAAAGCACCCTTTGGCTGCAAATGATTATGCACAGTGGAAGGGGTCATTAGGAAGTATTTTGACTATCTCAGAACTTGTTGGGAAAGACCTGTAAGAGCATTGGTCCAACCATTAATGAGCACTGCCATTTTCACCACTAAATCACACCCCTAAGTGTCATATCCACACATCCCTGGGCAGACTGATTCAATGCTTGATAATCCTTTCCATGAAGAAATTTTTCCTGCTATCTACTAAACCTCTCCTGGCACAACCTGAGGCCATTCCCTCTAATCCTATACCTTGTTACCTGGGAGAAGAGGCCAATCCCCACCTCACTACAACACCTTCCAGCAACTCAATGTCTTTCTTTCAGCGAGGGAGCCTGCAAGAACACTGAACACAGGATTTGAGGTGTGGCCTCACCAGTGCTCAGCACAGAGGGACAATCTAATGTGTTGATCACACCGTTTCTGATGCAAGTAGTGTATTCTTCTGTGTTCTTTCTTCATGCCTTTAAATCTCTTTGTGCTTCAGTGAAAAAAGCTGAAGGACCAGGAAGCAAGCCAGAGTTATGGCTGTATGCAGAAATAAGAAATAGGAGATCTCTTTAAGGCATGACACCTCCCAGCAGGATTTGCTGTCATCATCTTCCCTACCACAAAGGAGGCTGGGGACCTGTTTTCTGCACAGAAATGTTATTAATTGTTATTTATTTTGCCGCTGATCTCCATTTCTCTGTTCAGACTCTGGTGCTCTTCAGCTGATGTTTATTTGCAGCTAGTCCCAGGCCTGGCACTCCACTGCCTTGTTCTCAGTATCCATGGGAACATTCACATTGTTCCACGGCTCAAAACAGGGATTCAGTGTCCACCTTCACTTTAGAGATTCTCTCCTCATCTGCTGCATGAGAGAGTACCCTGCCTTCCTACAAGACACAGAGTTTCAGAACAGGCCTTTCTACATCAATTCCGTATTCTTGTGTCCATCATCGAAATGGAGAAACTCTCTGTCTTTGCCAGGATCTGAAAAGATGAGAAATTTTTTCCGGAGCTTTTGGCTGGCAAAAGTAAAGCCAATGAAGGCAGTTTCCCAGCCTCTCTGTCCTCCCCCTCTCAGAAAGCTGGATGAGGAGAGTACACACCCAGGGCTCCTGCCTCTCCAGGCACCACAACTGTGCAGTAACTCAGCACAGATACGGAGCCCTGGTCCTAAGTAGCGGGTTCATCCTTCTTGAGGACCCGTGCCCACCTCCAAGGTACTTTCTACATAGCAAGTCCAGCAGAATGGAGCAGCTCAGACTTTCCAAGATCTGTATTCACTTGCTGTTTCTCAGTGGGGGTCACCACTTGCATCACCCCCACTGACACCAGGGAGGTCCATAAATCAGCTGCACAGCAATAGCACAGCCCACATGATGCCCACTTATGTATCTCACTGCTGGAGGAAAGCACCACCTTTTGGTGCCAAGTACATTAGGGAGCATGCCTAGGTTTAAAAAACTCCATGGGAGGGAATCACAACATTTCTAAAGCTTGGCCTCTTGCATCACAAAAGCTGGGCATGTTCCTCACCATGTCCCAGGCAGGCGATAACAGAAGTCGAGGGCCAGCAAACAAAATGAGCAGCTTTAGAACAACAAAGCTGTGCTGGGATTTGTGTAGAGTGTTTGTTGCCACAGTCTGGCCCGGAGTCACCATCTCACATTTTCTTGCCAGAATGATGGAAATATAAATAGGGACTATAAACCCAAAGTATTTCCACCTCATACATCCAAAGGATAGAAATTATAGTCTCTCAGCAAGGAAAATGTTCGAGGGTAGTGAGGTAATGAGACCTGGTTACAGAGCTCATTTCTCTGAAAATCTTTAGTACAGCATGGAAATTTTTCAATGTCCTTGATGCAACCTCTGCTAACTTATAAAATAATCCCTTCTTTCAGTGGAAAAGCCCCTTCCTTTGAGAATGAACTGCTGAGCTCTGTTTTGGGAACCATTTCTTTCCAGCTGCTGTTTCCAGATATTTTTGAATGGCTCCAAAGACAGAGCATCAGCAAGGAATGAAATCTGGCCACTTGAAAGATAATCCATTGCCTTTGGCTCACCTAGAAAGGGCCTCACTTGTCTGTGCATTAGCTGAGAGCTGCTGCTGTTGAACCACAGGAGTCCAAGCTCCAGTCTTGCTAAATAATATTCTGGAAGTCCACGCCGTGAGTCACAGCAGCGTATGAGAGGCTCTGGTCATTTGATTAATTACATTACCATGCCTGCCCTTCGCTTGTTGACTCACAGCCATAAGAGCCTGGGATGTGCTGCGTATGTAGTGCACTGATTAAAGGGGGAATGTGTGTCAGTGTATGGATGTGTATGAGAGCTTTTTGAAATCCCTTATGATCTTCCCACCCACTGGGCATTGCTTCAACACGGAGCTCAATCGTCAGGAAACAAACTCGCTCCCTCATCTGCGTCGCACATTGCGATGAGTTTGCCAAGTAGGGCCAAGCTTTTAGAAAGAAAAGAGAATCCCCCCACCATAGAATTTATAACCCTTGGCTCTGCTTGTGGCTCGTTCCTGTGCATGCCTGAGTGACATGGAAACTGCAGAAAATCTGTTTGGCCTGTTTCTGTGCTCTCACACTTGCAGCTACATTGGATTTTTCCATTTTATAATGACTAGGGAGGTTTGTTTGGTTTGTTACATTAGAACACAATACAATAGCAATACACCGTAAGAGGCCCAGAGAAGAGCAACACGTGTTAGCGAGAAGAAAGGGGAAGGATGGAAAAGAAACAGGGAGGGGTAAGAAGTGCTTCTGGAGCATTTGAAAGCAAAATACCACTCTCCTCCTGTCTTCCAGGTCCTTCAAGCCGGATTTTGTCCTGATCCGCCAGCACGCCTACAGCATGGCGCTGGGGGAAGACTTCCGCAGCCTCATCATCGGCCTCCAGTACGGTGGGATCCACACGGTCAACTCCCTCTACTCCATCTACAACTTCTGCAGCAAGCCCTGGGTGGTAAGTGATGCTCCAGCTCTGCTGCACACCAGCACTGCCAAGGAGATCTCTGGTGCCCACGGAACACCAAGCTCGCCCTCCAGGAGTTTCAAGGGAGTTGGTCTCTTTAGGTTGAAATCTAAACAACCTTAGGAATCCAGGTGGGAGTTCTTGGGGGGGAAACTCCTACCAACACTACTTCTTTATCAGCCCATGGTTGCATCGAGGTGTTATTTCTTCACCCTGAGCAGGACAGTTCCCTTGCCCCACACTCTAAAGGATCACCGGTAGCTGACAGTGCTACAACACCTTACACCAAATTTTGTGTAAGGCATGGGAAGGGCCCACAATGGAGAGTTCATGGAGGACTGTCTCCCCTGGGAGGGATCCCATGCTGGAGCAGGGGAAGAGTGTGAGGAGTCCTCCCCCTGAGAAAGAAGGAAGGAAGGATCAGTAGAGACAACAAGTGATGAACAGACCAAAACCACCATTCCCAATTCTCCTGCACCACTGGATGGGAGGAGGTAGAGAAAAGCAGTCTAATCAGGGTCAAACCACCACACATGTAGAGTTTTTCAACAGAACAAAATGAAGTATTATCATAAAGTGTTGGTTCATTAAACCTGAAATACTGCACCTTGCAAAGACCTAGGCTGAGTCAGCTCCTGATGAGGATATTTTCCAGTGTTTTAATATTTTGCACTAGAAGTTCCCTTCACCCATTCTTTAAATGTTGTCAAGTTCAGAATCTCATAAAACCATGAAAGATATTAGCACTGGCTTTTCTAAGCCCCAAATAAAAGTCTGTAATAATTCCCCAGACCATTTCTCTGAGCAGCTCCAAGGCAGCTGAAGCTGCAGAAGCCAGAGAGCTGGAGAGATAAGTTGGCCATGAGCCACAAGAGTAAGGCTGGCCACGGCAGTACCTGCAGGAGGAAGCCAGATCCTGATACCATTTTGGAGCTGACATAGGGTTTTCCAAGCAGTTTCATCCCAAAATATGTTCTCTGATCACTGATGCTTCCAGAATGGAAATTTCCCTGCACTCTTCTAGGTTCAAAGCAGGAAATTACAGCTATATGGATGTGAGAAGGAGATGGGACTCTCCAATATGACACCATGGAAAACTTTTAGATGCATTTTCAAGAATTCCCTTACTCACTGCACAAATTGAGGCTGGGATGAGAAGGAGTGTTTATAGCAAATGAAAACTATCTTCCTCATCACCTCATTAAGTGGGGTTTTATTGTTGTTCTTTTCCTTGGAATAAATATCCTAGTGGTTCTCAGTGTGTTGGTTGGTAGCTCAAGTCCAAATGAGGTCTGTAGGGACTCAGACTTTTATTTCCATAGTTGGGCAGTGTTGGATTTAAGTAATTTCTTATTAAAGTGGTACTAGTGTAATAAACAGAGTTGTTTTAGTTTTCCCTTTTACAACATTTGTGGGGTTTGTTGAAACCAAGAGAAAGATACTGTCTTTTCCAAAAATGTTGTCATGCAATAATCAGGGTAGAAAGGACAATCTCACTTTGCCATCACTGTGTAGGTGGTTAATGTACATTTGACCTCAGTTTCCATTTGATTTCTCAATTCCAGGCTCAGTAGCACACCTTCACATTGTTTCTGACAAGTTGATCCTACCACAATGCACTGGCCCTGGTGACCAGACAAAAATCCTCCACATTTACACTGCCTTGTGCTGACAGTCATGTGGTCCATTCCATCTGATTTTGGGGTCAAGTCAGTCAGGGCTTAGTTGACACTTTGCAACTCATGCCCTGCAATTACATTTCTGATGGTGTGAAAGGGCCTCAAGATGTGAAAGACCTATTTTTAGGCATCTAAAATAAAAGAAAACAAATAAACATAGCACATTTAAAAAAAAAAAAAAAAGCAGTGCTGGAAAGGCAGTGTGGGAGAACTTAGCTCTGGAACATCTTGGCTCTAGGGTCTGGTTGTGCCATGCTTTCCTCACAGGGAATACAGCTGGCACAGACATCCTTCCCAGAGGAGTCAAGGAAACCCCTGGCAAACAATTTAAACAGGTTTGCAGAATGCTTCCTTCCCTTGCTGTCACATCACCCCCAAACCAGTGATTGTAATGTGCCCAGCAGTCTGTAAGATTATATAGAATGAGCAGAAATGCTCAGATGGTATTTAAGCTCATGTAGAGATTGCCGAGGGGCATTTGAGGGCAAAAGGTTTCACTGGCAGCAGAATCAGAAAATTTTGTTTTACTGATAGCTGAGAAGTGAGAGATAGGGACACTTTGGTGCACGTTCCACTTTGATTGCAAAACAGGCATCTTGAAATAAGGGATCGGCATAACAAAGATTACTGGAAACTTTTTGGATCTAGAAAACAGTTGAGATGCATGAAGAAATTAAATTATATACCCCTGGGAAATGTGCTTTACACTCTCATTTTTTCTTTTCTCCAAAAATGGTTCCATTTCATAGAAATGTTTATGATTTTGTGGAAGGGGATGAAATTGAGGCTCTTTTTCCTTGGCAGTTTGCAACCATGTTTTATTCTCAGCAACTCTAATTACAATCAGCTGAGTTTGGGTTTGAGTTTACTCAAACATGCAGCCCCATTTTTAATGACATTTGCCAGCTTTCCAGTTCTGCAATACAAAAACTTCTTTAAAGATTAAAACAGGCACAGTTTGAATTAGATGTTTCTGAGAGAAAATGAAAAAATATTCAGGGGTCTCACACACTGAGAGAAATATTTAAGAAATCTAAGTTTTAAGATGATCCCAGAAGTATTGAGAAATAATACTAAAAGCACACTAAGCACAATGCTTCAACCACCAATAATAATTTCTGGGCTAGAATTCTAAGTTGCAGTCCAAAATACAGTGGTAAGAATGCTCAGAGCAGTACTCACACTGCATGCAGTAATTGCAAAGCAACTTTTGCATCTGTAAGGAAGCTGAAAACATGACATTTTTCTGACAGTCACCTCCTGAGTCCAGGGACTCCTAGCCAAACTGTTATTGACTGTCAAGGGATATAGGCTCCCTGATGACCTAGCACTTTCAAAATATGCAAAAGGCCTTAAGGTCCTCCGAATGGATCTTTTTATTTCTCTGTAAAGACTTCCTGCATGTAGCTCTGATCTCCAAATAGTCAGGCCAAGGCACTTCCCTTGAGTTCCTATGTGTTCCAGGCACCTAAAACCAGGCTGTGCCACACTGCCTTGCCCCATGTGTTATCTGTGGTCTGGATGCAATCCCACTAAAATCAGTGGAACAACAGAAAACAAGAACTGCTTCCAGCATGTGGAAGGTGTGGTTATATGTAGCAGAGCTGCTGACAACAATGTTCCTACCCATCTGCATGGAGATGTTACTTGAGCCCTGTTATCAGGTATCTCAGAGGCTGCTGCACCACGTAACTGTGGGAGTCTCTGTCAACATCCTGTCCCTAACAGCTGATTAAGAAAACAAAAAAGAAAAAAAAAAAAAAGAAAAAAAAAGAAACTGCGAGGGAACTGTCCCATGAGGGGCAATAACAAAATCAGACCTTTTTGCGGGCTTGGCCCAGTGACGAGGCTCCCAGATGTCTGAATCTGTCATCTGAAACTCTCTCTATTTCAGCAACAGCCAAGAGCCGTGTGCTTCAAAAGGAGCAAGTCAGAACATTGTCTATCAGCTGCCCAGTTGTTCCAGTTATTTTGTTATTTTGTTTGACCTGTTTTCCCAGGATAAATGTACATTGCCTCAATATCACGGTGTCCAAGGTTCACCAGGGCTGCATTCATACACAGAAAGGGGCACGGACTGTTCTCAGCCAGAGTGTTTTTCCTTCTCTCCCTGTCTCTGGCTCATTGTGTTTAACTTTTAAGCCCTGTTTGCTCACCTTGCTAGTCAAAACAGGGTTTTATTTTTCTTTTCTAGAATGTGCAGGGCTAGTGCAAGTAGTTAAGAGAAGCAAGCTGTCCTCCTTCCACAACATCAATACCCCCCTTGCCAACAATAATTATTCTACATTGGGAGTTTTTCCTCTTATCTGCTGATGCATGTGAGGGTGGTGGTGGTGGTGTTAGTGATGGGGTATGCCGCCTCTTGGTGTTTCCTGGATTTTCTTTAAATATTGTTCTGAACTATGAGATTAGGAAAAGGATTCCTTGCATTTGTCTGCAAATCTGCTGGCAGCTGTTCCTTCAGCATTTGGTCTGGCACACACCTTGCAGTCTAATTTTTTGCACAGTGACTGCATGCCAAGATTTAACTCTCAAAGGGGTATTTCTTCTCCACCAGCAAATGAAGTTTCAACTTCTCATGCAGCAATTCCTTTGCTTAGACTAGCCCAGTAACCAGGAGGGGAGCCTCAACAGGGCTATTCAGCAGAAAACATCCTCAGTAGCTCTCTCTATCTGCAATGAAATGTAACCTTGGTGTTGTGATTTGATGCATTTACTGGCTCCAGCTGTTGCCCAGAAGTGCTCAGAACAAGCAAGATTAAGCAGCTAATGATGTTGGGAAGAAAGGGAGCTTGCTTTTCTTTCCCTTCTTCCCTAGATGTCTATTTCCTTTCCTTAACCTGTGTGTTACCTCCCTCAGGTGACACAGGGATCTTCTTCAAGATTAATACATCCCTACCTTTGATGGGCAACTTGAGAAACTCATGCAAAGGACTTAAAATCTGTCCTTACTTGTCCTGGGGTGGAGACTTTTATTAATTAACTTGATTTTACCAAATTCTGGGGGGCTTGGAAACTGAATTCAAGCTATAAACTACTTTGTGAGTAGGACTCAATGGGGAACTCAGTCCTATCTACCACCTCAGCAGGTGGTACCTGGGATACCGCCCCAAATATTTTATTCTCTTACACGGCTGCCAGTCCAACCACTTCACCAACAGTCTTTCCAGTTCAGCTCTCTGTGGTAACAGGGCTGTGTCTAAGCTTCTCCTGAGATTCTGAGACATGCATCACTTCTTACTCACTTTGGTATATAAACCCTGCTTCAGAGATATTTTTCTATCATGGTTATTAGGTTTCTCTCTTATAGTTTTGATTTTTTTCTCCACGTGACGAATGATGGATCAAACAGGGAGGCTGCAGACAACATACAGAATAGTCTGCTTGCTTCACAGGTGCTGAAGCAGAGCAGGAATTTACTGTGATGTGTTACCCTTCTGTTGGGGTTTTGGAACCTGAACAGAAATCAAAACTCAGTCCTACCATGGGGAGCTTTTTGTCTGGTTGGGCACAACCCTAAATGATAAAAGGGTTTTATAATGGTGATGATAGTGATGATGATGGTGAAGCTCATGCTTGATGGGTAGGGACAATGACAAATGATCCTCCTTGAATGTGAAATACCAGAGCGGTCGCTGTCCCCACTGATGTTACAAACTGCTCTCTAGACACCAGCCTCACAGACCGGTGCCTCCCTCAGACCTCATGGTAGATGGGACAGGGACAGGCAGATGAACCCCCCTCTCTCTCCTGTCATTCATGAAGGGCTGTTGGGAGGCCCTTGGTTCACAATAAGTGTCAGTTATGTTTAGCATGGGCTCCTACTCCCTTGGTCTGGCACTCAAACCCTCTAGTAATTGCTGTCCCTTAGCAATTCTCCAGCACAAAGTGCCTTGCTTGGATTTGGCTGTGGGGAAGAGATCCAAGGGACAGCTTTGGTTTATTTGGTCTCTGATGGGAGTGGTGGCACTGATTTCCTGGCGCTGTCCTCTACTAAGAAAGGCTCCCCTCCCCAGCTGCATTTGGAATGCAAATCTTGTTCATGGTAGATCTCTAAGTAAATGCAAACTGATTCCCTTCTGGCTCTTGAATGCCTTCTATGCTCCCTTAGTCCAAGGTTTGTGTACATAGGCTGGCTTGGCCATGGATAAATACAGCAGCTTCATATTTTCTTGCTGCTCCCAGGTCAAGAAAACAAGGTGGGAAAGACACGATAACATTTCCCTCACCTCCTTCACCACTATCAGAACATTTTTGCAAGTATTTGCCTGTTGCGCAATAAGTCACTGACATCCACTGTGTCTGTTTTTTGTTCCCCCTCCCTCACCCCAAGTTCTCTCAGCTCATTAAAATCTTCAACTCGCTGGGCCCTGAGAAGTTCCCCTTGGTGGAGCAAACGTTCTTCCCAAGCCATAAGCAGATGGTGAGTAGCTTTGCTTTCTTCTGATGGTACTATGGATGGGATGGTAACAACAGATGCAAATTGGGCAGAGGAAACAGTGGCAGGAATGGTGGGAAAAGTCTAAGTTTTACTTACAGAAAAGTACTAGCTAAAAAGTGTGATGCAAAAGGCACTGCTGGGGAACCTCTTCCCTTTTTTGCCCAGCCCTCCCCTAGGTCCTGTAAGGACCCTGAAAAAATGTACAAAGAGGCTCAAAGGCTCAAAACTGAAGCAGCACTCCATTGTAAAACATAGTCCACAAAAAGCTCATCCCTTAGAGCAAAGAATCACTCTATTCAAATAAAGTGGATTTTCCCTACTCCTGGAATTGTTTAAAATATGCTGGCAATTTGGGACTTAGGTCCTAAGAAATGTTTGTTTCACAATGTTAGTTTGCTTGGTCTGTCACGTGCTCACCATCCAGGAAACATTTATCAGCCTGAAGGTACTCAGGGTAACACGGAGTTCTTAAAAGAGTTTGTTTCAGCTTCTCATGTTTTCTTTGCACAGTGCTCTGGGGTCTGGTATTTCTGTCAACAGCTACACACTCAGTGGCCTGTGTGGCTGCTGGGCACTGTACCAAACTCTTAGAGCACCTTCCACAGAAGTCTGGGTAGGTGCCTTCAGTCCTGGAGAACATGGCAAAGAGAGGGGCTTTGTTTAAAACTGGTCATGGCTCTTGTTTTCCCTGCATTAAAAGAAAGACTAGTCCTTTGAGAGTTTCTCTCCCAACTTACACCCACAAATTAATGGCTCTTCCTACATGGCTGAGGCTTTGATGAAACCCTGTATGAACCATGACCCCCTGTGTGAACACTGGCTGGCTGAGCTAATTTCCCAGGCTTGACTGTGAACCCAAACAGCACTGCCAGCCTGAACATGAGGGTTGTTGAGATGTCAAACTAAGACTCAAAATCTATTCAAACCCGTCTTTTCTCACACATGTGTTGCAACACTTTGGGCCAGCCCCAACAGAAAACGAGGGTAGGTATATGATCATCTAGTTTCTTGTGAAAAATCCCACTGCTGCCTGCTAGGTACTCAAATATTTTGAAATGCCAGCCCTTCACCTCCCTGTTCCAATACTCTGCTCTCTACCTGTGCTGTACAGACTACAGCACTTCCATGCTTCACTGGCACATCATGAAGGTAAGTAGTCAGGAAGTTGTATTATCATTTAGGACATAAAGAAATGGATAGTATTTAACCAATGCGGCAGTTTATTTCACATGCATAAGATTAAGTGTATACCTGTTGCATTTAGTTCTTAATGACTCATGGAGAAGGCTTTGTGACATGAGTAATGCTTCAGGACAGTTGTGACAGTCGTGACTTGGACCACCATTTCAGGAATGGTATTTTTGGAATACTTGATAAAGGTTATCATTGCAAATAAGTTTGCATTCCTAGCACGATTTTCTTGTCTGGCTATCTGATTCTTGGTTCTTGAGGTATAGATGTATTTGGTACCAGCAAAGTAGTTTGGTTTAGCACTGATCTTAATTTCACTTATTTTCCATCTTTATAACTAATCACCTACTTGAAGATGCTATTACTTAACTTCCAAAAGGGTACAGGAAGCCTTTTAAACTGTAGGTAATCTCATATGAAGACAAACCCTACTGCTGACACGCAAGGCTGAGTAATCTGGTTTAAATCAGATACTTTCCAACAATTTACAGAAGCAACAATCCACTTAGGCAAGTTTAGGTCAGTCCTTCCTAGGTGAAGGGGGGTGATCTGCCTCACAGAATGAATCTACACTACTTACAGATATCTTTTCTGGGAGCATCTTCACAGCATCCTGGGCTGTGAGAGTCTGAGAGGTCAAGTGCTTACACCAAGCAAGCTGCATTGCAGTCATCACCAAACACCTGTGGAAGTTGCTTGCCCACTGTGCATCAGCTTCTCCATCTGTCCCTTTTACCAGTCTCTCTTCCCTCTCCTGAAGGCTTTCCAAGCTCTGCCAGTGAGCACTCATAAAATTCATCATGGTCCTTTGATGGGTGACCCTCTGGAAATGTTTATAATGAACACTATGATTTTACCTCTCTGCAGTGTGACACACTTTAAGCACTTAAGTTCTCACATAGAACACCCTCATCCTTCTATATCCAGAATTTTCCAGAGTCTACTTTCTACTTTCTTTTGGATTAAACGGAGAACAGATTCAAAGATCTTTCTTTCATCTCTGTAGAGATTTTCCAAGAGTAAAAAGTGAGATATAGGACATTTCTAACAGTAGATCCATTTTTGTGATCATTTCAGCTTAGCTGAAAACACTTTTACTGAAGCTTCTTCCTCCTGAGAACAGGGTACTTTTTAATCAGCCTTAAACAATAAGCCAAAAGAGGGGACACAAGATTCTGACAAGACAAGACTCACAGCAGAAAAGAAAACAGAACCTTTCCTCTCTTTGCCATGGACATGCACTTTCAGACCTCCCCACAATGATCAGTTTTCTGGAAATAAGAGCTATCTGACAAGTGTTCTTCCAAGGACCTACTGGTGCTACAGCCAGCCCTAATGACTGCCTTGCTCTGTACTGACCTCCTATGGCCAATTAACAACTGGGAGCCATTAACTTCAAAGCAGATTTTTCGCCTCTCCTGGGCTTATGACCACAGTAAAAATTCTTAGAGAGAACACGCTCTTAAAAAGAGGGGGGGAATCCTGAAGGGATTTTTGCCAAAGTGCAAGAATTGTCAGAGGTGGAATATCTTCTTTGGTACCAATAAAAGGGTATCAGGAAGGGGAAGGAAATTAATAAATCCAGTTGCAAATCCATTTGTATACATTTGAAGTCGACATAAACTAATATAAGTGAAGCAGAGACAGAATGTCTGTGATAGAAATAAAACCACTTTACTGTTTAGAATAAAAGGACACTATAAAAAGTGAACATTATGCAACATTACCTTAAAAGACAATATACATTCACTGAATATAAAATTTATAAATAACATGGAGGAAAACTGTAAACAGTGCTAGAAAATTTAGCAACAAATACATTCCTTCTGGACAAGATTTTTCACATGGGTTTGGTTCTCTCCCCAAGTTTCCATGACTATCAGGAACAGCAGGGTGGCTTTATGAAGGAAGGACAGAGAGAAGAAGCCAGTAAAAGCAAAACAGCAGCAAATGTTTAGTGGGTTTTTTACATTTTTTTTCCTCAAGACTGGTAGCCCCAAAAGTCACTTATTCTAAAAAAGACAAACTTTTTGCAGTTCCCTAAATTCTGTTCTGTCCTTCCAAGCTATAAAGTACATTTTGAGTGAGCAGTATTTTCAGAGACATCTGCAAGGATGGAAGCTTGTTCTCATGGAGGCCTTTATTTCCAACAGTCTTTACTGTTAAAACACAACAGTGTGTTTCCCATCACTGTGAGGTAGAATTTCACTCTGACAAGTATGAATAGGATACAATAGATTTAGGTTTTAGAGTAGTCCTACCTAATGGGCCATGTAACTCTTCAAAATATGGGAAATTTAGACTTTAAAATGTCTCATTTTCTTCCCCATACAGGGTAGGTAAGCCTCCCACAAGAGGACTTTATTTAAGGAACTCCATGCACAGATCTCCTCCTACTTTCTACCTCCTCCATTTTGGAAAAGGCAGATAGAATCTAACCTTTCCCAAACCTTCAAGATATACTTTTGTCATTTTAAAGGGGAAAACACTCTCCAGCAAGTAAAGAAAAAATATGCATAAATAAGAAACCAAACAGCTTTCTAGTCTAGAAATTAGCTGTGCACTCTTAAAAGTATTTTTAATAATGCTGGTGTGTCTAAAGCGTGGTGGCAGGGAGCGTGTGTGTAATCCTGGACACGTCCATTGGCAGGCAGAAGTGACTTAGCAAGGCAGAAGAAAGGAGAGCTGACAGAAAGGAAGAAGTTTGAGTCTGATTTAGAGCCTGTTCAATCCATGTAATGGCTTTCACTTCAGGAGTGCCTTCAGGCAGGTCCTTAATGCAAGCACAAGCCCAAGCAATGCATGTCCCTGATAGCATCCACAGAAACAACATAAAAAAGCTTCCCAAAAGAAATGTATTTTCACTGGATTGTTCCCCCTCCTTTCGGCTCCACATTTTGAAAAGCCTTAACAACCGTTTCTTTACAAGGCAAGGGCAAAGATTTGCTACCAAACCTCCACCCCTGCCAGTCTAGCTGTTTGCATCTCAGAAATATTTTACTATCTGCAAAACAAAATGGGAATATGCTTCACTTTCTAGAAATGCGTCTGCTGTTTTGTTGTTTACAAAGCACATGCTACATTACATCCTATGTAGGGACACAAGTCCTGATAGTATTAGAACGCAAATATTTTCACAATAATTCAAGTGCAATACTGTGATGTCTCAGCTAGCTAAATGAATCAGTGACAGGTAAAATACACAGAGCTGCAGTTCAATGAAAATTCAAATCAACACTTTACTGCATCAAGGGGCATTTTTGTTTAGCCTTCCAAAGCTGTGAGAAGTGGCTACAGCTTACAAAGATGCCAGCTTTGCCAAGTCACCTTGAGCTTGAGGAGGGCCACATCCTGCAATACCGACTCCAAACAATGCAAGCACTGAGGGTGGCTTCATTCTGGCCCTCAGTGACCCTCACAGATTTTGTCAGCCATGCACAAATCAGAGATTGTTCCACTGGGCCCAAAGTCCAAACCCATATTTTGCCAAAAGGAACAACTTTCTGAACCACCACCTGATCCTGTGATGGGTGTCATGAAGCACCCTACTCTCCCTCTCATCTCCAACCCATAATTTAGGAGTAGTCACAGGGAAGAGGACTTCTCAGAGGTGTTTCAAGCTTAAATCACAGGAAAATCCAATAGACTTTCAATGTGTTTTGTGCTGCATTGCCACTCAAAGCTGCTGGGGAAAAAAAAAATACATGCAGCAGACCTAGGCATCTCTTACGGCAACTTTGTGAAAATGCCCTTTAAAGTTCATGCTAAAAAAATGAAGCTTTTTGCTGCAACAAGTCATCCAGCAAATGGGGCATTTCAGAGGGTGTACATCTGGCAGAGCTCTGGAAGCATGTAAGGAACATAAAAACACATCAGGGCCCATCTCAGACACCCTTTCTTTTCCATTTGGCAAAAAAAGTTCTAAACAACTCTCTAGTAACTGAGGTCACTGATGGTAAAATGCTGTACTACCCCAAGCTGGAATCACTGCAACAACTTTTTCCTGCTGGTGGCAGCTCTGCTTTCTAAGTGGAATGAACGGAAGATATATGGAAACTTAAGATAAATAATCATAATAATACAAAAATGAAGTTAAGCACAATCTTCTCCCTGCCCAAGCCCTCCCCATCCAAAACTTAAGTCACCCCTTTTGTCAGCACTCCTTCTTCACCATCATTAAAACTTAAAATACTTTTATTTGATAAGAAAAATTATATTATAGTTTTCTTAATAATAAAAAACAAAATAGAATGAAAAAAAAAAACTTCTCCAGTCAACAGCAAAGCACAAGACAGTAAGGCTTCTCCTCCCACATGACTGCAGGACATGGTATGAGCACATGCACAGGGCTATGCTTAACAGTGCCTAGAGGGAAACACAGCACTTGACACAGGAGGAATCCTCCAGGCAGCTGAAAATTTTATGATCCCAGACAACACTTATTAGGAGACCACTTTTCCTTGCCTAGCCCACACACACACTTCCTTTCACCATATAAACAAATGCAGCTATTGTAGCTGCAGGGGAGGAACCGTGGTGCAAGGAGTTACAGAGGAAACAATGACTGTAGCCTCTACTGCAGATACACTGGAGCTTCAATACCATAAAAGCAACTCACCAACTCGGAATGTCAATATTTCTGTCTTTAAAACACAACCAAACCATTATTTTGTTTATAACACCAAAAAAATTCCACATCCTGTCAAAAATAGCTTATGTCATTATGTGTATATACATCTTAGTTCAGCAAAACACTATTTTGGCAATACTTTTTTTTTTAAATAATAAGAGTTCTAGCATTCTCCCCTTTCCCTCTTGCACATGATTGATTTACAGTTGTTTTTGCATCTGTTTGGTTTAAGGTGTTCACAAGCTGGTTTTGCTGTTGAAGCTAAGCTGCAAAAATTTCAGGGGCCAATGCTGCTCAAAACAGGATGAGACAACCCTTCATATGCTCTGCTATAGTTGCATTTACCTCCCTGAAAATAGGGGATGGGGTTTTTGTTTTTGAAACAACAACAAGAATACAAAATACTCTATTTTGTTCTGGGAAAGCCAGAACTTCAAATGTGCTGTTGCATTCACACTGTGACTGAATTAGCAAGGACAGTCAATCAACAATGCTTTTACCAGATGATGTGGTCAGACACACCAGGTAAAGTCTCCTACTGCTGGGGCCAATCACATTGCCAATCTCTCCTAGAGAGGAGGATTTCTTTTGGATGTCACCTTGTCCAGAGTTTAGGCTGGGTTTCTTTTCATTTTGCTTCATTTGCCTGATTAATCTGATAAATGAAATCAGTTTCCCTTAAAATAGATTTTTCTATGTATTTTCAGCACTTAGTGCATGAGGAGGGGTGATGGGAAGCCAGCTCATAGAAGAATACAGTGCCTAATTGGCATAGTTTTTAGATTTTTGTTTTCCTAAAAAAATAGAGATTATATTGCTACAGCTAATGATACATGTAAGAGAGCAAGAGCTCCATCTTTTTTTGTTTTTTCCTTTTTCCCCTTCCCATTTTTCCCTCTGGTGTGCAAAAGTAAGCTCCCAAATGTTGTCTGATCAAAATGAGTGGTATCAAAAATGGAAAAGGTGATTACAAATTCAGTATGGTAGCACAAACTTTTTCCTTTCCTTTTTTTTTTCCTTTTCTTTAAGTGTTCGAAGTGCTAGAATTTGCATGAAAATAGGCACTAATTTCATTGTCATCATCACGATCTGGTAAGAGTTAGTGTCCAAAGGAAGATCAGCCACAAGTAAGGGAGAGGGGAGATAAGGAAAGGGTGAGCTGCTCAGGGATCTGTGGCATTGATTATCGTTTTGTCTGGAGGTGCCCATCCTCTATACCAGCTGCAGTAGCCTTCCACCCTCTGGATGCAGGCATAGTGCTTTGCTTGATATCCCGAGTGGCCAAAGTTGGAGAGCATGTCTGTCCAAATGCACTCATTCTTGGAGGTGGCAAAGCAGGGCAAATAGTAGCAGGGCCTAATCTGTAATTGGAAAGAGAAATCACATAAGGCTACACATAAAAACAACATTCTATAAAATGTCTTCCTAACAGAGGAAAGTGATTCAAAATTCCACTACCTCAAACCTTGCTTACTAATCCAAAATTCAGCCTCAGTTCTGTAAGCACGTAAGCATGTGCTTAGCTTCACACACACAGCTAATTCCATAGTCAAAAGGGCTTTTCAGGTGCAGAAAAGTTGAGCTTATGTCTATGTTTTTGCAGGCCTGATGCCATGTGCAAAAGTCTTAGTTCCAGTGCCAGACTGTGGGGTTTTAAGTACTCAAAATGTTTACGCAGGAAAAAAGCTGGACATATCTTGCCAAGTATTTGGTGCCTGATTTCATTCACCTGTAAATGATTCTGCATAGATTCTGAAAGGTTTCCCCAAACCCAATTAACTAGGACAGGATATTAAAGGCATAGACTCTGCAATTTTATTTGATTGTCTCTTCTCTGGTCTCAACACTAAAAATGAACGTTATTTCTTCTCTGTAAAAACTGTTGCCCTCCTGGCAACAATTTTTTTCTCTCCCTGGCCATTCTCCGGCATCACTGAGCATTACCAGCCAGGAGAGACAGAGCTCTTGGGTTTGAATGTCTGAATGCCACCTTAGAGAGACACATACCTTGCAGCCACAGCCCAGGTGGTAACGGTGGTTCAGTCCTTTGCGCTGGGACAGAGTCAGCCGGTCCCATTTCTCATACCAGTTGCACAGGCCAGTGTAAACCTTCCCCTCATACACCCGGCCTTGAAAACAGACACATGGTCACAAGTTAGCACTTCTCAGCTCAAACACTTCTCTCGTTTCCTGACATTGCTAATGCTCTCAATGTGTTTGGCTTCAGCCATTGCTCACCAAATGCTTTGTTTTTACTAACTGGTTGAGGAACCTCTGGCCAGCAAGATAACAGCACTTCTGAAAGTCAGGAGGATTGTTCTGGCTGAGAGCACCACCAACACCATGCAGGTTAGTAAGGAGCAGCTGTCCAGGTCCTCTGAACAGAGCAAGTTATCTGACACCTTCCCGAGAAACAAGACTTGGCAACTGGCCACATGTCCATCCCTCTGCATCCCCCCATCTCAGCAGTCTGCATTTCTCCAGCTCATTCCAAAAATGACCTTCCATTTCTGACACAGACTAGTAACACCCTGTGACAGACATGCCAGCTAAGGTATACATTGTGAGCCATGGACTGTCATATGACATACTTGTCACAGCATGCCTGGGTATAAGATACACTTTAGGAAAGAGAGGGACATCTAGAGAGTGACTCTGAGTCACTCAGAGTAGAGTACTGAACACCAGAATACTGTTGGCCATCTTAACAGGAAATTGTGTACAGAACTGTCTGCACCACTGCCCATGTCCTTAGCAGGTGTATGTACAAAACAGAAGAGTTTTGCTTAGGGAGAAGTACAAGGTCCTTTACCTGTAATCAGATACTGGTACTTGTTGACCTCCAGCTTGACTCCACAAAGACTCTCAGAGGCTTCTGTGTAGATGTACTGAACATGTGGCATTATCTGGAAGCCCCTGTACATCTAGAGAGAGAATACAAATGCTTTAAGTCATCCTAAGAGGACAAATTTCACTTAAGGTTCTTTACAATCTATATTCTTAGTTTTTGGTGGAAAGCAACAAATTTTCTGGTTTTTACATGAGTGAAGGAACAATGACACTGGGCTGGACTCATGGAAGTCTCCCTACTGGATCTGCTGGTAAAGCAGAAAAACCACCTGCTAATAAGCCATTGCAATTCAGCACAGGGACCAGTTTTTCCCATTCATATTAGTTCCAGTGGCACTGCCTAAACAAAGCGCCAACGCTGCAGGCTCTGCCAACATCCTGAAATTTTTTTCCCCTTATAAAAGTCATAATTAGGGAGAAATAAAATTAGTTCAAGCTTGGAATCTTTCTCCTCTATGTGACTGAAACTATTTCTTCCAAACTGAGGGGTTTTTCTTTTAAACAATTACCCTATTTTCCAGTGCTCCTACTGCAAGAGGTTCAAACCTTTGGCGCTTGATCTAAGTCATCAAGCCAGACACCTCCTCCTCAAACACGCAGCACACACAACTCCTGCTGACCTCAGCAAGCACTTAATGTTTCTCTAACTCAATGAATGCAGACACTGAATTCTACACCATCTTCTAAAATTAGTCCAGTACTGATGGGTGCCATAAAGAAAATATCATATATACATCGTTCCTCTGCACTCCTCCTCCTTCTCCATAATCTTTCTTCCAGCTCAGTTTAATCGAAACATGAGCTCACAGATACACTGGCAGTTGGATTCAGTCAGAAATTAGCACGTGTCCCTATCTGACCTGGCCTTACTGCTGCAATTTAGAGAAACTCATGCCCACCTGTTAGCAGCACAATCAAGTCTTGGCATAGCAATGAAACAACCACTACATGTGTACATTGGACCCATTAAACATATCTTATTTTTGAAACACAGGATTATTTTCCTGAGAATTTAATTTTTACAATTTGTCTTTTCAAAGCATTCAATCACTCTTTTTGTCTGCCAACTCCACGAATGGCCAATATTTAGAAGTTAAATAAGAAACAATACAAGTCGGAGGGAATCAGTTTCTTGGGATTTCCCAGCCTATCCTTTCCTCTCTCATCTTTAATGATAAACAGCACATTCACATTCAGTTTAGTAGTAAATATTAATTCTTTAGGCAAAAGAGGATCAAAAAATTCCAAACAATCCCAGAGCTATAGACCCTTGCTGCTGTGTCACCTAACTTGCAGTATTCCTCTCCAGGCTGCATCCCAATCCCTAAAGTCCCCTGTTACCAAAGGGTATTTCACCATTCCCCCATCTCCTTAAAAAACAACAAAAATCTTTTTTCTTTCTGAAAGAACATCTGTTGATTTAACAGACTTCATGCTAGGCCTAAATACTTGATATAAAACCATAAAAAATTACTACTAATTTTGCTATGCTGAGAGGCTAAATTATCTTTGGAGCATCTACAGAATGCCAGTCCGGTGAGTTTTTTTATCCTTAGATAGATTCCCCTAATCAGCATGATCTTGTAACAGTGTCACAACTCAGTAACAGCACTGCTGGGCACAGTAAAAGACACACTAAAGAGTTTGCATTTTCCAGCCTTTCTTCTATACCCAGCTAACATGCAAGGAAAGTTTTTTGGTTTTTTTTTTAATTAATCCTACTGTATCAACAAAAACTCATAGATCATGCTTGAAATATGACACTGTATCCATAAGTGGCCAAAAATCTTTCAACGGGTATGGAAGAAGCAAACTTTACCTAATCTCTGCTTTATCCCTGCAAATTTCTTGGTATTGGATGACCTACACAGATTTTCCAATCCAGTTAACATAGCTGGAGATCAAGATTCTGGCACAAGCATCCTGTTTGTCCTTGGATGAGTTATTTATCCCTCAGCACACTTCTGTTTCTTGTTTCCCAAGGGTACCGTGAAGAAAGGCACTTTCCTTGTCCAGGCCCCATTCTAGTGGGTGTCATACCAAGAACAGTATCTAAGAGATAAAACTAGCTAAGATAACAGCTGGGGCTGCCCAGTCCCTGCAGGCAGTGCATTATCAACACTGCAGAGAGCTGCACACTGTGCATGGCAGTGCAAGGGATCTGTCACTCACAGTGCTGAGGCCCCAGTCATGTTGGGCTAATTAAGTAACTCTGTTATAAGGTCTGCAGGCAAGTGGGCAGGCACACTTGGAGCCCTTTTTTTCCTCTTGCCCACAGGGCTGTGAGCTATACTAATCATTCCCCAGAGAACCTGCTCAGGTCCTTCCTACAAGACTGTTAGTCACCACTTTTCACATCATCTGAGCCATCAAGCCCAATGTGGCTGTCTAGGAAGTAGCCAGTGATGCTGAACTGGGGCTTGTTTTTCAGCTCCTGGACCTAATTTCCTGTTCACATTACCATCAGGGCCACCACTGTCAGGTCTGCTAAAGAAAGCATGCTCAGCCTCCCAAAAAGCACTTCCACTCAGCCCTCAGTGACCCACATCAATGGCAGCCACTGTCACACTGACTGAGCCCATGCTGGGGCAGAAAAGGCCTGCCTCCCACACCCTTTGATAACTGAATTCACCAGGAGGACCTTGGCTCTCAGGAAAGGAAAAAGGGAGTTTGGCAAGGGGGACTCTTCTACAGATGCCCACTGTTAAAACAAATAAAACAATACTTTGAGCATTATTTTGGATATACAAAGTATCATGGAAGTGCTGTTAGACCAGTCAGAAGAAACTCATCCATAAAGCTAGCTTCTCTCCTAATTGCTACCCTCAGAGTTCTCCTGACCCCATACATTTTTGTGTATTTTTGAAAACATAATAACAGGGAATAAAGTATTAGCAAGTATGACATGGTGATGTCTGCTAGTGCTGCTCTAATTCCATCTGTGTCAGCATTCCCCTTAGCAGCCCCCATACTACACAGGCAAAATGCACAGGCAAATCCTGTGGTAGTTCCTGCTGCTTAAACGACTTCACCCTGTAAAACTGTTCATCATGTTCCTCCATTTCTCCCATGTGAGGTTGCACTAGATACCAAGAGCTGGGAGTCACACGTTGGATAACCTTCAGCTACCTAAAATATAGGTAATTCACAGGAATTAAGCATCCGCTCTAGTCAAACACCAAGAACAGACACCTCCAAAACAACTCAGCCCATCCTAAAATAGCTGCCTACAACTTGTGGACTCAATTACACTTTGGTGGTTCCTCTCTCTACCCATTGACAATCAAGAGAGCTGGAAAGACTCAACACCTCATTTTAGTCTGTCTAAAATTAAACTAAATTAATCCTACCCCACCTCTTTCCTCTTGGGACTATCACATTTCCCCCCATAGACTCATTTTACAGATAAGCAGCAAACCAAGGAAAGCCTCCTTGCTTCTGGCAGCCTGTGCAGGGTGCTGCCATGGTCAACCAGGACTGTTTGTGCTCATGAAGGAGAAATATCTTATCTCCTTGTTTCCTTTGCAGTTTCCTGAAATAGGCTTGGGCCATTCTCAGAATGCACTTGTAAGATCACAGAACACATAGGAGTTAGATCAGTCCTGTGCAGATTTATGACATGTGATCTCAAAGTATTCTTATATTATTTGAGAAAGCAGTGGGGAGAGGTTGCTTGGGAAAGCACAGGGCCTCTTCAGACAACAAACCTGAACTCTAGAAAGCCTGGCACTGTTCTGTCCTTGTGGGCTGACCTTGTGCTCCAGTCCAGGCCTCAAGCTGGTTTAGTTGTGAAATGCAGCAACGAGTTCAGGAATGTTAGTGAGATCAAGAATCTAACCCAGCAAGCTTCAAGAAACCCATGAAAGAACTACGGAGATGGTTTCTTTCCTTTTAAAGCTTTCAATGCTTTCTACAGGCAATTCAGCAGACAGTGATAGACTAAATGGCTTGTTTATTTTTCACCTGCAGGTGCAGCAGGGTCTAAGCAGACTGGCATTTTAGTTTTATCCTCAGAGCTGGTCCCACACAGCTGTGCAGAGCCATAGGCCCCCTTAGCTCTCTTTTCAGCAGCAGGACAGTCAGCTTTCATTGGAGTAAACAAGGGAGAAATTTGCTGCGTCACTCTGAATTCCCCACTGTATGGGCCTAAATCCCTCTTTATACTGAAGTCTCTAAGCCCAGCAGAAGGACAGGAGGGTTTCCAAAGAAGACACTCTGTTTGTTTGTTTATGAAGAGCTATGTCCTCCGGACATTCCAGTCCTACTACTGAGCACTTTGCTTCAGGTTCCTTCCTGCCAAAGGTCACAGCCAAATGTCCAGTGCAACATCCCACCAGCCCACCATCTAAACAGCAGACACAAGGGCAGTTTGACCAACACACAATTTCCTCTTTAAAATCCCTCTTGCTTTTGTTGGACACATAACTTCCTAACAAAACACTGTGGAAATGCTTCTGCAGAAAGGCCCTGTGCTGCAGAATAACCCAATGAAAACAGCCAGGACAGGCTCAGGTGTCTTAGTTCGAGGAGGGTCAGTGTTCTGAGTGGTAAAGGGTAGTAGTTCATTTCAGGGACTGCCATTATTCTAGCTCACTTGTGGTCATATGTCAGACAGGAAGCACCAAACTCTTGGCACTGAGAAGGAGGAAAAGTAGTGGTACTGGACAGACCAGGATGAAATCAGAAAGAGCTGTTGATGAAGCCACTGCAGCATGTGGACACTAAGTAGTTTTGGGAAGCAGGGTACACTTGCTGAGCTGGAGAGTGACAAAACTGGAGAAAAACCACACAGAGTGCTCCAAGCCTGATGAGGTCAACAACAGACATTAAAAAAAAAAGTGGCAGTGTTGTCTCATTATTGCAAATACAACTAGTTGCCCTTTTTTGTTGTTTTTTTACAAATATATATTTCCTTTGGAATCTTGTAGAGAAAATTTTAAGGTTAAGGAAATCAACAAGCCCAGCAACCTCATGCCCTCTTATTCAAAGTGCAGGCATTCCACTCTTGTGGAAGAGGCACGCCAGGACCAGATTTGGCTACGTGCATGGTTTTGCTACAGCTTATGAAACAGGCTTTGCCTCTCCTCCTCCCCGCTTTTGTGCTTGGCTATAAACTGCCTTATAAAGAGAGTTACTGTTACAAGGCAGGCAAGTGACTGGTTTTTTCTGAACCTTTACTTTGTCTAATATGTTTCAGATTTATGCAGTCTCTGCCAAGCTTTTCCATTCCCTTCCTTTTTTTTTTTTTTTCCTAAAGACATAAACCAGTCTTATGACTGGAATGGCATTGCCAAGTAAAACAATCTAGGGCTGATTTTTTAGCATTACATAACAAGGGGGCAGTTTCAGAAAAATCCCAAGTCCAAAGCAACAGGTTGAGTGCAGTTTGTGCAGCAAAGAATTAAAGCTGTGAAGAAAGAAACTAAAGAAATCAAGCAACTGGTGCTGTTCTAGCTCTTTTCATCTCTCAGTCAATACTTCCTAGCTCTTCTAAGCTGACAATATTTAAAAGCTATAATGCTCTGTTTAGCTTTATATAAAGACTTCACCATATAATTTTCATTTGTTTTGTACATGGAAAAAATGCTGTAACCCCAACTGGTGGTCACAACGAAAGCAAGGAAAGAAGAGAAATGAGCACTCTCCCAAGGCTGGCAGACCCCCCTGCCATAATTTCCTTCTTGGATTTAATGAAAGTGCTGTATGGAAAAGTTGGCATTTCTGTGCATGCTGAACACAAAACAAGTCTTCAGTTCCTAAAGAAGACCATCTGGCATCTTTTACTACCAGAAATCGTAAAATAATGGAAGAATTCAGGTATTCAGTACTGTATGACAGGAATGATCTCCTGCTCCTTTTCCCTTCTTCAGGCAAATGTCTACTAATTGCTGGCTGCCTTCCACTCTGTAGGGCCAGTACAAAAAGTGGAGGTGCTGTTAAGTATGCAAAGTGTTATGTGTTAATTCGATTCCTTATCATATCTACTAGCCCGTGGGAAATGTCTGCAAACGTACCTTCATCTGCTTGACCGTGTATCGCATCGTTCCAAAGGGTCCATCTTTCATGAGCTTCTTCCCCACCACTTTAGCTCGGATCACTGTCAGAAGGGAGGAAAAAATACAGCCAATTATAGACAACTTTAAACAGCAGTTATACTATGCCTTCCCCTTAAAAAAACCCTACAAAACTGTTTAGATAAATTAGCCTGTAAAATAAACAAAACTCTAGGCCAAACTTGCTCTCAATTTATTCTAAATCTCACACACAGTGAAGGCATGTAAAATGGGGAAAGCAGGTGTTTATTTAGAGGAAATCCAGTTCTGTGTCAAGAACAAGAACAAGCATTATTTGTGGTTAAGTCTCACTGAAATCTGCAGAGCAGGCTGTAACTGGGAGCAAGGCAGATTAAAATCTTTGCACCAAGCCAAGTTTGTAATGTCTTCACTCTCAACATAGAGGACAATACTATTTTTTAATTGTTCTTTGTGTGCCCAATGCAGCTTCTGCTTCCCAATAAATGTAGCAACTCAGTACAGGGCACTGCAATATCCCATATCTGGGATTTCACTACAGCTTTGAGGTGCCACCTTTGAGGTACCACAAAACAAATACTCCCTTGAACATACAGCTGCTGTGCCAAACCAGATGATTCAGCAACCATCAAGCGCCCAGGCCAACCAGAAGTCACCTGGAAGACAAACTAAAGCTGAGCCATCAGATCTTATGTACACTGCACTGCATTTCCTCATGGATACCAAGGGGCAGAGTGTGCTCTGTGGCACAGGTACCACCACACATGCACCACAGCAATGTCAACTGAGCCCAAGCCACCATAGATACAGATTTTGAGTTCCCATAGATAAGGATTTTTTTTTTTTTTTATCTAGTGGGAAGTTCATACTCAGTGCTTAATAAAGGGTTCTCTTGCTCATCCATTTTTGGGGCATTCCACATGCATTCAAAAGAAAATTTTAAAAACTGTTCTATTGATCTTCTTTGAAAAAGTTCTGCAACCTACTGCTCATCTCAGCAGAGGAGCAAGGCTCAGGGACAGGGCAGGCATTATCCATTTGAGTCTATCACAGAAAACCAAAAAAATTTCAGGGAGGTATAAAAAGAGGACAAGGAGGTGGAAACAGGAAAACACAGTGAGTTATGTGCATTACAGCACTATCTAACAGCAGCAACAAAGTTCAGGGATATGTTTTGCTGAATATAAAGGACAAACAAGCATCTTGTTGCATCTTAGCTTATTTAGGTTTCAAATCTGTAGAAGCCCACTGAGAGGAATGGGGGAAAGACTAAGGTCATTTTCACTACCTAGGTCCAACTAAGGAGGCAAAAAGCTTGTCCCAGCTTTTGTAATAATCAGAAGAACAAATTGGTCTGGTTTTACACACCAGTTCCTGGACCTTGTTCCACAAGGGTGGTGTGAAATGAAGACAAATCTACTCTGCTCTGATTTATATCCTGGGCTTCAGCCAGACTTGTCATAGAAATTTTAAACCAGGTAAGACAGTCATGACTTTGATTCAAAGAACCAACAAAACCTTCATTCATTGAGTGCAAAGCTTCAATTTTTTTTAGAAATGATATTTCCTAATGGCAGTACAAGCAATTTTATTGATTCCTCTATTTAACAAGCTGTTCCAACTTCAATTTACTCTCATCTTCAAACATTAGTAACTATATTGAACCACGTGCTTGAGGACTACAAATACCTTTAAAGAACTAGCTTCTTCCACTTGCTGCCCCCAACCACCACAAACACCAGAAAAGCTACAGAAACTGTCCAAGGGTCAGTGAGAAGGAACACAATTCCTTAAGGCTTTGTGTATTCCAGGACAGCTCACTAACACTGGAGTCTGTAGCAGAGAGTGTCAAAAGCCTTATCTTCATCTGTTGATAAACAGAAATTGAAAAGAACTGGTGTTTTCCCAACACATCTAAAACCAACAAAAAAATCTTATACCTTACTGACAATGATAAGGAATATACTAAAAGGCAGTAGAGTCTCCAAACCAGAACACAGTTAGCATATAAGATCACAAGCACATCCTCACTTGCTGACAAAATACCTAAAAAACATTTTCTTTATGTATTTCACTCCTAGCTTGTCATTCCTTTGACTTCTAGTTGGGGTGCTACAGCCATTTCAGAGAGAAGCTTTGATTTATGGACTAATCAACAGCTTCAACAAATACTCAAAATGCGTTATCTCCACTAGGACATAAGAGCATTCCTATTTCAACTAATAACAACCTTGCAAACAAGTAGAAGGATCTGCATTTTCTTATTATTGTTCCCTAATAAAGTTGGAGAAGAACAACCATCCTAGCAAATTCACCTAAAAAAAGCCATGACAAACCTTAGTGTGAGTAGTCACTTCGAGCCTTTTGTAAGGAGGGTCAAGCCCACTGTTTTTCAGAGAAATTGCCTTTATCATTCCAATGGTAACATTTCTAGCTAAGTTCTTTTCTTTACTGAAGAGTTAGAAATGAAGAACCCACCCTGCATAGTTTTTCCCATATTAAAGGGAAAAAAACAAGCTGTTAGCCAAGTAGCAGAGGATATTCCAAGTTGCCTATCACCTGCAATTTGGGAGGTTAAATTCCCATCCCTGAGGATGAGATGCCTCTGAGCCACTGGAGAGAAATGCTGGATGGACAGAACTGCTCAGAGGTTGCTCTTGCATGTGTAGCTTCAACCCCCCCCACATGTGAGAGCCACTTGTACACCTTGCTCAGAGCAGAGCTCCAAGCTGCACATCTGCAGCCACGTTTCTCAGCCCCTATCTTTGCTCCCTCAAACTACCACTCCTCAGTTATATGGCTGGGCCACTTCACACCTGGCCAGAAAATAAAGAACATTGCTCTTGACTGTGCAGGGGCCATGCATACTTGCCAGACGAACTTTTCACCCTCTGTGAATAATCTGAAATTTACAGCATTTCTGTTGCAAATTCAGTCCACTTTAAGTTAATGAAGTCAACTGTTTACTGCTGCAGACTCCTACTTCTTGAGCAGAATGAGGCAAAAGGTGCTGTGACTGCTCTCCTGAGCTCCTCCCTTCTCCTCGAAGCTCTATTACAGTCCTGTTATTACTGATGGGAAACTTTATCCCACACAAAAGTGGTCACCAAAATAGCTGCATATTTTTAAACCACAATTCCTTTGAAGCACTGCCTATGAAAATACTCCAAGATGAATGTTTCTCAGTACTTTGGGGTTTCAGGTCAGGTCACTTTGTGGGACTGGAGCAGTTGGCAAGGTCTCATGAGTGATTCATAATTATTTATGAAAAGCTATATTAGACAAGGATATAAATCTTAGTAAGATAAGCATGGCAGCCATGCCATGATACAAGGAAGAGAAAACATATGTAACTGCTTCTCAAGGTTTGACATGATTAAAAAATTGAGTGAGGAAACATCCCTCACAAAAGGAAGGAAACCAGGCTTTTAGTTGATACTCTAAACAAAAATAATGAAAATAATAACCTGCTGTGTTTGAGTATTCAAGAAATGCATCTAAGGATGTATCACAAATTATTAGTGTACTTATCTCTTTTCCCTGCCTTTTTTGTTTCTTTTTTTAATATAAACTAGCTTGGTAGTTAGGAAAACAGAGATGGCTCAGATTTGCCAGGACTAGTATAGTGCCAGCAGCTACTGGTTTGTGTTTGCCTGGCATGTCTAGTGTGGTACAAACTGTCTGCAGATACAAGAATGCACATAAATACAGGCAAAAATCACCTACATCTTTTCCAAATGTCACTGGATGAGACCAGATGAGGTCCTATAAAGGCAAACAAATCAGAAAGGGCATACAAGAGAAAGTGATTTTTTTAGTTGCCCATTTGCATACACATCTAACTCAAGTACTCTAACTTATCACTTACTCTGCAGCCATTTACTCAAGGATTCAAGGGAGAATAGGCCTAAAGGCAAGGTATGAAGCAGAAGAGGACATTGACTTTACATCTGAGATGGCAGAAGGCATTCTTTTCACGAGTCCAGGAGCAGAAAAACAGGCAATGAGAGATTAAGATATGCACTTGCCAAGCTGAGGAAACAACATGGTGAAAAGACTTGTAGCTACCAAGTAATTCCATCCAGGCACATAGTAATTACTACATGTGTGGTAGCTTTTTTCCCCCCAACTAACATGCAACATCATATGTCCAGGTTCAATCTAACCCATGTCCTTTATCGGGACCAGCCACTAGATGGTGACCCCGTCCCAAATCTTACCTTCTCCTGATGACAGGGCAGCTGTAGAGACACAGGCTAACACCACCAATCCCAGCTGCTTGCTCAACTGCACCATGAGAACCAGATGCTTTCATGCAAGTGGGCTGGTTGTCATCCATAAACAGCATTTGAAATGGAGGCACACCCTTCAGAGACCAGGATTCGCTCCAAACCCATTTCCCTTGTGACCAATTACCATGAACAGCTCAGGAGGGTAACAACTGCTACACTTCTCATTATTGTTTCAAGGATTTATTTTATTGGTATGCAATATGAGTAATTTTAAGTGAGAGTTTTGGCTGAAATGCACGCTCGCTGCATTGAAGTGAGTGAAGGACGTGGAGGATTCGTTGTTTACTAATGGAAACACACGGGACAAGTTATTCTCCCAGGCCATTCTCTGACATCCAAAGAATGGCTAAATAAAATATATAGGGAGCAGCAACACAACTGGGAGGCTTCTGTCCTGAGGCCACTGACTACACCAACACTTAAAAACAGTGCTTTCACACCAGACACATGGCATGCCAAGGAGGATGGTTGCCATTTTATTCGTCCAAAGACTATACAAGGATTCACTTCCAAGAGCAATTTACTGAGACCTTTTTATCAGCTTTACTAGCAGCTCTCTCATTTGATATGACTCACAAGAACTTTTGATGCTGGTACATGCTGGAGGGCTAACAACACACAGGGCTACAGCAGCTGGTATGTTTTAGACTCCTGAGTATACCTAGCACACTACTGAAAATATTAGTGTCATTTATGGAGGTGTCCCATAATGTGGTCGGGGCAGAATGCTTTTAAACACAGATTTCCTAGTACTGGTGCTGATGGTGCTGCTAAAATAGAATTGCTCTCTCCCTTGGTCACTCTCACTTTCTTTTTCCCACTCCCCCGGCTGATCTGTTAGCAATTACTATGAACACTCCTGGCTGCCCTGAAACCAGAGGGCCATAACTAAAGGTGGATTGTGTCCTTTGAACTGGAAGTATGGCCCAACAGTATGCAGCCTCTTGGGAGGCTCTATTAAACTGCCTGGCAGCTACAGACTCGTATGAACAGCAAGTAGCTGGTGCCTGCTTTAGGAAGGGAAGGAAATAGCAGCCCTTCACCCATTCCCCCACTTCCACAGGAAAGCAGAGCAGAGAGGGAAACACTGATTACAGCAGGGGATTTATGAAGAGGGGGGAAAACTAGAAGCCTCCAGCCAGTTTGATGATCTGTTAGTACTGAAAGTCACCTCCTCCTCCATAAACAAAACAGAATTCTTTTACAAATCAGTGTTGAATTTGAAAGCTTCTTGCAAAGCACAAGAAGGCTGAAAAAAATACCATGGAGGAGCTTTCTTCTGCCTCATGCCATCATGACCTTCATCCAGAGCCAAAAAAGGCAAACAAACCCATTCTGCTTTGTCTTTGAAGAAGTCAAATCCAGCTGTGCAGGTACACAGCATCACCAAAGAACATCAAGGAAGAAAAAAAAAGTGAAGAGGTTCACTGCTGGTTGCCTCCTTCTCATACCTTGACCAACAAACTAGTTCTCATTATTGGCACTCCAAATCCTAACTCCTCATCTTTTCAAAGTGCTCTCAGCACAAAGAGCATCTCTGCCAGTCAGTTGCCACATAAATATCACATTGTAAAGGACATGTGTTTACATTAGCAAGTGTGTTGGTTACTAACAATGAAAGTCTAAATAAAAACAGGAAAGCAAGACAGATAACTTTCCTTCCCCTGCTCTAAACAGAATTATGACATTTACTTTTGGCCTTTGTTTTACAGATCCAAAAAAACTTCTCTTGTGTGTGGCACAGCAAACCTGTTTGAAGGCCACCCCAAAAAAAGTAGAAGGCAATTAAATGGGTTTGCTCAGGCCTAAGCTCCATATAAAACACCTGATCACAATTACACTTGCTAAATATTGATCACATTTCCCATTCCTGCAGATTTCCTTGCCACTGAGAGTCTGTTTGCACAACATTCTGTGCTGCTTGACTTTAACACTGCATAATAAGGAATTACACAACTTTTTCATACAAGACTTTGATTGTGTCAGACCTTCCATCACCTCAAAAAGTATAAACTGCTCCAGAAGGGCTTTACCTGGGAGAAAGTTAATCCTTCTTCCAACAGGACAATAAATTAAAGAAACAAGGCTGCATAAAACAACCAAGCAAAACGTGCTTATTGCTTGGCATTTTACTTGCAGCTTATTAACTGGATACAAGCTTTGTGATAGCAGCAGTATCAAGCATTTTTCTCCCTCCCTATATAGTGCATCTGATCCTATGGAAGTCCAAGCACCCTTTGAAATACAGTAGAATCAGAGAGAATCAAGAGATCCCTATTAAATGAGAACCTGCAAATTCTCTCCTAGACATTTATTTCAAGTTTCTATATGCAACTTGGTCAAAGACTCTTCAACTGCCCAGCGCTGTCTCTGCATTTAATTCCTCATGTTAGCTCCCCTGCTCCCCCATCATACACACTGTTCAGAAGACAGAGGGAAGGCTGAATGGAGAAGGAAGAATGGATGGACCTAAAATGCATTTATATCCATTTAGAAGATCCAAGTAGAATCTCTTAGAGCCATATGTAGATGTTAGTACATGTAAAAACTAGCTTCAAGAAATACGTCATGAAAAACACAGAGAAGCAAAAGAAAGAAAAGAAGAAAGAACCCACTGTCTGTTGTTACCAGCTATTACACCTAAACTCAGTGAAGCCAGGTAGACACAAGAGATTAGCTAGATCAGGCACAGAGTTGAGTTACTGGAGTTACATGCATTGCTGGGTTAGTCTCACAGCTTACATCAACAAAACATTCCAGGTTTGCTATAGATCTAAGCAGAGACACTGCAGACTATGTAATGAGCATGCCTACAGCACTGAGAACTCTCTGTAAAAATAAAGAGAGGAAACAATGTTATTCCTGCCAATGAGACATTTCTCTGTCTCCCTTTTGGCAGGCTTTTTTTTTTTTACTTACCACCTGTATTTTATATCTCATCACTGCAAGCTGAATTCAGGCTAAAGGCAAAAGACAGTAAGCAAGGATCAGAAAAGGAAGAAAAAATTATACAAGTGGAGGGAGAAGGGAGTGCCTCACGTACAGAGCACAGTAGAGGCATCTCGCATCTCCCTCCAAGGAGTGCTTTCAGCAGAGTGCATTTTGCCTCATTCTGTGTCTCTGACAACTGCCAAAGGCAGAAATGCTTTCAGCCAAGGTTAGCAGTGTTGGAAAGATGGTTGTCAAAACCAACACACAAAAGCACTCCCAAAGCCAGCTTACAACAGTGGATAAAAATAACAAGCATATGACTCGGAGCAATACTCAGCTCAAAACACCTTTTCCGTTTCCTTTTGTCTACATACAATTGGTGCAATAGAATAAGATTTAGTTCAGCCCTCCCTTGCAGATCAAGTACTTCTCGACACAGTAGAGGAGCAGGGGAAGCCAGGCTGAGACAAGGCTCTGGTTTCCCACAGCTCTTTGGAACTGTTCAAAGGAGCCACAGGTCTAAGCTTTCCACTCAGAGAATATGGCAGAGCTGACATGAGACCAATTAGGGGCAAATGGAAACCATATGCGATTTTAATGAAACAAGAAGCTGGTGCACATAACTTACTGCTGCAGGAGCATTTACTGCCTGAAAGGAATGTGCATCTGGCATTGATCGTTTCCCAACCCATCAAGTGAGTAGTAACATGGAAAGCAAATTGGAGCATATGATGAGAGATGAATTGCCTAAAGAGTACAGTTAGGGGAGCAGCCTCTGCAAGGAGAAAACATGCCCTTTGCCTGTGATTTAGTGATACAGCTATAAGTGAGGCTGATCTTCCATTTCCACAGAACATGATGATAAACTGCAAGAATGGGTGCTAAAGTGATTAAAATGGATCAAGTGATATTTTCAAGAACCTACTACAACCACAGAAATCCCATTCTGATACACATGGGGCAGACTTTTTCTCTCTTGGGGTCATGGGCACTTCTTAAAGAACAAAGTATTGTTGAAACTAAACATGGGTAATACAGCCCTCAAGTGACATTGCTTTCTGGTGTACATCAAAATGGGTACACAATGAGATTTCAGGTTGAAGAAGCAGTGTAGACACACCCTTTTGATTTTTTTTTAATTAATTCACTATAAATTACCCAGGAAGTTTCAGTTCTGCTGAGAAAGGCAAGTCCCCAGCCAGCCAAGTCATAGATAAGTTGCTTTACCGTGCTATGGCCATTTATTCCGTAGGCTCTTGTATTGCAGCTTGATATCAAGTTTCAGAACAAACTCACTGTCTCCACTAAGCAGCCAAGAGATGGCTCACATACATCAAAGAGGAGGTGAGGAAGATGCTCTGATCCAGCACTTGACCAGTGAATGCCCAGGGCTTGAACCTGGCAGATGTTACTTGGCATTTCAAGTAATAATGAGACTTCTGCAAAACCAGACACATAGAATGGCATGTCTTTGCTCCTTAGTGATAGATTTCCCTTGGGGCATAACCAGAGTTAAGAAGCATCATAAATTCATCACTGTATTTTTAAGGATGCAGTAGGAGAAAAAAAAATGAGCCAAATCTGCCAGTTTATTAGTCTTTCTTAACCCACTGTGCAATCCACAAACCCACTGGGCAGCAGATCCAAACAGCTCAACAGGAGGAAGAGGAGGAGGAAAGACCGTTCTGCTAAAGAGAACATCTGAAGGCAGTTTTCATCTATGCATTAGAAATAGGGCATCTCAGACAGCCCATGTAAACCCTTCAAAAGTGGGATTATCAAAAGGCACAGGCCCGGTCACTCCCTGCTTCATCAACTTACTTGAGAGGACTCTCCTTGCTTCAGCACCTTGCCCATCTGGGATGGGTGCCAGTGTTCTGCAGGGAGGCTGCACTCCACTGATCACATGTTTTATGTTCAATTTTGCACGTAGGAGCTAGAGAGGAAGAACTGTTTGGGAACATGTATAGATTTCAAGGGTACTGGGTGGGCCTACAAATTCCTTCCTGCATTTCAAAACTTGCACTAAACTGACAGGCTAAGCACCTGTCCACACCAGAGAGGTATACATATTTAACCAGGTCAGGCCCACATGCACTCCTCTGCTGCTCCTATTCACACTGGGCCTGACAGGACCTAGTATTTGGTCTGCCAGACCCTGGAATTAAACCTACATTCAAACCATTTCCCCAGTGGAAAGAGTATCTTTGCCCACCATTCTTGAGACATCATCAACTGTTCCAAAGAGGCCAGCATCGGCAGATTGTTCACATACACTGGACACATCCATGACACAGTTCTGGTTATATCACAAGGCTTAAGGAAATTACTAATTGCCCATTTCATTAATGCCTGTTGTGTAATCAGAGTAATTACTACGATATAACTGATCTTAGGTACATGAAGGCTTTTACCCTGGAGTCTGAGCACCAGTAAAGCCTTAGGTATAGCACTTAGATCCTGATTTACTGTTCATTAAGGCATGTAGGACACCTCCCTGAGTCTTGAGTGAGCCTCACATACCACAGTTTCCAGCAGCCTACAGGTCAAGGTTAGGACAATACCGGGGCAATTTGACTAATTTGCCTGCCTATTCAGAATTTTCCAGAAGTCCATGTAGTGCCCTGTCATAACTGCATTCCAAAGCATCATCCTTCATTTTTGACCTCAGAAGGCCTGAAGAACTCAGTGTTGATTTGCTGTGGAAATCTATTTAAAAAAAAAAAAAGACAAAATAAAACCACCAATTCGTCAATTTGTCACATGAGCAGCATAAATACTGCACACTCTGGCTCTGAAGACAGGATTCTCTCTGTGCAATGACACAGAGCACTGACAGCAGAAAAGATAGATAGCCAATGGTCAGTCACCTTCCTTCTTCAAACAGTTTGCTCAAACTCCCTGACTTTTCTAGTGACAGACTATCTTAAGGCATTCCATGGAAACAGCATCTCATTCTTCTACTACCCGAACTTTCTTCACATACACTTTTCATCAGAATTTCACGTCCACAAACAACCCAGTAGACCATAATCAAAATGGATTTCCAGAAGCAATGTAGCATTACTTGGATGCTTATACACATCCTTGGTGCTCCCAATTAGATATTAATGAGTTATGATTCCTAACCAGACTTGTGTAAGCACAGAGAACACACTGAATGGTTAACAGCACCTGTCTACCACCAATTGTTGACTTTCTTTTTTGGCACAATACTTATACAAATTAAAGACTAACCCATGTTGTTTTATTCTTAGACAGTGCTGATAATAAATGGGTTTTAAATGGAAATGCTCAAGTCTGACCATATGAATTTCATGGAGATTCACTCCGAAGTGAATACACCAGTCACTTAGCTCATCTGTACCACTGGAGTTTCTGAAAGAATTCTTACTGAAAACTTCCATAAATTTCCAGTTCGACAGAGGCAAGCTTGCATTCCCACATCACTTCTTAGGTGTCCTTGTAACTTTTTAGAAAAAAAACCCTAAAGGTCACAAGATACAGTTGGATAATCATTTCACAGCTGCCCTGGCACAGTGATGGCTATTTTTGAATGCTCTAAGGCCCATTAACTGTTTGGGAGGCAGAAGTTCTCTGGATACTGCAGTGCTGACTGTTTACAGAGAAGGGTAATAATTTCCAGGGTATCCACTGAGCCTGTTTCCTGCCTGCCTCGGTCTCTTCAGACATTGCTGTAACAGGACTATTTTGGCAAAGTAATGAAGCACGCTCCCAAGAGCCAGCTTTTCAGGGCTGGAGTTAAGCTCCCACCTGGAACACAGGTGTAAGCTTGTTTAAACATTGACAGGGAGAGAACTAACAGAAATACAAGGGGAAATACCTCGTCTCAGTCCACTGGCAGCAACACAATCACAAAGCAAACTTGTTTGTTCATTAATGCAGCAAACCCAAGAACAGCCCATTGACAAGGACTGGAGCAAGCAAAGGGAGCCTAGGTTTGTGTTGTAAAGGGAATTCTCAGCATTCAGAAAAAGCTAACTATAAGCCTAGAAGGACTAATGAACTGAAATCTCTCCCAGCTTGAGAGGTAGCATGTAGCCTGATCAAAATCATCACTTCCAGAAGGGGAGGTTGTTACTGTTAAGCCATCAGGGATGTTTTCGGAAAGGTTTTTTTCCTGCCAGGGATCATTGCTTTACTTAAGTCACAAATTTCTAAAGTATCAACTTCCACCATTTCAAAATTCTCTACGAAGCAGAAATTCTGACCCTCCTCAGCAAGTTTCTAGCCTTCCCTTTCGCTGTATAAATCAGGTGACAACAACAATCTCTAAGAACAGAAGCAGAAACAATTCCATTTTTCTCCTCATTTTTCAGACACTGCAAGTAAATTCACACCCATGAGAGCTGCAGGTGCTGAAAACTTGAATAATTTCAAAAAGTAAGCCATTATCGCCTACGGTCTCAGAGTATCTAAACTAAAATCAGCATTCAGCATCAAAGTTCAGTCCTGTAATTCGCTGTGCCAATAAAAGTCTGTTAATGCTGCAGACTGTAAATGAACCTAGACCTACAACAGCTATTTTTTTAAAGCAACTTAGGATACCACAAACTGCTCCTCTGTACTGTTCCTCAAGTAAAACATCGACCTGCTGAGTGCTTGTACTTTGAGCCTGCAGCAAGTCAGAAAGTCAACTCAGTGACAAATGCCTTCCCACTCTCTTTTTTTCTTTCTGGCTGTTTCCAACATTTTGAAGAAGTATTGTTTGATTGCAGGCTGCTTCCTGAAGCTGCTTCCTTCAACTCCCTGCTGAACCCAGTTGGAAACTTTCTACTGATTTTAACTGGAGTGGTATCAGGCCCTAAATAAGCAGGAATCCCTAGACTTACAAACTGAACGGCTGTCTCTGGCTTTCCAAAAGAAAAGTTACTCCTGCAGCTGTTTTCCCCCAAGTGCCGTATCGCTCCAAATTGTTACAGGACTGGAGGGAGGGGGAGAAGGTGGAATCTTAATAACCCATTAAAAAGGCGTATGGGCCATTGCTCAGCAGCTCTTTCAGTTCCACTCAGGCAGGGTCATTGCTGCCAGGCTCAGACAGCCCTAAGGGCACGGGAAAAGTCGTCTTCTTGTTTTCACATCTCCTTCACAAAATGGATAACGAGGGGGAGGGAGGAATCAGATTTTGGGTTAATTAGCACCATGAACAGACAGCTGCATTGTCATTAAAAGTTCAACAAGTCACCGGGGTCATCACCGAACTGCAAGATGTACACACACACGCACACGAGGCACACGTCTAAGCCTGGGCTTCGGCAGCCTTGCTCGGGCTCTGATTTTCCCCCACCCCAAGGATACACTTGGAGTCAAGAACACTGAACTGTAGTAGCGCTCCGGAGAAGACAGAAGCATAAAGGTACTCCCTCTGAATAGCAGTTTTTCATCCCCTTAGAACTGCTTCATTTCACATGTAATATACCAACTAAGAATAGTTACAGAGCTTTTTTCCCCTGAGAAAAATCAGAGGTGTGGCTTACTAATGTATAATTTCACATTCACTTCTAATACTCTGTGGGATAAGCAGAACCCCAGTTAACAAAAACATGCTGTTGGTGCAGTTTCCTTCCACAGCTTCCTTCCACAAGCAAGGAAGCTGAGGAAGCGCAAGTGCACATCAGCAAATTCAGAAATGAGCATGTGTGAATAATAGTGAAAAGATAAAACCTCTAAAATATCAAGGACTGCTATTAATAAGATTTGGAATAGTGTTAGCCTCTGAGAGTCACAAGTTGGCTTAAAAACAAAAACAACAAATTATCCAACTATGCAAAACAGCCACAGATTGCATTCTCCTTGCCTCAGATTGCAGTAACATTTTCTGTTAAGGGATTTTAAGGAAAACACAACAAGACCGTTAAGGAATCCCCTGCCACCTTCCAAATAGGGCAGAGAAGAAATCTTGAATAGCTGAAACATCACTGCTTCTGCAGAAGGCAGACTGGCATTGCCTGTTTCTGTCAGATTTAGCTTTGGTGCCTGTATATTCTAAAACCAAAATGGATCTGAAACCACTATTATTATAGTGAAATCTCACCAGAACAGAGTTTTGTTTTTCTGGGTAAAAGCATTACAGATCTTGCTCACTCTTCCTATTAAATTGGCAGGCAAACATGTAGCTAGCTCATGAGTGTATAGTTCCCTTCAGCGCCTGGTCTTTAGCAAGGGAAAATACCCTGCAAATACAAAAACAAGATTTACTTTATTTTATTCACCACCTGTTGATCCTGGTGTACAATGATTGTCCACATTACTGCATTTTAGTATGCATATGACAGTACTGTATATTGCAGCAACTCTAACAGAGATGTTCACAAGAGGAAAAAAAGTAGAATAAAGAGATACAGTCCAAAATTCAGTGGGGAAATGACATACATCAGCATTTTGGTTCTAATTGCCCAAGTTAAGATGGGGTACAGCAAGATCTGGTGGCTTTCATCAGAGAAGGGAACCAAGTGGGCTAAACCACTCCTCTTAGAAAACCTCTCTAAATTCTTTCCCTCCCATTCAGGACCTGGATATTTTTTTGAACCAAAACTGGTTTTCCCATGTTTTTCAACAGTGTAACTTAGTGATGCTTCCTCAAAGCACTACCACAGTATTTCAGTAACAACTTTGGTCGACCTTTCCTTGTTGGTTCACATATATTGAGGAGTATGTACTGGAAGAACCCTGCCACATGCTGACCTTACAACAGTTTGATGAACAAACACTGAACCTGCACAAAAATGTGGATCTCCAGGTGTGCCAAGACAACTACCACCCTAGAATCCTGTTCTGTCCTCTCTCCATCTTTCTGTCAAAACAGCAATCAGGATGTGAGTAGGCAATGTCAAATTCAGAAGAGGAGAGCTTTGAACAGCACAAAGAACAAAGCTTACGTCAATAACCCAAGCTGCCATACTGCATAAAGGACAAACAGGAAAGCAGTTTCTGAGACAGGAGGAAAGGAAAACCCAGTGCTTTCCTTTACCCAGCTCTTCCAACAGCCATTAGTACTAGAGGAAATCAGGGAAAGAGAAGGGCATGCAGAAATAAACACAAAATCTTGCACTGACAGGAAGGAACCTATTGGCTTGAAAACTTTCCGGTACTAGTGAAAGCTTTGTTCCCCACATACCCAAATACACCAGACAGGTGTGGGCTGATGCTCACAATCCACACCATTTCTTCAGTCAATTTAAACATGCCATTGGAATAAAGGCTGGCAAGGACCTGCTTCCCACTCTGCTGGTCTCCCAGCCAAACAGAAAAAGAGGAAAACAGAATACACTGGCAAACTCAAGAGATAGCTACAGTTTAGAACGCATGTGGGAGGTAGATTAGACACTCATCCTGATACAGAAAAAAAAAGACTCCTCAGTTGAAGTAAGACTCTAAAGAGTTTTGGAAGGAACTTAAAATTCCATGGATTGAATCAACCTCCTATAACAAGGAATTAAGATGACAGCCTGAGAAGGGAGCTTTGGGAAAGTCAGAGTATCCCACATCACCCATCTGTGGGGTATATTTTATCAGTATCAGGACTCCAGCCTGGCTGGATGATGCAAGTGACTCACTATCACAGGTTCTGCTGCAGCATGTTTGTTCCAAAGTAAAGGTGTTAAACGCAAAATACTGATAAGGTTCACTGACTATTTGCCACCTGATCTAGTTGAGCTTCTCTCTGAATGCCTTAAAACCTTCCTATGATAACTTGGAGTGTCCTAAAGTACACCTGGAAGTTCTATCTGATATAAAGTCTCTTTCTCTGCTTCTCTGTAAAGCTGCAAACTGTTACACAGTAGGGGAAAGCAGGACAGCTGCTTAATTCTATTGAAAATATACTGTCTGTAGAGAAGATGGAAAAAGACTTATTGAAGTCTCTTTTTTTATCTTGATCCTCTAAGGAAATAACCAACTAAATCCTTAATCCCCAGCCCCTCAGGGAACAAAAAAAAAAAACCAAAAAACCAACAACAACAAAAAAAAAAAAAAAAAAAAAAAAAAAAAAAAAAAAAAAAAAAAAAAGGGGACAGGTGCTACTCTTCATATTTAAAAAAGTAAAACAAAGGGCTTAAGAACTCATACTGCCCCCATCCCAGCACAACCCTTTGCAATACTGAAGTTTTTGCACAGGAACTGCAGCTCTTGTCTTCCCACGCTTCTCTGGGTTTGTGATTTTTGCCCTGCAGGATGCTAAGGGAGGGCTGGGTATTTTGTGGCTATTGAAGCACTGTACATGATGGCTATTTAAGTGCCCCAGGGAGCACTTTGCTCTTTTATTTCCTCTTAGACTGATCCACCTCACCAAAGCATTTAAGATATTCATTTAAGTATTGCAAGTGCTATACTTCTGCATGCAGTGTGGTCTCTCAACTAGTTCCATCTTTTCCCCACCCTACGTTCTCCCAAATACCAGAATTCTTTCAGCTTTCAGTTCTGTGCCTCATGTAGCACATATTTATTGGAGGAAATAATTTCCTTATAAATACAGCCATGCATCCTAATCCAGAGGTGAGCATGTTAAACAAGAAGGATGTTTCACTCTCCAAGGAATTTAAAGTAGGGGACTCACCAACCTCACATTTCACAAGATAAAGGAGAGGACCCAAGAGTCACTCACTTCACAAGAGCTAGTCTAAAAGCTCTTTCACATTGTCACCTCAGATCCATTTTATCTGCAATGTGTATTTCTCTGGACCTATGAAAGGCAGGCAGGATATTTACAGCAGTGTCAGAGGAGGCAGGAAGTAGAGACCTGGGGTGGGTGCTTGGAAAGTATATAAAGGGTTTGGAGCACAGGGGTCAGCCTGGAACTCCATTCTCCAAAAGAACACAGAGCTGAAGGAGAAGTGCCTGGGGAATAGCTGTTTTCCACAGTTATCCCCTGGCTCACTCCTCCTCTACCTGTTCCCTTTCCAACACCAGCCATTTCCTATCTTTCAAAGTTAAGCGGAAGTTTTCCATTCTGTGGTTTTCCTGTCTTGGTACAAGCAAGAACATTTTTTCTCTTATATTTTAACTGTTTAGGGACCAACAAAACCTGCTCACTGGAAGGAGAGCTTCCTATTTACAGCTGATCCATGAAATTTGAGAGGGCTGATTAAACATCAGAGGAACAAGATCTTTGCATGTTCATGTATTCACTGAGCATGAGAGATTGAACTTGTTGCCTGAACAAATGCTCCAGTGCTCCTCTATAGCAAATTAACAGACAAACATAATGCCAGCAGGCCTCCCTGCTGACCCCATTGCAGTAACACCCAACACTGAGGGAAACATGGGGAAAAAAAGGAAACAGATGTTGAAGTCTCCATACTGTAATTACAATGCAGTATGAGGGAGGTAAAATTCAAGTCCTTCATTCTAGGCGAGCAGGAGTTGGGTCATTTTGAATATAGCCCTGTGAAATAGAAGCACTCCTGTTTCCTATGGGCTGTTGTGTGACACTTTTTTCATGAATCTGTAGGGAGCCAGAAGTAATAATGTGTTACCTTCGTGCTGTTGCACCTGGGGTAGGCATTGCTACCCCCTCAAGCTTTGTGCAAATTTGGTGCGATTTATAGCAGCTTTGCTGAAGTACCAGTGATCACTCAGGCCAGCAGAAATCTGGTCTCTTTCATGTCAAAATTGAAGAATTAAGAACAGAAAAATCTATGAGGTTTTTTTTCCCTCCTTGGGCCCTTTAACATGCCTTTCTTTACCTCCCCAATAAACTGGTTCTAAATTCTTATGAACCACCAGGATTGCAGAGCTCTAACACTTCTGAAACAGGTGGGTAGCTAAGGAAGATTGTAGATTTTTTTTATTAGTGTGCATTTTTTGCCCAGGATCAGTAACAATGTGTTGAACAAATGGCTCTGCCACTTGCACACTCTCCTTTTATCTCCTGGCTGTAGTGGGGCAGGTTACTACATCTTGTATCTCAGAAGTTCCTTTAGACAACATGTTATATATGGCTTCATTTCATTTGCTTCTCCTGCTGCTCAGTGTGAATCATTTTCCAGCTAAGCAGTATTTTCCTTATAACTCACCTGGCAAAAATAAAAGACCAAGCCCTGCACACACACCCATACAACCTGCATTTCTTGGAAGGGCTATTTGAAGGAACTTTGCATCCATCTGAATGGAGGAAGGCAACAGCTTGGCTGGAGTCCAGATAAAGGGCTCTGCGCTCTGTCCATAGCCAGTCCACACAGCCAGGTGTTTTCAAAGCCTAAGCCTTGACTGCCAGTCAGAAATTACCATGCTACAGACTCTTAGGTATCAATCAAAAGAGCACAAGATTGTTTTATGGGGGTTCTCCTTCTTAAGTATTCCCTGAAGTCCAAGTTCATTCTGACTCTCTTGGACAGCTAAGATCCACCTCTGGCATGCCCCCACATAGTTCCCACAGCTCCAGGTGGGGTGGCCTGCCACGTGTCACAGCTAGTGACTCCTCCTGGCTTCACCAGCCTGTGTTAGTTCTTCACTGGGGCTTCCACACTGCACTTCTGCCTTCCATAGGAGTCCTCTCCTCCTATACTCTGAGACAGTCTCTGGAGGGCCTTTGCCACTCCTGCAGATCCTAAATACTTCCACCTGTTCCAGCTTTCCCACTGAGCCTATTCTGTGGCAATTCTCTTCCAACCTGTAATAAAGACAGAAGTTTTCAAAACTGAGCCCATTGACATAGACCTCTAGCTCTTCACCAGCACAGCCCAAAACCACATCCTTAAGCTGACAATTGCCTCCCTACTCTCCAAGCATTGCTCTCTGCTGATTCTTGGCACGTTTCTGTACAAGGAAGGACACCCCAAACCACCTCCTTTCTTCCTGAAGTAAAAATGAGATACTACATTGCAGGCAAACCACAGCTGATTTTTATGAGGTTTGATATGATTTTTTGTATATGCACCTCTGCTACTTAGCTAGAGTTTTATTGTCTGTATACTGTTTCTAAGGGCTCAAATTGCCCTCCAGAAAGGTCTTATATAAACACTAGCAGGAATTTGGACTATTCCTAGTCAACATTAATTTTAGCACCAAGCAACTCAAGAGACTTCTGCCTTGTTTCCAGAAGGCTCCCAGTATCTTTTCTAGCTGGCAGAAGTTTTGAGCAAATAAAGTATTCAGGGTTATGTGAAATTACTTGCATTTTTATGTTATTAGACACTGTCAGTTAATGCATTTCACTCTGGTCACTCAAGAGAACTACTTCACATTACAGTAGAATGTTAACTTTGTTTTTGACAACACCATTTAAGGTGTCTAGTGTTTGTAACATTCCTCTTAGAAACCTGAAAGAAACCAATCAAGTCAAATCCAACCCTGATACATGGTGGTGAAATACTGGTGAGACAAGTGGCAATGCACCTGCCTTACCCAGATCATGAGGCTTATCAGGCAGGTTCAGTATTTCCTCTCCATATTCATAACTAGGACAAATTTTAGATCTTATAAGAGGGTGCAAGTCAATTTAACCCACCTTGGTCACATTTTCCTCAGGTCCAGCACCAGACTAATACTTTAAAATAGCAGGAATTTGAAATTCACAGTGATTAGCATTCTTTTTTCAAGATATTACAAAGCAGCCCCAGTTTTAAATAAGTCTCCATTCTACTATAGGCAAATAGCACAGGTAATTGTGTCACTGGTGGGCAGAGAAGTGATAAAGCCCCAGCAGCATGCATTCCTCCCATGAGCCCTGAGCAGTTCTACACAGAGGGTTAAAATAGGTTAAACTTCAGCTCAGCAATTTGCAAAGAGTGTTCAGTGCCACAAAGCTGTGGAAAAGTTGAAACAGTCTTGGATAGTTTCAAATATAGTCAGCTGCTCTGATCAGCCTTGTCTCAGAGAAGTCTATGTAAGGGATAGTTAGCTTAAAGAGTAGTAAGAGTCCAATAAAGTTCAGCTAGTAAAATTTCAAGTGTCACATGTGGACTTCAGAAGTTTAGATAAGCTACAGTAGGCCTTTAATGAACTCTTCATTTATTTCACTAATTGGTGCTTGAAGGCACAATTTTCCTCTCATCTTCTACAATACTATCATTTTACCAGTATAATTTGCTTCCAATTTATATTATCATGTGAAAGACAGAATCATACCCTGAAAGTCTACAGCAATAAGCAGCACATTAAAGCGAAAGCCTCTTCCTTTTTAAATTTTAAAAATTACAAAAAACAAACAAAAAAACACACATAAAGAAAACCCCAACATAATTATAGGGAAACTCAAACACAGGCACTGCTGACTTTATGAAGACTGAAAATAAGTTCCTTAGCTTAGTCTGGTTCTGAGCTTGCAAACACAGCATGCCTGGTCTTGCCTGTTGACTTGAACCAAGCTCTCAGGTTTACCAGCTCCTACAAACTCCCAGAGATCATCTGGTGGAAGTTTCGTTTAATTCCAAGACCTCCTGTCCAGACCAAATAGGCTCCCTCCTTTAGTGATGCACATTCCGTTGGGCTACCTAAGAGCACCACAGGGTACTGGAGTTGGGAAGAAAAAGTTGACCTTAGACAACATTGTTACATCATAAAACTAAGTTTCCATCTTAGTAATTCTAACATCCAAGGTAGGGCAAGGTGACTCAATGAATGCGCCTACTAAAAAAATGATTGGCCCCACCCACCCTGGCTGGGATTGCACTTGAGTTCCTCAGATCCAGTTCCTCAGATGCAACTCAGTTGCCATATCCAAGAGAAGTGAAGTCCACTGAGAGCTAAGAGTTAATTTGTCACCTTGTGTCACTTCTCCTATGGTCAAACAATCAAATCTGCTCATCCTGATAAAGAGTCATGAATAAGGTCCTTAAAAACTCAGATGAAAAACACTAGTACTGTGTATGGCTGTACATAACTATGTTCCCACCAGCCCACTTCTTTCCAGAAACATCAAGAGGCAGGTCAAGAGTTCTAAAGAACATGTGGGAAATCAGTGAAAATAAGTAGAAGAGAAATGTCTGCATAAAGCAGGAGCTCCAAGGCTTAAGGTTGGAACATCTGGCTCTCTGCTGGCTCAGAGGCCTTGCTGAAGATACTTCCTGCAGGAAATCTGGAGTAAGCATACACAATAATAAAAAAAAAAAAAATAATATTCTGCACTGCATCTTCCAAACAGTAATTTCTACCACTTTTATTTTTTAATATATACATTTGGAGAAGTGATTAACTCCAGATCTCACTACTCTTATAAGGACTAAAAACTGCAAATAATCACACAAAAAACCCCAAAAAACCAAAGTAGTAACTTCTATTTCCACTCCTACCAATAGGACAGTTCAGCTGCAAGTGGCCATCTTTCTGTCAGGAGACACGACCAGTTACAAGCAACACCCTCTTTCAACAAAGTTTTTACCATGGGCATTGGAATTCCATAGAAGTTCAACAAATCTCCATTTCTTCCCATGTAAAATGAAATTCGCAGTACTTATTTTTATTCTTTTTTGAAGCGTTATGGGATGCTTCTCAGATTTCCTGTTTCTAAAATGCCTCCAAGGGAAGTCCAGTCTAAAAATAAAATCACATCATTACTTCCTCAACAAGTCTGATTCCAAAGTGGATACAGTTTTGCAACCATTACTACAACATGTAACCAAAAAAATTAGTTTTAAATTCATCTCAACTGTAAACATTGGTATAATTAATTGGAGATGGGTTACTGTTACTTTTAAATCAGTCTGGCAGACTCTGTCTGCTTTAGAGGCTAAGATAGGACATTTGATATCACTACAACAAAATAAAGAAACCATGTTCAAAATCTAATGTACATGCCTTAACTTATTAGTGAGCAAGTGGAATGATCAACTCAGGGAAACCAGTGAAAGGGCAGGTTTTCAGTTAGACTCCAGGCCAAACAAATTCACCCAGTTTCCTCCTTGCTCTTCTCTCAAATTCTCAGTTCAAAGGATGGGAGCCACTGCAGGTGTTGAGTGCTATGGGTATAGGAGGATGGAATAAAGAATAGCTTCCACAACACCAAGGGCCCCTTAAGAACTTACCTTCACCTCCCCAGAGCTTGCCACCTCCATCTCACCAAGAGTGAGGTTACTTAGAACAGAGGAGCACTACCCACTGGCATCCTTGCTGATACAGGTATTTCTTCCCCCAACACAAACCATACAAAGGAACATTATTTTGAGCTCCTCTGAACTTAGGTAAGAGACATCTAATAGTGCCATAACTCCTCTCTAAAGTATATGCACAAGATAGAAATAAGACAGCTGTGGAGTGAATAAAGTACTTTATCGCTTGCAGACCAGTTTGTCAAAATGCAGTCTGCAATTTCACGTATTTCCCCCCCACACACCTTTTTTTTGTTTGTTTTTAGAGAGGAGATGTGGGGCAAAGGGGGCCAAACAGGTTTGTTTTCCAAACCTATGAATTCAACATCCAGCAGCCAAGCTCAAAAATTCCTGCTGTTCGTGCAAAAAAAAGGAAAAAAAAAAAAAAAAAAAAAAAGACAAGTCCCTTTCATGTCAGCTATGTCCAGCTGGAAATGTCACAGCTTTGTCACAAAAGAACAAAGCATGCCTGGTGTCTGTTCTTTCACAGGGTCTCTTAATTCAAACAAAAGAAAAATATTCACATCTGGAAGGGGTCGTAGGCAGAGGGCAGGAGTGGAGGAAGCAAAGTTCAGATGGCAAATCATAGCAGTTGCTGTTTGTCCAATTATGGTACTGCCTCTTCTGGCACTTACTGATCTCATTAAAGAAAGAAACCCAAGAGTTAAAACAGCAATTTTATTATTGATTGACCCCACAGGGCCAGATAAGACACACCTCTTCACTTTTGCTCCATTCATCATGATGGAACAGTCAGGCTGAGTGAAAAGATCCCCTGTGACCAGTCTAGCAGTAGCACCTCTTTTCTCCCCACCTCCTTTTTTAAATTAAAAAAGTGCATATGTATTGTTATTTATGAAGTTCAAGACCCCTTCCAAGACCACAGCCTTCAGTTTCAAACGATGTACATATTGAAATCCTACCCTTTCCAATGGGTTTATTTGACCATCTGTTTCTGTAAAGATTAAAACTTTCTAGTGACTGCTGGGTTGGGAGGCTGTATCAGAACTGAGCCACTGGAAAATGAAAAATTAAATGTCCAGTGAGATCAGATTAAAGGAGAATAAACTTGAGAGTAGAACTTCACCAGTTAAGCAGGAAATATCAACAGCAGAAGTTTGCATTACAGTCCTCAACTAAAAGTTTTCTCCTTCTTCAAAATGCAGTGCTTCTGAAGATGCAAAGCCTCTCCTAGGCTGCCACCTAGCTAGTTAATTTCTTACATTGTTTTAGGAGCTATTTTAAAAGCCTCTTTTGCTCCAGCCCTTACAGCACTGACTCCTCCCTACAGAGCTGGTATTTTTGTCAGAAGTTTCAAGAGCGATAAAAACTTGCTGCCAAGTCCCTTTCTTCCCCACAATGTGTTTTATAACCCAGCGTGTAGTTTAGTCTGTCTAAACACTGCACTAGTACACTGCCATCAGTTTCCATGGAGATGATTAACTCCTCCAAAGCCAGAAAGCTTTAGTGCGCTTTTTGTCTTTTCCACAGATGAAGAACGTGACAGCATTTACTAAAATCAGGCTACAGAAATATCACATCTTCCAGACAGTTCTAGCAAATGCAAGGGTTTACTTTTGTTTCAACCCGTCAGAGACCTGAAGTCTTAACCAAACTTGCATCCGAGTCATTTACTAGCACGGGTTGCTCTTTCCCCTCAAGCTGCTCTTCTTTTACATTGCTATGATGTCTGAAGGCATGACGGCCCCAGAGATGTCAACTTTTTGAACTACTTTCTCTCAGAGCAAAGACAAAGCTTAAGATACAATAAAGAGCCCAGAAGAAAAAAAGGAAAAATGAAGGGAAGATTTTGAACTCAACCAGAAACCAGAGCAGTACACAGAAAGACTTTGTGCCCTACAGTTTAGAAGCACTGTTATATGAAACTTCAACATTGACTCCTAGTCACTTATGTGTCTAAAGTAAAAATATACTGTCAGTGTACATTCATTACAAAAATGTATTTAATACCTTTTTCTGACACTACCCCTCATCTACTACAGCATGACCTAACCAGAGCAAGAAAGCAGTCCTTCTCCCAAAATGCAGCTAATGAAGGCCACATGCTGCCATCAGCTTTTGCTGTGGAAAACTGTTTCCCAGTCTCACTTTCACAGAAAGGACAATCTCCCTGGCAGTTGCCACTTAGGTAGCACACTTGTTGATCCAAACTATGAAAATAGCAACAGAAGTTTGAATAATTTTGTTTCCTAAATGAATTTCCCAGTATAAAACTATTTTATAAATTTTTTTCCAGGCTATTGTCACTGAAGCAAAATGTAACCTTCCCACCACTTTTAACATGGAATGCGGTTTTTGGCATTCAGGAGCAGATACACTATATAAACTAAACATGAATAACCAGGCACAACTGAAGTTTCTGTCCAACTCAAGGCAAGAGAGAGATCTTTTGCCACTAACCTTGGCTAACTTGAAAAGGCTACTGGCAGCATTCATAGCAATGGATGTTCTGCTGCAGTGAAAATTACTATTTGACTTCCACAGCAGTTGCCAGGAGGATTTCTTTGCAGACTCTGCTCTGAGTCAGTACCATGTGGGTACCAGCAGTGCAAAATCCCCAGCCCCTTTTATGCTGTGCTACTAAGACAACCTACAGAGAAGGCAGGAGACTTGTCAGACTTGTGCCATCCTCTCACCGCTGCTGAAGGGACAGCCTGTATCTACCATTACATGGACATGTGTCCAGTAGTAGCTCAAAGGACACCACTAATTGATTTCATATACTTTGTCATGGAAGAGCAACCAAGAAACAACCATATTTTGTTACCCACCTTTAGCTACAAGCAAGCAAAAAAATTTGGGAACAGAGTCTCTATTACCTCCTCCTCAGATTTTTGGTGCTGTCCTTATCCCCTACCTAAACTTAGCGTAATGAAGAAACCTAGGGATGCTGAAACCCATAGTGGAGAAAACATCAGTCAGGATCCAATGAAAGCACTTCAACTTTCCCAAATGAGAGCAGGTATACTTAGCTCCCACAGGTGCAAAGAGCACAGTGCAGCATGCAGAAAGCCTGGAGACACCTGGTACCTGCTCCTCCAGGTACACCTATCCCCCACAGCTGCAGAGAGCACAACGCAGAGAGCCTGGGGACACTCGGTACTGCTCCTCCAGCCCATCCCAGCGGTACAAGCACAGCCCCACAAGCCTGTGTGAGCCGCACCTCCAACCACCAGCCACGGCCGGTTTCTTGGCTTGGGAGAACCCATCCTAATCCTGCCTCCTACTTCTTGTCACCAAGTTGAGGAGGAAACTTTGGCAGCCTACAACTCCAGCCGTGTTTTCTGTCCTGCTGTAGGAAACACGCCACTCTAACAATTACTGATTTCTTTAAGGTACTTCTGGGAGAGGCTGCTGCCGCGGGACAGGGCTCGGGAGGGCTGGGCGAGGGTCCGCCAGCACACTCCTCTCCCCTTGCCAGCCCAGGCGTCTGCGGCAGCAGCGAAGCCAAACCCGCTCCTGGAAAGTCAGGTCCCGCTCTGCGGCGTGCCCCGCCCGCGGCCCCTCTGCCCTCACGGCGTGCCCGGCGGTGACGGCCGCGCTGTGCCCGCACCCCTCGGGGTCCCGGCAGCTTTCCGGCTCCCCCGAGCCCTCCCGGACGGCCGGCGGCACTTACCGATGTCGGAGTTGCAGAAAGCGTCCTGCGGATGGATGGGGACGCAAGTGCAAGCCTCCACCACCAAGTCCCGCAGGCTCCAGCTGCACAGGAACACGACGAGAAAGCTCAGCCACGCCGTCATGTTGCCCTCGAGGTGCCTCCTCACTTCTGCGGAGCGGGAGGCGGCCGCTGCAGCGCTCGCCCGACTTTATTCTTGCCCCCTAACAGCCGGTGCGCCGCGAGCGCCTGCTGTGCCGCTGCCTTAGCGTCTGCGGCCGGCTCGCTAAGGGGAGGCTGAGAGGAGCCGAGGCGCGGAGCGCTGCGGGCGGAGCGGAGCCGGCGCGCCGAGTTATACCCGGCTCGCGCCGCTCGCGCTCCGGGGGCGCCGCCGCGCGCGGCCAATGGCAGCGCCGCATTACCTCATCGGCGCGAGCGCGGGGCGGGGCCCGCGCCCGCCGCGCCTTATAGGGAATAGAGCGGGCGCGCGGCGGGCGGGGGCGCGGCCCCGGCTCTGGCCCTTATCTCCATTCCCTATTCCCCCATTCCCTATTCCCCCATTCCCTATTCCCCCATTCCCTATTCCCCCATTCCCTATTCCCCCATTCCCTATTCCCCCATTCCCCCATTCCCCCATTCCCTATTCCCCCATTCCCTATTCCCCCATTCCCTCCCGGTACCTCGCTCCGTACCGCCGAGTGTCCGCCCGAGCCTGTCCCAGCCTCCCCCGGGCCGCTCCTCGGGGCACCGGGAGAACGTACGCGGGGTTTGCGGTCCGCTTGGAAAGCTGGCGCTGTTTCCCTTCAGTCCGACTGGGCTGTCTGCAAACTGACTTTAAACCGGAGTTTAAACTCCACGCTATTCAGGCTGTTCCAGAGAGCTTTCAGACAGCGATCAGATAACGCGCAAGTGCAGCGTGCCGCTGCTTCTCTTCCAACAGGCAGTAGAAAGAGGATGGGGGGAAAGAAGGACAAGACCTGTCTGAACTGTAAACTAGGATTTTGCCCTGAATGTTTTTAATCCTGCTTGGATGCTCCTTGTCCAGCGCCCAGCAATTCCCCATCTCTGGCCTTTCAGTCGGGAAGGGGTCACAAACTGCTAAAACCAAGCTGGAAAAAGCAGTGTTGTATCTACCCGGGCACTCCCAACATTTAATTTCAAAGTATATTTTAGCAGAGCAGCTTTAGTGGAATTTAGAGAAATGTCCTGTTTGTTTTGTTTTCCTTTATCCCCTTTTGGAGCCATAAATTTCTATCAGCTGTAGAAATGTAAATGTTATAGAAGAGCTGGGACCGTAAGGAAGGAGGTTGCCAGCTGCATGATACAAACCGTCTTATTATCCTCCAAAGGGGACTGAGGAGTGATTAATCACAGTATCAAACCAGTGTATATAATGTCAGAGTACTTTCCACAGGGTTTACAAGACTTAAGCGCGTCTAGTTATAAATTATGCTGGTATTAAAGGCCATGGACCAGCTGTCCTAAATTTCTATATAGTCAGCTAAGTCTTTAGATTTACAATTCTGCTCCATCTGGGTGAAGCACAGCCTACCTACAACTTTTCTTTAATCATACTCTCCATATGAAATTCAAATCTCCTGTCTTATGGAAGCACAGACTTTTATTTAGAGCATCCCTAGGAAAAGCTTTAAGATGGGTGTTGTCAGTAGGGATCAAGGTTGCAATGCCAACAGTGGAAAACACAAGTTCCTATCCTTGCTGTGACACAGACAACCTGTGTGGCAGCTTTGCCTCACTGTGCTTCAAATCCCTGTGTCATGGGATAATAGTGATAGGAGCTGCTCAGGAATGGGCATTAGTGAACACACTGAAAAAATCAGATGGTGCTGAGGCACTAACGCGTCCTGTAAGTATGTATGAGTTGGATTGTTCCATTTAGACACATCAGAGTCTGCATTATTGGGCCCAAATGGCAATACGAGAAGCCCTACGCAGAAAATACTTTAGATACTTGGACTACTTATTCAAGGCACTACAAGTGAAGCTGGATCCATCAGATTGGGTGGATTGTCATTTCAGTCTCACTGGGTGTAAACAAGGAACAACTCCACCGACCTCAGCAGAGCAACACGGAAGAAAAATGAGGTGTGTCTGACACTCTCATTTTTCCTTTGTTGTACAAAGTTTGATATCCACCAACATCATGATACACTTGGCCCATCAACATCCCAGATCAATATCTGACAGAAGTGGAATTCTGCCAGAACCTGACACTGGTGTAAATAAGGGAGAGTTTGGCCCACACACAACCAGATTATAATCACAGCTCCTGCACCACCTCCCTTCGCTCTCTGCCCAAGTAACTCTCCTGAGTATGTTTCTTCATTCCTATAATAATACCTTTGCCGTGTGTCCTGAACACGAACATGCTAAATGCTTTGTAATAAGCTTTTAAGTTGTTGGGTGCTGTGTAAATGGTGAGTGTCTATGATACACAGATGCAGGACACATTCAGAGGAGACTGAAAAACAAACCCTTTAGTCACCTTCTTGATTTCTGAAACAGGAGAGGAAGGGGCCTAGAAATTGCTGAAGTTCTACAGGGCCCTCCAAGGCATGGAAGTAACTTGTTTTCAGTGAGGCTGACCAAGCTAGTTAAAGTGGCACCAAGTTTGTGCTGATTGCAGGAACTAGCTCACTTTTCGGATATAATCCAGAGAGGCAGTCAGATCACAGAAGAGGAGTGACATGGCTTGACCCAAGGGCTGGGTATATCTCTTTGGAAGGGATGGGGTGCAGGCTGTCAGTATGGCAAGGTTTTCCAGTGGTATATATTCTATACCACTCTCTGGGAGATGATCCAGAATTTTTTTATGCTTGTATTACCATTGCCTGGAGTAGTAGTACCTGTGTTTGGTCAGGGCTTAGCTGATTCACCAGCTATTTTTTACATTTAGATATTCTTTTTCAAAGAGATTAATTTCTCTACAGTAGTAGGGATGTAGTTTTTTCAACCAGGACTGGATACTGTACAATAAGAACAATATTTATTTGCCTCTTGAAGAGTACACTTCACACAGAGAAACCAGAGTGTGTTATTTTTGTAAAGTATAGGTAAATCATACTCAGGAAAGTTCAGTCTGGCCAGTGGCCTGCTTAAAGCCTTTGTTAAACAGTTTAATCTGCCTGTACACTCATTTTATCATCTGCAAATAGAGATATTCTATGTTGTCCTCTGATAATATCCATTAGATATCCAATATTAGTCTCTCCCCTTTAAGACCTACCAGCAAAGTGAACTCTGAAAAAGCCAGGCAAGGATTCAGAGTGTTTATTTATATGAGAAAATATTGACAATGGTGTCAGAGTAACAGAGAAAGTCAATGAAGGAACAGAAAGGAGAATTCTCTCTGAATCCCTCTTCTATGCCTTGTCTGCATGGGAAAAAACTGCAAAGGGAAAAAATAAAATAAACTCTATCATTCTGCTTCTTTGCTCAGAAAAAGCTTTAAGTCTTATATGGCCATAAAGAAGGTAGCATTGAAAGAAGGAGAAAATAGAGACCTTGATCTTCATATGAGAAAATTCAAGTTCATGTTTGGTTAATATCTCCAAATAAAGAAATCTATGTCATTCCAGTCTTCCATCAAGAACACACTGCTGAACACAATTAAGGATCTCTGCCTTACCGAGCAGCCACACAGCTTCATTCTCTGGTCCTGTCGGATCCCGCAAGCCAAACATGACTGGGCTGAGTCAATAGCTGGTGTGGAAATTCCCTGGGAAAGCCATGTCCCGCAGGTGCTGTTGACCGAGCGCAGTGTCCTTCTCCCCTCCGTCCTGCAGGAATGTGCTAGGGGGCAGTGCACTGCAAGAGATGGTTCCGACCTTCGCGGATGGAGCCAGCTCCTCCGCAATTCCTAAGGAACCGATTCTTTGGAAAAGGAAACATATTGAGCTGGGTGTCTTAAACTTCAGGAAGGATAATTACCTTCTAATACTCAAGGAGAATTACCACAGATACTCAGTTTTTATCGGGAGCATGTTAACATCATCATTTTCATTCCACAAGACCATCCTGGAACCAGGGAGAGAGACTGAGATATGAACTAAAGGCATGTTCACTTGCTTCTGCTTCTGACCATATTCCATTGTAAGGGATGCTGGCTTGCTGGCTGCTTCGGTACAGAAGGGCTTCGTCAAACTACAGCAACTGCTGGCAAAAAAAACCCCACAAAAACAACAACAAAACAAACAAAAAAAAACCAAAAACAAACAAAAATAAGTACCTGGAGGGTTGAGAGAAAGAGAGAGAGAGAGGGAGCCTGCTATCACCGGAGAAAAATATCCTGACAAATGTCACGGGTAGTGGTTGGTAACACTCAGTTCCTCACCAGACCTTAGCAGTTTAAGCTGAGCTCATAGGGAATGAAATCAAGAGAATTCAAACTGCAGTTCAGCCCTACCACTTCCTTAACAATATATTAACTTGAAAAGCTTCTGAAGTAAGGACCCTTTTCTATTTTAATTCTTTGACAGAAAATTGACTTGATTCATGAGTGTGGAGTCTTGCCATTAGCATTCTAAATTGTTCAGCTGACAAGTTGCTCCAAAGCATCCTCTTGTCCTAAAAATTTTTCTTGAAGTTGATGATCTTCATGTCTTTTACACCAGCTCAGCATCATGCCCATCTAAGAAGTCTCATTGTTTTTCTGCTGTTATGCAGCATGAGGGGAAGGGTAGGTGTTTTCAGAGTTATCTGATGCCCTTTTTGCAGCACAATCCTGCCATCTCATAGGACAGCAGAGAATGGTCATACATCACATTAGAAAGAGGTTCTTATATTTTTTTATTATCTGCTTATTTTTCAGTAAATTGTTTCTTATTAACACTGCCTTCTGAGAAGACTCTTTGTTTAAAATATTTGCATTTGCTATGATTTATATGCATGAAACAAGTTGAAAACAGTCCTATTAATTCCACCATTGTATCAGTGAACTTTATATGCTATTTAAATGAGAAGACTCCTTCTTCAAAAATATCTTTGATTCTATAAATACATACCAAGAAAATTCATTTGATCTCTTTCTCTGAGGTTGCAAAGGAACTATGTCACCTTCCTGTCTGCAAGCCAGACATAGGTAACACTCCATCCCATTCCCAAGCTTTTCATTGGAGCTAGGCTATTAAATTTTCATCAGCTCTAACAGTTCTATGCTGTGTTCAGTCTTCAAGGATCCTTTAGAGATTGTGCCCACTGAGAGCACCCAGCCTGGAAGCAGAATGTAGGCACCATGTGTTTCCAGGAATATTACATTATAAAGGGTTGTGGAATATGAAATCACCCTCTCAGTAGTGTGGGGATCCTCCAGTCAGGCTGTGATGTGGCATCAGCTGCAGAAGAGCAACCAGGAAATATCTTTTAACAGCCTTATCAAGCTGAAAATGTTTCCTGCACATGACCATGCTCTTTGGCCCAAATCCAGCAAAACATTAAGGCACATGTTCAATTTTAAGCACACAAGATGCTCTACTGAAGTCAACAGAACCACTGACATACACAAAGTTAAATATAAGCTTAAGTGCATTTCTGGACCAGGGCCAAAGGGTTCAGTACCATGCAGGGTTCAAGCCAGAAGGCTGTGATTAGATGGTCTGACAGAATCCGGGAGGGAAGGACACGAGGTGATTTGCTTGGTTCTACCTGCCTATGCCTCATTCCAAGCAATTCATTTTCTCTGATTTTTGTTTATAGTAAGTCTTTCCATTTATCTTGTTTTGTTTTCCTGCTGATGTAGCCATTTCCAAACTGAAGTTTTTATTTTTTTTAAGCCCTTCTAAACTGCATCAATAGCTTTAAGTGACTGAACAAAGAGATTTCAAATAGATGGAGTGCTTGAAATGGTAATAAGAGCTGGTGTTCCCAGAGCTTTGGAGGCTGCACTAAATACAGAAGAGAGTGAGAGCAATTGAAAATCACTTTTCTGTTGTTCCTTTGTATGAACTGGTTTCTGGCTTATGCAATGCACAGTAATTAAAATGACTGGAATGCCTTACATTTTTAAGAGAGCTTTAAGGCAGCTCTGTGGCATTGCAGCCAGCAGAGTTCATGAGCAGATTCATGGCTGCAATCGAGGTTTGACATTTCTATCCACGTAACTTGAAGAAGACAATATCTCTGCAGATGCCTTTGAGGGGAGTTTGAGGAAGAAGGGACAGACACAGAAAAGCAGTAACATCTGCTCCCTGCATCAGCTCAATGAGCAGCTATGGGGCAAATCTTCCTTTTGATGAGACGAGAGCAAAAAGATTGGGGTGGTTGTCAGAGATTTCACTGCCTTCTCTCACTGTAGCCTTAATGTCCTGCTCAAATTCAAGTGTGGGACAGCACTTAGAGATTATCTCTCACTTTAATATCAGAATCTCATAGTGCCTCCTCCTAGGTACTGTACAGGAAATGTCTCTGTCTGTGAGAGAGGGTTCGCATTTGACTACTGGCCACTGTGGTTTCTGTGTGCATTTGTGGGGTCCCAAGCAGCTCCCTGATGTTTAGCAGAGAGCCTGGCAGACTGGCATGTCCCTCACAACTGGTTGCCCTCCCTTTGATGAGGTTTGCTCTGCTTGGCAGTGGTGAGGGATTATCTTGGTGCTTTTGGATCCCCCTGGCACAGCCCAGGATTTCGTTTTCATCTTTTCTGTTTTTATGTTTTCAATGAAGACAGCTGACCATTGCATCCCTGGTTTTCTCTCAACAGCTGGGCTGGCTTTTCACAGTGATCACTGGCCACAGAGGAGCAGGAGAGCTGAATACAGCCTCCCTTGGGAGGAGAGCTCACTGACCTGAAGGCATAGCTTTTTTGGCATGTTGAGCAACTAGATCCTTCTTCCCTTGTCTCTCTGCCTCTCACCAGCCTTCTGAAGGCATGGACTGAGCCTTCCTCATCTCTCAGCATGATCATTCTCTCCTTCTCATCAGCAGGCACTGTCAGGACACAGGTGCTTCCACAGCCCCGTGTGAGTGTAGGGAGGTAGAGAAAGACCCCATGCAGGAGGCAGTAATCCTGTATCTCTTAGACTATCCTCAGGCTATTAGAGCTGCAGTCCCTCCATATGCCAGTCCCTAGGATGTGTCACTGGTTTTAAAGCATGTTGAAATCCCTAAAAATCACCGTACTTGTGAAAAGCAGAAAGAGCAGCCTCACGGGGCTTGCATCACTCTTTCTGTTTCTTTAATGAGCCTAGAAATAGTGTTGGGCTGTCAGGTGTGAAGGAAGGGTGTTTTCTTTACCTGTAGAACAGATGTGAGTGCAGGAAAAGTTGCTGTCTTGAGTTGCTTCTCCCTGAGCTACCTTCAGAGACTTACTGTAAGAAACCAGTCTCTTCATCCCCATAGCACAGGTGTTCCCAGACTCTCACCTGAAACTGCAAATTAAGGCATTAGTTACAAGGACAGTCTCTAATGACAAAGGATAGTGGCCCAGCAGGGAATGTACTCAGTGATTTCTGTCATGCATGCCACCACATGATGTCAAAAGTGAGAAGCAGTTCCTCTGTGTGGAAATCCCAGCAGAGATTGCTGCTCCAGTACAGGATTCTTCCTATAAATGCAAACTTTTTCAACGCTTTCTTCCTGTGTTCCCAAATCAATGCTGTATTCTAAACAGTAGCTGTCTGCTCACTGACATCAGGCCCTTCCCTCAGACTCAGTCCCAGCCAGGAGAAGCTGGGGAATTTCCGATGAGAGATTTCAAGGACGGATCTCTTTCTTCTCTAGAGCAAAAGGCAGTGCTTTGGTTCCCTCACTCTTTTGGAATTTTTCTCCATAAATCTTGGCATTCGGTGTGAGACAAAAGATGAGGAGATGGTAGGTCTGCAGTCTAAAATGAGGACTCTTATTTGTTTATTGTCTTGCTCTTCCCAAGTGAAGAGTAATGCATTCCTCAAAAGAACTTTTCAGGTCAGCAGTGTGAGTTCCATACCTAATATATTAATGTCAGGAGTGAAAAAATTAGTGCTTGATTTAGCACAGATGTGCAAAAATAGTATTCTTTCTCCACTGGAGACAGAGGTAACAATCCACAGCCCCTCTTCCACTTTCCTTTAATCTGACAACCTCTATCCCCTCGTTGTGCCTTTCTGAGGTGTGTTTCAGTGAGAACTACCCAGAGCTGGCAGGAACCAGGAAGGTGTAGTGTGTATGTACAGATTACATACCAGGAGTTGAACTCTGAAGGTACCAAAGCTTGACCATGTGCTCTGAGCAAGCAAACACCTCTCTGTAGCTTTGCTTAGTAGCTGTGCCACCGAATCTCTCACAGAGTATTGACCAGGCGTTCAGCACTATCCCAAGTGCCTTGCAGTGGGATCCTGGACTGCTCCAAAGCACTGGTTCATCTCAACTGCTAAGAGGTTGGAGAGCTACTGAACATTTCTAGCAGTAGCAGGGGTCCAATAGCAGCTTAGCACAGTACATTCTCTCTTCTCCCTCTCCTCTTTCTCTCCCTCTGCCTCTGCCTGCCTCTCCTCTCCAAGGTAACTGCAAGAAGAGATTGAACTCTCACCACACAGGCCAGGGAGGCAGAAGGATTCTCCCAAGACACCTAGCTGAGGAAAGTGCTCTCAGAGCAAAAGTTATGCAATGCATGGGAGGAATCTACAGTTTTAGTCATGGGATAATTAATGTAAAATAATAAACAAAGGGCTGAGCAACAGCAGTTTCTACCAACAGAGATATGATTCTCCAGCAGACTTTCCCCAGCACCTGACAGTACATAGATAGTAGATAGACAAGTACATAGACAGTAGATAGACAAGCATTTTATATGTTTTCATTTTAGCTGTATCTTTACGTTCCTTGCATAACCCAGCATTTTTTAACCAAAACCTTGCTTCTTTTTCCCTCAGTTCAAGTTCAGCAGAACTACCACAAGACCATTGTGTGGAATGGGAAGGCAGGGGTAGGTGCAGCTAGGATATAAGGCACTCATCTGATCTCCCTTTCCTCACAGGACAACTGGGGATGTACCTACTGAAGGCATTTCAATTCTTCCCAGTGCTGAGATTGAATGAGCAATTGCTGGAGAAAACCTCCCACTGATATTCACATAAAGTCTTTTCTATGCTAAAGAACCAGGATAATCAAGAAGAGCACCGTCTGCCTCTGAAAAACAAGGAGCTAGCTAGGAAGGGAATCTTTTACTTCATTTGAAATAGATTTCCCCATTCAGAATAAAACTTCACCTTTGAACACCATACATAATGGCCTGGAGAGGCTAATATAGCCTAATATGTGTATGGATGTAAGCAATAGCTCTACAGAGAGCTGGCTCACTCCTAGTGAATACAAGAGCATTTCCTTCTCCTCCTTCTCCTCCAGAACATACCTCCTTAGTTTAGACAATGTCTCCAAGTCCCCTAAGGTGTTTCCACAAGTATAAATGTGGTAAGTATCACTTTTAACAATCTTTTTATTCTTTTTTTCCCTGAAATCATCATCTGAAGGATTAGGCAGTCATAGTCATTTGGTTTTATTTTGAGAAAAGGTTTTTAAAAATAGGAAGGAGCAAATAGGAGAGCCTGGTGCTGCCAAAAAACCCCAACTTATTCCATCAGGCATTTCTGTGAAGAAGGAGGGAGGGCAGCTTTTAAAGTCATGCCTGTGGCTGCATGTAAGGGATAGTTCTCAAAGGATTCCCTTAACCAGATTCTGAAGAAGATGGGCTGTCTCTTTCTAATTCACTCCATGTCTTATTCTAAGGCCATATGCTCTGGTCACGTGAAGATTTACAGTCTCAATTTTAGTGGCCTCAGAGAATCTAAAAGAATTATGCAAGAAATCATGTTCTGTCATAACTGAAGCCTCACACAGCCATGCTTCCTAAAGACTGCTTCCAATTCGATATATGGCCCCTCTAGGGCTTTGTAAGCCCTTCTGGGGCAGAGGGAAAGGGAGGAAAAAGGGGAGCTGCTGATCGTTGCCATATGTGAGAAGCATCCCTGTCTGCACGTGGGTGTGACGTCCGTGTTGTCACAGAGGCTGAGCTCTGCAGAGCCCCCCTGTTTCCTGTCTGCAGTCAGAATCTTGCTGCCAGAGCAGGAATCCCATATCACTCCGTACTGCACTGACAAAAGAGGAAAATTATGGCCAATGGAGGGGGAAGGGGCGGGGGAAATCCTCTTAAATAGCCATGTAGGCTGTCTGGGCAGGGTTATGAGCCAGGAGTCCTCAGAGGCAGTAGAATAAGTGGGAGTTCAGCAAACAACCATTTTCTTCCTTTGACTAGTGGTCCTCAGAGACCTCAGCACTCCAGTTCTCATAGCTAATTTTAGCTATTTGTGGTTGGCCTGTTCCTAATGTTCCTTTCCTATCTCTCTCACACACACTGAACCTTGGGATACTCTCTGTGGGCTGAGATGACGTGAAAACCTCTAATCTGCAGGTCAAATATCAAAAAATGAAGTGGGATCATGAAACTGGAAGCATTATTTGCTTTTTTTTTTCCAAATAAGGGGGATATATTCATATTAGAAGTTCTTAGCATACCAAGTTTATGAGGTTTTTTTGAAATATATGAGGAGAATGACTTATTCTTTAAAATTTTATGGTAACCACCAAAGATGTTACCATCTCGTGGACACTGCCTTTCCTATGAAGGCTATGACTGATATGCTTTCATTATTTTTTTGGCACTGCTCTTTGTTAGAAAAACCAAAACCACATTGTCCCAAACACTGTACTCACACATAACAGGCAGGATGAGTCCCTGCCAAAGGGCATCAAGTACGTGTTAGCGAGGATTTAGAATTAACATAGTGGCAATAAATGTGCCATGCCAGGAGGGAAGGAGCTTGCAGCATGTGGCGTTTGTACTGCAGTTACCACATTCTTGGAACTCTGAGTCTTACCTGCTTTACTCTCCTGTGGTGGATTGATGTCAATGCTTTATCTGCCATGAAATTTGCTCTACAGTATGTGAGAAGTCTGATGTCCAGAGGTACCACAGGGTACAAAAGAAAGGTAAAAGTGTAGGGATGACTCCTCCTGTCTTGACCGAATTTTCCCAGCAACACAAACAACAGGTGGCTCCTTTATTTCCCCTAAATTTCTCCTGGATTCCCTGATTGCCCCTCCTCTCCACATACAAATCTGCAGAGGATGCTTTGCAGGTGCAAAGTGTATGTTCTAAGTGATGGATGTGTAGAACTGTGGAGAATAAAAGGGCATATGGGCCCTTAGATGCTGAGTCTGCTCTGTAAGAAAGTTTAGTTCAGGGCCTGGAAATCAGGTCACTAACCTTATTTTCAGTTGATTGATTTAAAAAGTCTTACAGTCAGGTGAGGAATCCTGAGAAACTGATTAGGAGGAAAAGGTAGTTATTATGTTTCTCAAGGGAGGAAAAGCAGTATTCCTTGAGCTTTCAGAGGCCAGATTTACATTATTAATTAGGCAGACACCTCTGGTTTTGTGTTGGACCAGAAATAAAAGAGTCACTAGGGTATCTTGGACAAGACAGCCTGTAGCACCCTGTTCTGGCTGGCAGGAAGCAGTCAGTCTGAACATAAAACAGATCTCTGTTATGTGAGCTACTTTCCTGGGAGCTCTGCTGGTTACTGAAGGTCCCTTATTTTTTAAGAAGTGTTGGCAGCTTGTTTCACTTTCAGACAGAGATAAATTCTGCCTAAACTGAATGGGGGGAATCTCCCACACACACCCCCCACACCCCATCTACAGGTTGTCCTAATAATCCCTGAACAGATGGATGTGGTCATGTGAGCCCTTGAAACTCTATCTGTTTTGGAGGAGTAGTGGGTGTGGTGCTGTGGACATGGATAGATACATGTGTTGCTTTTCACAGAGAAGCTCACTGTTCTCCAAAGACTGAATATCAACAAAATCCTTCCTGTGGGGACTTCCAGTTCTGCCCGAGCCAGCTGTAAATTCCTTTGAGGCTGAGACTAAGAAAACTGGAATCCTGGGAGGGCTTTGGTACAATCCCAAAACCATTTCCACTGAACCTTCCCAAAAATATGGTTTCTCTGACCCAGGAATGTGAGCTCAGTAACAATGCAAAGCTGAAGTCCTGGACCACTGGAATTAACCAGTATTAGCTCATTGCATCTTTGCTCTCCGTCTGTGTCAGCTAATGTGAAAATAATTTTCCCTCTGGGACACAGACTTGGTTCCATTTTAGTGTAGCACCTGGCACGATGGGGATGTTGGTATTTGAGTGAGGTTCTACCTCTATAGAAACAAATTTCATATATTGTGGGACCCCTAGCTTCTTCTTTGCTGCTTTTGAGTTGATTATTTAGGAATAAATAATCATGAAATGTCTGAGTGAGCACAGCAGAGCTGATGGCAGCTTCAGCCAGGAAATGCCTGAGGAGCAGGGAAAACAGAGACTGGAGTATAAATTACTGTAGTACAGTGGAACAGAAGGCATGAGCTGGTACAGACTGGCTGAAGCAGGAGATACCAGAAAAGTAGTTATGTACACAGAGAGCTCCTCTACTGGTCCCAACAAAGCTGGAACAAAACTACATTTGCTCTACAGCAGGTGAAGGTCCAGTCGTCCAAACCCAGGACAGCTGGCCATGCTGACCACTGGACCTACCAGCTGCCTCCTCACTTGCCAGACTTTCTGCTTTTGCCTTCTGTCCCTCACCATCTGTTTGTCCTTTTTATGGGAGAGGTCCCTTCCAGTTGTCACCCTCTGCATGAACCTGTTGAAATATTTGTCTCCCCTACTGGGACAAGTTTCCACTACATTTTTTGTGCTTCCTCGCATGAAACAAATTGTTTTCTGAACATTTGCAGTCTTCCCCTTTTAGACACAAGTTCTAGAGTGACGTAACATCTCTTGGAGAAAATGCATTCCCTAGAAGCCTTCCCCATGCTGTTGAGACCCCAAATGTCAACACTCTTTCTTCCAAGGACAGAGAATGTAATCCAGGCCTCCCTCCTTTGCCTGTGGTTTCCCTGTTGCAGTAAAGTCTCCAGTGAGCAGACAGCCAGAATAGCCACCAGCATGCCAGGAAGGGCATGTCAAGGGTGGGAAGGAAGAGTGGCTGCACCACATTGTGTTGCAGGCATGTTTAGCTGGCAGATGGTCCCTAAGGGAGGCTGGAGTATATTTAGGGCAGCTTTTGGGCTACTTGAGCTCACACTGAGAGAGGTAAGGCAAAATCATGCAGCTGCATGCAGCGCCTAGGGACTGTCTTCCTTCCCACTTCTTGTGAGAAAAGTCTGAGCAGAGCAGACAGAACTTAAACTCACATCACACCACTACACACACCAACTTCTCTGCTTCTTCCTACCTGCCAAAGAAGGAGGGTGGGAGTTCCAGTGAAAACTTTCTTCTGGAGTGGGGAAAAATACAGATAAAGAATAGCCAGGTGGTTTGGTGTGCTCGCGCTCTTCTTTGCATCCTAAAGTAGCCCCAGAGATTGACATGAATGATCTTATTAACTTGTGCTCACATGAAATACACACAAACACAGAAGGGGGAATACTGTCAGGGCTGTTCCCAGATCTGAACAAGCCCTTTGTCAGGACTAGACTGGTTAGTTTTTTCTCCCCGGATGAGAGGTTGGTCAACACCACCCCTAAACTCACCTCCACCCCCAAACAGTTGTTTTGCCAAAGGGTGGAGAAGCAGACCTCCTGACTGAGGGTGGAGCAGTTTGAAGGGGAGGAAAGCAGTGACTTCACTTTTTATTAAGTAATAGCAGAGCAGGGTGTGCGTCACTCTGAAAAACAAGATTTTGGGTGGGGGCAAAGGCTCTCTGAAGCATCTTATGCATGGAACTTTCTCCTCTGTGGGAAATGAACAGAATACACCATTTTGAAGAGTGAATTTAGAAAGTAGAAGATGTTTAAGCACCTCATAATCTTCTTTAAGGGGATCCAAGAAGAGCATCAAGATGAAAGGGCTCATAATGGTGAAAGTTCTTTTTGGCCAGACTTTAGGAAACAGTTTCCTCCAGTGAGAATAAATACAGGAATAGATCAGGTCCCTGTGAAAAAAGCAGCACATGGGGGTCAGCTTTCATGGGGGGCAGATGGCACTGGGGTCTATGTACTAATACCAGAGGGGTGATGGCAGAACAGACAAAAGTGTCTTTGTGATCACAGAGTTAGCTGCAGAGGGACTGTTCACAGCCTCTTCTCGCCCTGTGTAACAGAGCAAGTATCACAAGATCTGGATCTATCTCCCCAATTTATGCTTTCCCTGCAGCTGATTCCTTCAGGGCTGTATGAACTGCCTCAGGCCAGTCTGTTGCATTCTCTCTGCCTGATTCAATTGGCTTGTGCCAGTCCTGACTACTGCTGAAAGTCCCTCAGGCTTGAGAGCAGTCTGGTATGTTAGACATCATTCCAGGCTGTTCTGAGCAGCACAAGAGTAAAAAGCAGTCTTGGACTCCAAAGGCTTCAAATGTAACAAGTATTTTCATACTACTGATGCTGTTCATACTGCTCTGAAAGTGCAGTCACCAGAATGGCCATCAGAACAGAAGCTGTTTCACGGATGGCTGTAAAATCCTTTCCAAAGGCTCTGTGCAATGCTTGTGGCATCATCAGAGTGTACCTCTGGCCCCATTTAGAGTGGGGACATAACCAAAGGCACTTATTTCCTCTCCTAGGCCTCCCAGGTGAAACTTAGAATACCTTGGCAGTGTCCTAGAGAGACATGGCAGTGTGGGAGCACACCTACCTGATTTCTCTGGCTAGCACAGGGAACTGCAGTGCAGTGCATCAGTGCTGGCAAGTGCTTCACTTGTTGGGCATTTACCCAGCATTTTGCCTGGGCGTGTTTGACCTTAGAAATTCAGGCTGTTGGGTTTAGACCCGTGCTACCACTCATATGAGTTGTTTTACATCCAGCTTCTACACACCAACCACACATGGTGAGCATGCCTCAGATGCAGTCAGGAATTCAGGCTCTGCTTAGGAGAGGTATAAAAGCTGCCAGGCTATCAAGCGGTCAGGCCCTTTATATTTTTCCTGTATATAAACTGAAAACCCAATTTTGTGATACCAACCTCGCAATGGCTCCTCATGCAGACTTTCACTAATGACAAATCAAGTCTGCAAAGAGCTCAAACACTGGAAATAAGCAGCTTTCCTCACCCTTGTGTCAAGTATATGAGAAGGGAAAGATAAAAAATAAAGGAAGGAATAAATGTACCCTTCCTGCCAGTCTGACTGACAAGAGCAAGGGCACTTCAAAATCATTAATAAACAGAATTTTGTGTTTCAACTTCCAACCTGAGAAAAACAAATTAACTGAGTGTTCAGAGAGTCCTACTGCCTTGCTCACAAATCATAAATGGCTTAGCAGAACAGCACTGTTTTGGAAATAAAGAAGGACAAAAGAACATAAACAAAATAACAGGCGTCCACTGGCTTCCAAAATGATACTTGCCAAAGCCCTTTGTCAGTGCCTGCTGGTACACCTGCTAGAGCAGACCATTGCTCCCCTGGTCTGGAAATCCTCCACTCACAGCTGACAGTTCAGGGAGTCTGCCACACACCTGCTGGGTAGCAAAGGCTTCCTCAAGCTGGAGCTGAGATAGAGTAGGAACCCCTGACCAGATCCTCTGGCTTGCTCTTCTTGCAGCTATTTTAACTCCTTTAGCAGCTCCTCTTTAGTAGATCCAACTAAGCATCTCCTATCACCTGCAGTTCCTTTTAAGCACTCCTAGTCCTCACTAGGTCCTGGATTTTTGTTGCTCAAAGATAACTCCTTCAACAGACTTTTCTGGTCCTTTAGTTTGCTGTATTTTTATCAGCCAAGACTGCAAACCATTACGTGAAGCTAAGGGTGGTCATCTACTGTGGCACAGCTAGTCCCAGCTTTTCACACTTGATCATCCTCATTATCTTCATTTTGATGATGATGATGTTGTTGTTTTCTTAGATAAATCCTTCCATATGTGCCAGCATATGTTGATCAGTATCAGGCCCACCTCTAGGCCTTTTCAGCTCTTTACTCTCCAGCTGAGACCAGTAGAGCAATTCTTTCTCTATAGCTCTCCATCTCTCTGGACCTCCTTGCTGGTCAGCCAACAAAACAGAAAGGAAAACACAGTGTCCAGTAGCTCCTTGTATATTGCAGTCAGCCTGAGCCTCTCATCAGGATTCACTAAAAAATAGTAATTGTCCTATATAAGCCTCAGGACAATCCTCTAACAATTTAAGATCCTACTGTCATATCTGTGCTGCAGACAAATGAACTCAGAAGGGCTAAGCCATGCTTAAGCGAGTTTGAGTCCCAGTGCTTCTCCACCCCTTCCCTGTTTTCTTGGAGCAGGCACTATTCCCTTCTCAAACCAGGGAATTTGTAACACCAGTGGGGGAATGTGTCACCTCTGCATGCTGAGCATGACTCACAAAGTCAATAGGGCCTTAGCAGCTGATAGGAACAATGAGTTGTGTTCTCAGTTACGCTTTTTTTGGCTACACCATCACTGGAGCCCAGAACAACGGCAGTGATGTCATGGCCACAGGCTTAAAGTGTAAGTATCATATACAACACCACAAGCTCTCTGTGGTCTGTTACTTCCACATTAACGTAACTTAGGGCATATATACACACAAATAATTGCCAGAGCCAAGAGTAAGTCATTTGGAACAGATTATTTTATTTCAGTCTTTTAACAAGAATACTTGTCAGTCCCAACAGGCTCATTCTGGAGATGTAGTACCTAGCTCAGTACTGAGCTATATGATTTGGTCAAGACCTCAGCTATAAAGACAGAAGTTTGGAATGTAGAAATGGGCAGACAAGAATCCTGCTAAAAAATAGCTTACATTTTTCTGACAATTAGCCATTGTTGCAAGTATTTATATAAATAAAGAGTAAAAAAAAGTTCTGAGGCAAAGAAGGAAATTACTCCTAGCCATGTTCAAGAAAATTACTTTGAAGCATTTCATGCTCTTTTATTTGAACAAGACTTTTCTCCATTAGCCTCTGAGTGGAGCGGGGAATTGTTTCTTCCTTTCAGAAATGTGCTGTGTGTATTAAGTGGTCTGTCAGAGGAGTGCAAGAGGGGGTATAGAGCTAAGCATACAGTGACATGGTAATCAGAGGCCAGCCCCTGGGTCAGACAGGCAAGCTGGAGCTCGCTGTAACCTGCCTGGATTGTGTGCTGATAACTGAGGCTGTGGAGTTCACAGGCGAGCTGTGAGCAAATGTCCTCACCCTGGGAACTGCACAGGGCTGGAGCCTGCACTGGGCTCTGAGCAGCCCAAAATGCTATTTAAACCCAGCTCAGGTCATCTGAGCTGCACATGGATGGGGCTGCAGGAGCTACTCTGCTTTCTGCAGGGACAGCTGTGCAAGAGCGACAGCTCCCTGCTTTATAAAACTCTTTCCTTATTGCCAGGTGCCTTAGGTGACAAGGCCCACCTGTGTCCCATGTTATGGGCTCCTTTCATCATTTGCTGGGTTAAGCCAGGGTTCCTCTGCCCCGAAAAACAGGGGAAGCCCTGAGAATTCATAACATCAAATCCTATCTCGAGGGAAAAAAACAGAGGCATGTGTGCAGAGGCTTGTTGCACCACGCATTCCTCTAATATTTTCCCAACGCTGAGTACCAGTGGGACTGTCACACACTTTGCTGCATGTTCCCAACAGGCTGGAGCCTTTATCTGCTGGGCAGGCTGGTGCTGGAGCCCTGCCAGTGTCCCTGGAGAGCAGCTGTGGCCCCCTCCATCCCTGTGCCTCTGCACTGGGCAGCAGATTGGCAGAAGCTGGTGCAAAGCTGCCTGTCCGATTAAATTTGTTATTTTGCAAAAGGATTTAGCTTTGCTTGTTGGTTATTACTTAAGAAAAATCCTAAGCTGGTGATTTAACCTGTTTTAAACATTTCACAGGGTGAAAGAATCTGGTTCCTTTGCTTCCGAGTTGTAAACAAGGAGCAGAAAGCTAAGAGGGGACAGAGAAAACAAAAAAGTTTTTAAATACTATTTTTGTCACATTCTTTTTATTTTCCAATCAAAAATTATGCTAAAACTTCCTGTACTAAAAGGCTGCCACATCAGAAGGGTTGCTGAACTTTGCTTCTGAAAAAACTCTGACAACAGGTCATCAGCCACCATCTCAGATATGCTCCAGCTCCCACACATACCTGCTGTCTCTCCAGGGATATGCTAGTAAGCCCATCCAGAAGGGTTTGTAGATTATAAAGATGATGAGAAATGTTCACATGTTTCATATTTTTCCCTGTATGGAAAAAAAAAAAAGGAAGCCAAATCAAATAATCAAATAAACCACTTATTCCAAGAAAAGCTGTCTATATACAAGATTCACTCTGGCTTAATTGAGCTTGTAGCTGACTATTAGTTAAGACAAAACATTTTCGGTTGAGAAGGTTTCAGGTCAGCAGGGACTGGTGGTAGGCTACAAGTGAAGATGATTGTAAATGTATTGTCTGAGTACAAAAACTACATCCAAATACTATTGTAGTTGCAAAGCCAGGAATTGCCCATGGGAAGTGCCTGTACAAGGGCTGACACTGAAGTTTTAATTTCCATTCTCTGAGCCATGAAATGTAGATAATTTCTTTGACAGGATTCCGTCACAGGATTTCTGCAATTTAAAAAATAAACATTTCAGACTTAGCTTTGTTCTTCTTCTCAGTGGATGAACTTAGATCATCTTTAGTTCATAGGGTTTAAACAAAGTTATGAGAGCAGAATGACTAAAACCCCTTTTGAGTTCATGGCATTGGGCAAGATATCATATCTAACTGTTTCAGGAACATCAACAAATTTGTTTTCACAGCAGGACAGTAAATATTATGTATTTTGTAAATGAGAAGCTGCCTGCTGAAAGTGCAAAGTCAGAAGATTTGTGTACTTCATATAGAATGACAAGGACTCGGATTTTCAGTTTCTGTCATGCTGCAGCACTTTATATTCAAAGCACAAAGTCCAGTTGCAGTTGCAAATGTTCATTCCCTTTTTCAAGTCAGCTGTGGCTCAACCATTCAGGGGCTCTGGCTGCAATGCCAGCTTCAACCAGGAGCTTCCACCCTGGTCAGCAGAGCCCATGCCTTCACACCCTGGCTCTACACTGAATCTCACAACACACACACACTCTTTCGGTTCTGGGCCTGTTCTACAAATAGGTTCAGGGAGTCATTTCATAATAAAAATAACCTTCTTGGCCTCAGAGCACAGTCTGGGACTGGAGGCTATGTCAGGCACACACAAAGCTATGGTTGGCCTTGTCACAATCACCTATGGGGTATCTGGCTAACTTGCCCAGCATCACACTGGGTGATAGGAGCACAGGCCAGCTCTTCAGGGCAGCAGTCCATCCCTTTCAGTCCCATGATGACTCTTGCTCCTTCTGCATTCCCTTTTCCTCTGCTGACCACTGCCATCTATGCCCCACGATGCATGAGGCAGGGGTAGTGCAGAGAGCCCTTGTGAGTATGGCCATGAGCAGCCATCAGGTGATGCTCAGGTGTTGCCCAGGTAACTTGCATCCTGGATTTCCTAGGTTTCAAAGCACTTAACTCCACAGCCATTACAAATATTTTATGTGCGTTTTGTGTGCAATACACAGCACATGTAGATGTTCTTAGGGACTTGGTTTACTGATGGGTTTGGCAGTGTTAGCTTAATGTCTGGACTTGATCTTAGAGGTCTTCCCCCACCTAAAAAATAAGATGATTCTGTATGTCCTAATTTAAAGTAACCTGACGTAGAAGAAGAATGAGTAAAGGAGATGTGTGTCTGAACAATGCTGAGGACCAGAACCAATGCTTTGTCCTTGCCCTTTATGCCATATTTCTTGGAGATAGAGGAGTTTGGAGGGATTACCAGCAAAGATTCCCCACTCTCAGAACCTTGTTGTTGCTGTAAACTGCAGAGGTGAACTACTCGTTGGTTCCTTGCAGAAAAGCTGCCCACGTGCATAGTGGTATTTTCTATTGGAGGCAAGATGGTTACTGTGATGTTCGGCACAGGCTCCTTCCTAACCCAGGACCACTGCAAATGTGGTCAGTTGGACACACAGAGCATGCATGACAGGCTTTGCTTCATGTCACTGCCTAGCAAAATCCTTTTTTCTTTTTTTGATCTCTCATAAGGAGAAATACAGAAAATAAGTGACAACTCCTCTGCAAGTATTGCCATCACTAGGATGATCTGTCTAGCTCCTCTCTAGTAGGATCCACTCCCAGACATAAGCTGGAGAAGTCTCAAGGCCTTTCTGACATCTTCATGACACACGGGACATCCTCGTATCCTCTGTTTCCTTTCCTTTTACCATTTCAGCAGAGGATGGGACAACAATGTGAGCCACTTCACTTATACTCTTCTGCATAATCCACTACTCCCCCAGATCATGATATCAGCTTTAGTGACTATCTGTGTAACTAAAATGGCACAGAGACAACTACTCCAACTACTGAAGGGCTAAAACCTGGCACAGGACTAGCTGTTGTGAAGTTCACTAGAATAACAAACAAACTTCAGCTGGATCATCCTTAAAATAATCTCTTTTGTTTCTTTTATTGCACCTGATTCAAGCTCCTCATTCTCAGCATTTAGACTCAGAATATCTGTGCCTTCCTGCTCCCAGTACTACCCCAGTCTGCTATTATTTTCTTAGAAGTACCTTCTGATGCTTACCCTTTTCTCCTTGTGGTGTGCTGCTTTCTTCTCTCCCACTCCAGAGTCTGTGGGACAGACTCAGACACAGCCAACCTAACTACCCTAAGGGTCTCGTTGCAGAAAGTCATTGTGGGGCACACTGTACTGAGGCAAAGTGACAGCAAACCACTTCGCACTTTCTGGAAGATTATCAGCAGTTCACAGAGAGGATGCACAACTAAAATAATTTAACAGCATGCCAATCCCATTTATTCATTTCTTCAAAAAATAATCGTATTAGGTGGCAACTGCATCATTAAAGGTGTATTATCATGCAGGAAAGATTTCTCATACTTTTTGTACCTGAAACAGGCAGCTCTTATTTCCCATACAATTGCAGCCTTCTCATTCTCTTTCCAGAGGCTCCTTAAAAGCTCTGATCAACAGTTTTCCACAGTTTGATGTGCCTCAGCTCACATTTTCTTGTTATTATATCTGTCATTACAGTCTGCAAGATATTGAAAGGCAAGGCTGATACTTGCATTTTCTGTAATGACCTCCCCATATATATATTTCTGTGTTAATAACCATAAAGAGAATACTGCAAATAGCAGGAATAATGACAACTATAAGGTGAGTGGTAAAACTACTCTTGAAATCAGCCTTAAATTTGAACAAAATGTAGTAATAACCCTTCTAGAGAAGCCAGAAGCACTCTCCTCTTGCAGGATGAAAGGAGCTAAGGAATGTGTTGGCTGGCATTGAATCCCTCTCCTCTTGGGCCTTTGATGGGTTTCCTGCTCCTGAAGGTCCAAAGAGCAATTACAGTCTCCGGCAAAATACAGCAAATGGAAAACAGATTCTCTGGCTTTCACTAAAATGCCAAGAAAATAAGTAACCGAAAGATGGAGGACTCAAACTCACCACATTGTAGCAGTTGATGGAGCTGAAGGGAAGTTTCCCTCTGTTCATCCCCAAGGCCAGAGGTTGTCCCTGCCATGTGTAGTGGGTTGTGGGAACCCAGTTTGCTGACCCATCTCCCTGAGGAGGTTCATGTTAGTGGAGAGAGATGATATCAGACAGCTGGAAACAGCCTCTGGGCTTCAGCTCCTTCACTTCTTTGTTGGGGGTTTGGTTTTGTGTCTTTGAATTGGCTTTTGGAGAGGAACAAAAGCAAAGTCAGGACAGCTTCCCTCACTGCAGCAAGTCGTCATATATATGGAGAGAGCCTTTTCCCTGACTTTGCTTGGTATTCAATAAACTCTGCCATGCAGGGCAAGCTGAATAAGCCTTTCTGAAGTGAAAAGCCCTCCAAGTTGCTTTGCATCATGTTTCACTGCCACCTCATATTACTTGAGATTAAATCCTGTCAGGGGTGGCAGGGAGAAATAGCTAAGTCGTCTGAGCATCAGCAATAATACCGACTTTGTGCTCAAACAAGGATGCTCAGTATCCCGTGACAGTACAAGTAGGTCACCCAGCCAGCTTAGCAACTGGAGGAACTTCTCCATTAGGATTTAATTCTGGCACAGTTCGATGGTACCACACTCATCTGGGATGTAGCTCAGCCCTGCAGTTCCTCAGGTGTAGAGAGGAAACCGTATCCTCATAATTAGACAGTTGTGATTAAATAATTGCTGAGGATTTCTTTGGTTGTCTTATATTACAAATTGATGCTTCCTCTAGTTTTCCTTACTGTCTACAGAGAAAGAAGGAATCCATTCTCTCCTATCCATATGGATTCCCCTTAACCTAACAGGAACCAAAGAGAAATTGAATGCTAAAGAGGATGGGTAAGGAAAAATTGAATGAATAAAAGGCCCCCTTATAAGAGCTCTGACCTTGCTTCATGAGGTGCTCTTAATCCCTGACCTCCTGCTAGCAAATACGGACTACAGGCAGGGAGTTTGGATATGAAATATCCAAATCCAGAGCCAGGCTCATTTGGAAAGTGAATAGATTTTTGGTCCCATCTTTTCACAATGGGAAGAAGGACTTGCAGTCAAAACAAAATTAAAAATTGATTTAATTTGTTCACCTTTTGAAACTATTTCAGTTTATCTGGGGTGGGGAAATAAGTATGTTGTAAATAAATGTTATGACAGAATGCCAGGTAATTTTTTCCTAGAATAAGATGTTTTGAGTTTTCATGTTTGGACAACATAAGGTGAAAGTGGTCTTTTCTCACTGCAGTTTGTTGGGTCTCTAGACATTAGCTGGCAGTATCAGCTCACCCCAGGTCTCATCCCTTTTCCTTAAACTGCACAACCAATCTAAATTTCAATTTTTGTAGGTAAGGAAAGATGCAATAGCAGAATAAAATGGGAAAAGCAACCATTTTTAAACTTTCAGTATGAAAGAGTCATGCTATCTTCCATACATGCCTAATTTCAGTTTGAACAAGGTCTTCCCTTTATCAACTCCCTACTGTTGCAGACAGTCTTTTTGGAGAATCTCTATGAATGACTTTAGAAAAAATTGCCCCCTTGTGCTGATTTTGAAATGCCTAGAAATGGTAAAGCTCTGCTATCTTCTAGGCTGTCTAATGCCAAGGTTAGAACAAAGGACTTCTAGGTGGGTTAAAAATCAGCTGGACAGCAAGGCTTAGAAGGTAGTGATGATCAACGTCTTGGTGTCTGCTCACGCCTGGCAATAAGTGGTGTGCACAAGAGATTGATCCTCTGGTCCATATACTTCAACAACAACCTGGATAACAGATGTGCACCCTCAGCATGTCGTTGCAAGATACAAAATTTTGACAACTGACCCAACAAATGACATCTTCAAGCAAGAGGCACCTCAAAGACTTAAGGATTGTAGCAATAGAAACCTCATGAAATCCAGTAGAGAGAAATGCAAAGTTCTTCACCTGAGCTGGAAGGACTCCCTGCATCCCTACATGCTGGGAGGGAGCTGGCTGAGATACTGAAAATAATTTCTGAGATACTGAAAGTGGATTGCAGGCTGAATGAGCTGACCATGCACTGACACTATAAAGTACTGTGTTCTGCACTACATTAGGAGCAGCAATGGCTGGCAGATCTAGGAAAGTTATTTTCCCTGGTGCCTGACACTGATGAGGCTGCATAGGACATGCTGTCCAGTCTGGAACCTGGACACTGCAGAGGGATGGGAGGAAATTGGAGTGTTCAGCAGAATTCTACCACTCTGACCAGAAGTGCTCCGGGGCCTGGAGCCCACAATTGGCAAGAGTGTGTTGAGGCATGTTGAGGCAGGTGAAAGGAAAGCTAATCAAACAGCCTGCTACTGCCTGAAGGGGAATTACAAGCACAACACATTTTCCCCAGCAGCATCAGATGATACAATATTGAACAGGAGCTACAGGAGCTGGACATGAAGAAGGAAATTCCTATAAAGGTAGTGCAACATGGGAACAGACAGGCCACAGAGGTCATAGAATATCCAATTTAGGCAGTTTTCAGGATGCAGCTATTCAGAGTTAGGGCTGCAGAGCTATTCAGGTGGCAATAATACTTCTGTGAATAATTCTGTGGGTGGAGTAGATGACTTCTACAGCTGTTCCAATCACAATATCTATTGTTCTGTGATTCTTCACAGTCACTAGTCAGTGAATTTGACAAGGGGATTTCCCAAAGTTCCCTGTACAGATAGAGTTCTTTCCTAGCAGACTTAGATCATTGCATGCCTGACAGCTATTTTTTTTCCTCTAAAATTTGGTGAGCAGCATTATAGTTAGATTTCCTCCTGCTAAGGAACATGAGTCCCATTTATTATTCTAAGTCAGCCACGGATCATATGTACATAGAACTTGAATTTAAGATGGATGCTCTGTGGGCCTAACATTGGCATCAGCTGCACAATCAGCCTCTTCTCTAATCAGTCCTTGTTCAGAGAAGACCTCACCAGGCAGTAACAAGGTATTTAAAAATATTACACTTAAGTGAGGTTTTGAGAGCAAGCTCAGACCATCCTTGATGGTTAGAGACACTTTTTGGATTTTCTCTTTGGTTCTGAGAAACTACAAAGACATTTTCAGAGGTATTCGGCCACAACAGAGATGCTGCCACAAAAATCCTGAAGCAGAATCGATTGGCTCCAAATAACTTACTGTCATATAAAAATACTCTGAAGGCCCATGCCTGTGTCCGAGATATAAATGCACCTTCTCTATGCAAGAAAAGGCACTTCTTCAGGTGGCAGCAATCATTCCTTTCTGTGACAGCTAAAATGTGAATGCTAGGTCCTCTTTTTACCAATGTAGTCTCTTTGTCACAGAGTAGTATCCTGGGTGAGTCCTGGCTACAGACACACAACAATGACAAACAGCCAAAGTCTAAATCTGGTAACTGCAGCCCACATTTCAGTCAATGACCCTTTACTTTAGAAGGCTGACTAGTAGCAAGGCAAACCCAAACTCCAAGTATTGCATTTTTACAAGGAATGCACTATTTATGACTAATGTATCAGAAGGGCTCAGAGCTGCTAGTTAATTTGTAATATTTGTAGTATTTGTGAATCAGAAGAGGGACAGTCTTGTGGTTACGGCTGGACTGACATTCAGGATGTCTGGGTCCAATTCCTAGTCTAGCAGAGATTTTCCTTTGTAAACTTTGGCAGGCTGCTTAATCTCTCATCCTCAATTCCTTGCCTACAAATATTTTCCTCCCCTTGGCTTTTTGGCTGTCTGATCAGTTTTAGTTGTGAAGTATTTCTGTAGTTTCTGACATCCAGGAAAGTACAGAGTAACATGTATGATGTAACAAATTATGCTTTGAGCTGCAAATATCTCTAAAAGAGCCTAAAGGCTGGTGGTGCTTGCTTCAAAAATTATCAAACATACAGTTGAAGAAACCAGCCTGGACAAGTGAATGCTGTGGTGGCAGCAGAAGAAACTACATTAAAAAGTAATTGTTTGTAATGAATTCAGTTAAATACCTGCTGCTACTATTACTTTTGAAACCAGTATCAGCACAGACATAATTATTACCATTTCATGCCAAGCCATTTTAAGTGATGGTACAGGTTCCCATTGGTATTTCTATCACTTTTGCTATATTTAAAAAACAAGTATTGGAGTATTTTCTGGTCATCAAATGTGAAGCAAGAATTAGATGTCTGACATTCTAAAATATTCTTTACAAATTGCAACATTCAAGTGCTTATCAGTGGTGTCTTCCAGGGATGATACCTCTATCTTTCAACATAGAAAATAGTTTTAAAATTGAACCTACTGCTGATTAGGTTGCTTTGCAGCCTGACATTTTCTTGAAATATCAAGAAAATACAAAAACAGATGTGGACATCATTATTTCTATCTTATTGTCTCTTTTCAGAACTCTTTTGGCACCAGGAGTTCTAGATTTAAAGAAATAAGATCAAGAATAAGCAAATCACATTTTCTTCACTTGATTCTTTGGTCCTCAGAAAGGAAAGACATTGATCTCAGGGTGTTAGAACTAAAATCTATTTTTTTATTCTACCAGCAGAACTCTGTACCCTTACAGACATATCAAAAGCTATCCCCCCAAAAGAATACAAATCAAATATAAATACAGAATGGGGATTTAATTCAAAAACAATGGCATACTAATATATGTGCCTAGAATCAAAGGGAGAGGGTAGATATCTACAGAATTAGATATAGAGATACCAAGAGAAAAATACTGACAAAGAAAAGCTTCTCGTTTCCTATCAGAAATGCAGTAATCAGGGTAAAATCTGTGTACAGGCCATATGAGTTTTTAGTACTAAGCAAGAAAAGACAGAATCCACAAAGTCCAGCAATGCAGTCAGGTGGAGCCTCATTGAAAACCAGCTCTGTGCATGCCAGGCATCTTTTACTCTGAATTGGGGGAAGCCATAGGTTGCAGTCAGGGGGACAGTGGCTGTTCTAGGAAACAGCATGAGCTGGAAAGTTCTCCAAGGGTACTAAAGGGTAGCAAAAAACAGAGAATGCACTGGGGGCTTGACCTCTACAGAAGATAATGTGACCTGAGTAGAAAACAGCTGTATATGCATTAGCTCTGCCTGCAACTCCGAGAAAGATCCCAACAGGGGTCATTGTGCCCAGCAAATTGCAGCTCTTCATTATATACAGCTCTGAATGCAGTACTACTACCAAATTCACATGGCTCTGCCCCTGTATAAACCACATTGTATAAACCACAAAGCCTGAGGGAAAAAGGAGGAAGTCCCTGGGGCAGCTGTACAAAATTCGAGGTAGGAGGTGATGGACTCAATGAGTTTCCCAAGACTTGCTCTTGCTGTACTATGGTGAGAAAGGCTTACAGAGATTTTGGACAAGCATGCTGAACTCTTAAAAAGCATTACAAGCCTCTACAATTTTCCACAATTTATCAGAATCTGAGGTCCTATCAGTTGGCCAGTCTTCTACACCTTATGAGCTGATGAGGACCCTTTCCCCTGAAGCCTTTGAATGCCATTAAGAAAGTAAATATTCCTTGAAAGTACCATTCTCCCCTTTCTTTAGTTATGTTTAGAAATAAAGCAGATTCTCATGGCAAAAAAAAAAAAAGTTTGGAGAGAAGCTAAGGTTGTATAATGCTCCTGCATGATCCTAGACTAGCAGCAGAAGGGTACAGCTCAATTTTGAGGCTCTAACAAACACCAGCTGAATCTGCCACCTCAAAATATGGGAAAACAAGAACTGATGTGCTCATCTGAGGGCTCAGCCTCCCTGCTGCCATATGGTGCACCCAACAGCTTACCGAAACATCACATAGCTGAGCAAAGGGAAGACAGTAAAAATAAACAAAATAATGTACTGTAAGAAAAAGGAGGTGGAAAGGCTAGACTAATCAATTAGACCTTTCCAATAACACAGCCATCATTTCAAGCCCTATCAGTTCTTGGTGAAGCAGCAGCCAGTGCTGTTTCAGAGACAGGATTTGCAGTTTCTGCTGGCCTGGCCCCAGACTGTCACAGCTGGATAACAAGGCTTGAGCCCTGCTTCACCAGGCCACTAAAACCAGTCCCTCTTAGCCCATTAATCATCCCTACAGGTTACTTCAGCTGACCATCTCCACTGACTTTGACAGCCATTTCTGGTCATCAGTAACACCTTTGTTTTAACAAGGACATGCACAGTTTAGACACACACACATACACAGAGACTCACTCCATTCTGTCTGAAGAGAGGGGTTTTTAAAACAACATATTCTAACCCATCCTTTAGGCTGTACTGGCACTTCCCTAATGGACAGCTATTCCCTAAAATGAGGATGCTCAGGCTCTTCCTGTGCATCTTTAGGTACCACTGGTTTGCCCAGCTTATAATTAAAAGGCACATAATTAAAAGGCACAATATCCCTCCCCCATTATATGAAACTTTTTTTTTAAACTTTCACTACTGTCATGATAAAACCTAAAACGCCAACTGAACAGACTCAAGGCCACCCATGAATCCCTTTCTGTCACTTCCCAAGATGGTGAGAGGGTACACTGTCCTCGCCAGACCATGCATTTTTCTCAGCAGAGGGATCTCCAACCCCTTCAAACTTGAGATGTTCAACTCACAAGGGAAAACCTGCTTCAGTAGTTAGAAGCTGTACAGAGTTGGCATTGCATCTGTAAACCGAAGTAAACTCCTTCCTGTTAATCTCTGTCATGGACACACAAGGTAACCACAAGGGTGGTTACATTACATGATATTTACTTGCAGACAGGCAGAGGACACGCACAGATAAGCTTTTCACAGAGCTTATACACAGCTTCTGTGCTTGTGCCAGCTTTTGGAAACCACTCACCAAGGCTGGCTTCGAGCATGAGACCTTACTTCCGTCATTCCCAGGATGAACATTTTTGTCCCACACTTGATTTCTCACATATAGTAATGCCATAGAAGATAAATAGATACAGCAGAGGACCACAATAGGAAACAGCCTCACCCAGCTCTTGAGGACAGTCAGAAACCAGGCTCTGTCAGAGCAGCATTGTTTCGACTCAGTGTCTGGTCAGGGCCAGCCCTTCATCCTGCCTTGAATGTAAACATGCACGAGGCTTCTCTTACCACATGTTTTGGGAAGCATCAGCAGCTCTTGGCAAGCAATAGGAAAGGGATGACTGAGGCTGCTGGCATGCTGCTCAAGCTGATGTCATCTTACTGTCAGTCTAGGGCTCTGGGTGCATGCACTTAGTCACACATACACACAGCTACCAGCCACCAAACTTTTGTTATGGCTAAGAAATTAAATTAGTTATGTTTGGCTGGAGAGTTCTCCCTCCCTGTCAGAACTGTTGCATTACTTTCTTGCTCCAAATGGCAAGGCAGCTGCTCCCTCAGAGCACCCAGCACCCAAACACCAGGATATATCTGCCAGGGGCAGCAAGAGCAGGGCTGCTCCTTTAAGGAAGGTGAGCCAGGAGCCAAGAGGGAGCCTTACTAGCCAGGTCTCAGCCCCACATTGCCAGAGAGAGGTGAGCCAGATAAATCCAGAGGTGATGGTCAGGTCCAACCAAAAACTCAGGTCAAAATGCTGTGTAATTGTGATGGGACAGGTTCTGAGGCCAAGCCACAAAGTCAGGGAAAAGGATCAGATCCAGTGGCCACCAGGCAGGCCCACAGTGACAAAAACCAAGCCATGAAGCTAATCCATAGGTTTAGATGCAGCTCAACAGGTTTCATAAGCAGACAGGAGCAGGGCCATGGCTGGACAGGAGACCAGCACTCATCCAATACAGATCAAGCAAGCAATGAATGCCCAGGGCTGAGCTTAGGCAGAGCTCCTGCGCCCATGGATGTGAGCTCCAGGTGGGGGTCTCGGTCATTAGGCCCATTAGTGAGCTCAGGGCTCTGAAAAAAACAAGCTTCATTTCCTTTTGTGTGCCAGATAATAAACTGAGGACCATAATCAGGCTAGGAATTGTAAGTATCTTAGGAAATTCCGCTATCTGGGTTGATTGTAACAACTTTCTTTGCTTCCCCTATGCTTTTCATCTGTGCTCCAGTCCTTGATTACTGGATCACATACTGACTTTTTTTCCACAAATTTTCTGCATCATTTAACACACAGTTCTGACTGAATGATTTGTTTCCTCCTCATAAATTTTTGTCCACTATTCTGACACTATTCAAATGCTGTCCTGAGGAGAGAATTATTCTTTAACCTGTGGGCATTTCAGTGGTTCTCATTGCTGAAGTTTCATAAATAATAAACAGTGCACATTCAAAACATCCCTTCCAGCTAAAAGGAGATTATAAGACCCATCACACAGATGTAAATTTGAGCTAGTAAGGGATTATGTTCAAAAGTACTGTATTTCAATATCTTAAGTGAGATATCTGAGATTTGGGGATGGGGGGAAGGTTTCTGTCTGTGTAGCATTATTTAGAATTTTATGTAATCTTAGAGAAGTTTCAACTGACTTCAGATGCAGCAATGACTACCTGGCATTTGGATTAGTAAAGATAAGGGTTGTTAGGTCACAGAGTCTGACTTCCTCTATTTTACAGACCTATATATAATTTAATTAAATTATCCCTGTAATTATAAAAATTACTTCAAGATTATCCAAGGAATAAAGCAAGTAGCTAGGAAGGCAGTTAGTCTAGTTTTGAAGACCTAAAGATATAAAGAGCTGATGATTTGCTTGGGTTGATTTTGGGGAGATGATTAATTACTTTCACTGTTAAAGCTTTGTGCCAAATTCCTCATATGAATCTGCCTAGCTTAATCTCACAGATACAGGTGCTTACTTTACTTTTCTCCACCAGATTATAGATTCTTTTTACATCTGGTATTTATTCCTCAGGAAGATATTTGTAACCTGTTTTCCTGTCACCTTTTAGAAAGTTTGGTAGGCAGCTCACTAAAGGACATGTTGTTCAGCTCTTAAATAATGTCAGTTCTTCCTTTCCACAACAATTTTTAAGACTTTCTTTTTTATATATATGTAAACCTGAGTCCAAGATGTCACTCTCTGGAGTTCATTACAGCAGGATTGAAAAATTTGCAAGTTAGTTTACCATGTACAAAACTAAGAAAACCAAAAATTGAGAGACAGAACATTAATTCCTACAGAACTGTGATTTAAGGGATTTTCTCAGAATTTCATTGGGACTTTTTGGTACACTCAGGGACAGAATTCAACTCCCTAAGATGTCTTTCAGCTATGTAAATCATCGGAGTTCACTTTCTTATTCTGCTACTCCCTGACACATAATTTATGCATTTTCAGACTTCTGGAAGAAATGGAGCAGGGATCCTGCAAACAACCTCTTTCCTTAAGTCCAGATTTAGCCTCAGAACAGGTCTACCTGGTGAACCCTTCTGAAGGGGACCTGTGGAAAAAGTAGCTCACAGTCATGTAATTAAATGCTGATTCATAAAGCTTCTGTACAAGGAAGGAAAACGAAGTTTGTGTTTCCTAAAGTTTGGGTGCTTAACTTTTTGACCTCAGTAAGGTTCTTTTCACATGATATATGGGCATGGCAATCCCTAGGCTTACCACAAATCACACTGGGGAAAAAAAAAATCCCTCTGGCAGCTGTATATTGGTACATTCATGACTCACCAAGGTTGGCACTTTGACCTGCACTTCATGAAGAGCAGGCATGTGTTTGCATTCATCACCTGTGGCCATAAGGACATCTTGGCAAATATTTTCTGTTAGGAGAAAACTGGTAACAATCAGGACATTTGATATCTACTCTGGACTCAGAAGGGAAAAGGTCACAATGGAGGCAGGCTTTTCTTCCCCGTTCCCTCGAGTTCAACTGTATCTAGATTCTGGGTCTGTGTGGTCCTGGCTCCTTAGGCAAGCCCCATTCTCCTCATGTGGTTGGTTTTAATGTCTGTCCTATTCTTCCCTGTCATAAACATCGTGCCCACTAAGTCCCCATATCTGTCACTGGTGTCACTGGCCTTGGCTGACCCATCCAGTGCCTTTATCCCTGATTCTCTATCCGTACTCTCTCCCTCTCTGACTTAGTTTGTTTCTTCACTCAAACACCCTTCCCAGGTGTCTGTCCATTCACAGTGCACCCTTTTGTTTCAGACTCCTTCTCCAGCCCATCCCAGTTTTGCCCCTTTATCCCTGTGAGATACCTGCCTTCCATAAGATCCTTGTCAACACCTTGCTCTCCTTTGGTCCATAGTTCCTTGCCCAGCTGCTCCTTGTCTTCCCCATCACAGCACATCAGATCACATCTCTGCTGTCTTTCCTCAGAGACTCTTTGTCCCATTGGTCCCTGTATACTCTGCTCTTGTCTCCCATCCTCATTCTCACCTGGCCAGATTTTACTTCTAGTTTCCTCCTTCATAGTAGTTTTCAATCCCAGTATCATCAGCTGAGTTTCCACTGCTCCCTGGACAAATCCACTCCTTCCCAGAGCTGATTCTTGTTTTTCCTGTGTTTAAACCATGGCTTTCCTGGTGGTCCTGATGTTAGCCCAGCACGGGGAGTGTGGCATGCACAAAGAAAAGGACAGAGATGCAGGAATGTCACCGTGCACTAGCACATCCCATCAGCTCCTCTTGACCTCACACTGGCGTCTGTCTGCGTGACAGCTCTCATCAGGCTGTAAATGTAGGGCAGTTTACTTGCCTATTATTGAAAGGTGAATTGCTGTGAATTACCCCATTTTACGCAGAGCAAGAATGAGCAGGGATAATTGCTATGTATCAATTCACACAAAGTAATATGCTTCCTTACATTTGTTTGTTCATGTTTCCACACCCACAGACTGCCTTGCTTCAGTTCAGTTCCTGTAGCACCTGAGACTTGCAGCTGCAGGGGAAGATCTCAGTGAACCTCTGTACTTCAGAGTACTGCCTAGCACAGGGAGATGTTTTGATACATTTGGGGTAAATCTTGGGCAGGACTGTGTTTAGCAGGTGCTAACTGCAGGTACCAGAACTTTGAAACTTGACCAAAGTTAGCCACATTTTCATGATTAAAAAATTCAGAGACTGCTACCTTTCATTGGCTCTTTTCATAGCTGAAGTTGTCAGATTCACAAGGAAGCAGTCACAGATATTCTTCACTCTGCACAAACCAACTCTTCTTTTGCTTGTGTGTCAGAGTTTATGTCTACTATGCTTTCTGGTTTCCTTGAAATATTCCATATATTCTTCTTAAGGGAAGCACTCAGATTGGAATATTCAATCCTGAATGGTCACCAGAAGGAAAGATTTTTCAAAAGGTAAACCAGTATTTTTTAGTAAGTTATGATGAGCCACAGAGGCATCGGATGATGGCATGCCTGCATGGAACATGCTTGTAGAGGACAGTGTTAAACATACATACCATCCACAGTGTATAGATTGACACAGTGCAGTCTGACATAAACAAAGAACAAATTGTAGTTCCATCCGTGCATCTTCAACAAAAAACACGTGTGATGATGATGCTAATAATAATAGTAGTAATAATAATAATACACTGACCACCTCTATGCAAGCTCAGGACTGTTTTCAAGCAAGAGAGATTATTATGTATTGGTCTAGCATAAAGCTGGGCTGAGTGATGGGAAACATATGTTTCTTGGTACTTGTGCTTGCACAGTGATATAAAAAGAGTCCTGACATTCTATAGGTCTCTGGGCAATTCTGCTATTGATGTGTTGTGAGTCACTGCAAACAGACCATCGTATGTTTCTGAATCACTTCCTGCTCAAGGGGTTCCTCCACTTCTTCCAGGATTGTGTGCCGGGGAGGAATTCAGTGAGCTAAAGCCCTGGAGACCCATTTGAAATGCTTTCCCTTTCCCTTCCCTTCTGTACAGCTGAATGATTCAGACAGGGGATGACACCTTGAACCAATGTCACTATTCCCTTTTTGGGATGGGAGAGCCTTATGAGGAGTACAGAAGGAAATTTAATTTTGTATTTTATTTTAAGGACATCCCTCCTGTTTTGCTTTATTTTTGTTGTTGGAATTTTATGGTTTATGAGAGGTTTTTTGGGGGGAATGGGTTTAGAAGTTAGAAAATGGTGCTGTGATAAAACAAAGGTTGTTTCAGCTTTTTCCAATACCGTTTCAGTGCTTTTCCTCTCTGTCCCAAAAGTATTCAGGCCCAGACCACAGAAATGGTCTTTAGATATCTAAGTACCTCAGAGGTCCAATTAACTTTCCAGTTGTTTATAGTTGTAACTAGTGTCACTCAGATTCCCAGGACATTCACAGGTGATTCTCTTAGATCTGTGGTGTTGATTTGTCATTTTTCTGATAACACAAGAGGCTGTAAGCCTGGCAGAAGATAGCAGATAGACCATAAGAGAATTTCAAGTTTTGTGTGATTTTCAATGTCCCAAAAGTCCTGCTTTGCATAAAAAGTATTGTTGATTGACTGTTTTAATGTGTTTTAATAAAGAAAAAAATCTGTGCTTAAGGGAAATTCTTCTCTTGGTGTTTAAAATGCTCCTGCTTTCTTTTGACATTTCCACTAGAAAATACTGTCTTGATGACATTTTTTCACTAAGAGATAAGCCATTGTGAAGTGCTGAAACCTTGCATTTCAAGTGCTTTTTAGTTTGCTTTTCCCAAGTTATACTGGACTGATATGTGATCTTTTGGCAAATCAGTATTGTGATGAAAGTACAGTCAGTTTCTAAGTAATTGCAAAATTATTATGACTTCAAGAGATGCTTATCCTGAGTGCCAGCTAATACAGTGCTTCCTCACTAAATGGCAGTAAACAGTAGCCCTGCATGAGCTGTGCCTGTTGTTCAGAAATTATTTAGAGCTATCATATCTGAAGGAGGTGCATTTTACTGGGGTCTGATTTTCAGTCCATCAGTGCATAACACAGGTCTGTCATCAAAGAGGTTGCTGCTTACAAGATCCAGTTCTCCCTATGCACCTTCACCAACAAAAAAAATAGAATGCCAGATACTTTTTTTAATAGATCATCTTTTTTGCTTTCATGAAGGAGTGGATGGTTCCAGAACCTCAGTTCTTAAATGTTTGTTCTACCTCATCTGTTTCTTTGAAGGTGTGCCAGGCTTTAGTTTGATCACTTTCTAACACTTTAGGCATTCTTATCTCTTCAGATTTTTGCTGAAGGACATCTGTGTAGCTGGCAAACCACTCATCTTCTGCAAAATCCTATAATTTAGCAATGCTAAATGCAGGTCACTATTAACTTCCTTACATCCTTACCCTTTTCCACTGGGTGATTTCTCATTTTGATAACACTTCCTACCAACTGTTGTACTGAGTGTAAAAAACTAATAAAATGTTTCATAATGTCTCATCACAGACTCAGATCTGCTAAAACTGCTGTGCTGTGTTAGCACCTAGCTATGCCACGTGAGTAGATCCAGCAAAAATGGGTAAGATGACCTTTATGGCTATCTAGTAAGGCTGCCTGTGAAATAAATACCTCGTTTCTCCAACATAAAGGAATTTATGCCAGACTGCATCAGCTGACCAATTGTTCCCATGCCATGGGAGTTTTCAGTTGACTGGCCTGTGATTTCAGTAATTGTGACAAGCCTTAACAGGTTCCCTTTCCCTTGGAAGATATCCTCGAATTCTTTTTCAATTGTTTTGATCTTCTGCCTGTTTGGTGACTTACCTCTTTAATGAAATTAAGGGAGTGGCATGTTTTTATTCGTGGATAATTTTTTTCTCTTGGTGTTATTATAAATTGTACTTCTTCCAATTTGCTAATTGCCCATGAGTTTAGTCACAACTCTTATAGGAATTAGCTCCCACACTAAGTCCTGAGCTTCATTTATTTATGGTCCATTGCTTACAGTTTTACTTTCTATGCTAACATGCCCATTCCTGGCAATATTTCAGCTTGCACCAGCATCATGTTCAAGACACAGGAATTTCCTTTGCTTATGGGAAGGCAGTGCTTTAATCCTCTGCAGCACTGCTCACTGCTCACCCATGAAGTGATGCCTGCAAACATGCTGCTATTGTCCTCTTTGTCCATGCTGGCAGTGATAGAAATTACAGTGGTCCTTGAAGGTTTTTCCAAATACAAGTCCTTGTCCTGACTTGTGGTGTTCATAGATCTGTGTGCAGTTCTGTGAGGCAGCTCCATGCTCAATATTCCATTCTGCTGCCACTCTCCTGTCTTGTAATGGCATCCTCTGTGGCATGACAGCACTGCCTGTCTTGTATAGCTTTGAGTATGAATTAGGTAATTTCCTTTGGCTGGCAAATTTTAATGGCATTTCCAAAAAATAACTCTGGCTCATCCCGTAGATTCTGACTGCTTTTTCTCAGGTTCCAGCTAGGTTTGCTGTCTTCCTAAAGAGTCAGCTTCTCAAAAGCAGGGAGTTTGTCTTTTCAAACCCCTGACAATCCAAAACTCTGCTTCCCTTACCCCTGGTTATCTTACTGCTTAATGACATATGGTTCACATGTTTCATTTTTACATGGAAGCCAGTACTCTTCAAATTCCTGTATTGCAGCATCCTGGTGAGCCACAGATGTCAGACTTAATTCAAAACTATTAGAAGTATCCAGTAAACCAGAACCAGCTATTGTCAAAAATAAAGCCACCTCTGAGTAATGTAGAAGCATTCACCTGAAGAGTCACCTAAGCATAATTTTCTGTAATCACTGAGCATTTGAGGCCAAAAGGATGCAGAGTGTCCACACTTCCACACACAGTCACTCCAGTAACCACTCCCCAGCATCTTAGAACAAACCAGGCTCCTCCTTTTCCATGGCCCCCAGTGTCTGCTGGCAGACAACAAGCCCTGTTTAAATTTTTCAAGTTACCCTCCATATGCCCAGAGAGCACTATCCCCAATAAGGTGAGGGTTTCTCTTCCATTTAGAGAACTTTATTAGTGGTTTTTTTTTCACCTGTGGGCACCAGGGCATTAGTCAAAATCAATTTCATTCAACCAAATCCACACATGTATCCTGTAAATGTATGTATTTGACCTGGTCACCAGCACTGTCATCAGTGGGGAGGAATACAGGAATTGCTGTGGAACAGCTGTTCTCAGCCTGAGGTATGTACCTCAGATAGTTTGGACAAAACAGGCTCTGAAACCGCCAGCTGATATCTATTGATATTAAATTTTGTCCAGACTGGCTGCTGAAGATACAAAAATGAGATTCACGGGTGTCTTATGCTGGGTGACAAGTAACAGATTGGAGGAGTGTGACTGAAAACTGCTTTATTCAGTTTCTGACTCCCAACCCTTAAGCTTAAGTAATAAAAACCTGGGCACAAGAAAGGGATCTATCTATAACCCTCAAATGTCTTCAAGCTTTCACCATGGAAGAGGTGCAAGAGGGGAAGTTTCTCCTGGAAGGGATGTGGTGGCTGGAAGGATGAATCCACCAGGTTCCAGTTTGCCAAATTTCTACTTCAAAGTGCAATCTTAGACATAATGTTGGGTGCATCAAATATTATTCACATTTTCCTGACATTCCTTGCAAACAAAAAAAAATTGTGTAAAATCACCCCAGTGAAAATCAAAGCAGGGTTTGTGTCATATTGGCAGCCATGTCACAAGGAAGAGAGGGTTGTGCCTTTTCAGCTCTGTAGACAAAAGCCAGAGGTCTGCCAAATTTTCTAGTTTCACTTTAACTGTGGGAAAAAGGAGTTGCAGAATAGAGCCCAAGTTAGTGAAGGCTGAGCTACGTACAAAACATGGGTTGGGCAGACTTGCAGCTGTTCAGCGTGTGCTCCCGGCCAGCGAGGAGGGACATTGTCCATGTAGCCCAGCAGCAGGCTCCAGCTGATCCAACGCCATCCGCAGGGCTGTGAGCCTCAGGGGCGGTGATGTGGCTGTGCTCTGGCAGGGATGGAGCTGCACACACGGGCTGTTCTTGCATCACGCATTGCAAGAGTGGTTACCACAGGAGCTGCTCTGGACCCTCCAGGTGAATCTGTGCTGGCCAGGGCTATGATAGGCAGCCCCTGCAAAATGCTCTCTTGTTTGCCTGGGAATGCCATCCCCATTGATCACTTTCCAGATGGCTTGTATTGATTTAGCTTAATTCAATGCAAGTGTTTTGCATGTAGAAAAAGCTCCGTGAATGTTCCCATGAGATCTAAATCGGTTCTTCTGTCTCTCTTGCTCCTTAAATCCTATTGTCACTCACGTGTAGCTTTCCTGCACTCAGTACTTGCCTATTCCTGAGGGGAGCAATTGCCGGGGGCTTAATTTTAGAGAGGAATGCTCACCCTGCTGTCTGGGAATGAAGCCTGCTCTAGCCAACTTCAAAGACTAGACAGATTTGTTGCTGAGTTTAAAAGACATCTTTCCCTTGACTGGGATTTGCTATTGTATCCCTTTTTGCTCTTATCTTCCCTTTCAGCATAGGGGAGGGCTCAGGAGCTTTCCAGACTCTTTCCATCTTTGGACCCTTTCAAATGCACTTGCTAAGGTGCTAGCAAATTCTCAGTTCTGCTTCTTGCCCTCTGCAGTTTGCTGAGAGGACTGAGGATGTGGATTTGATGGAATCTGTGCTTAAAGAATTCACCGTTTAATTCCCTGTTTACACAGAGCCCTGGCACTCAGTACAGACCTAAAACAAGGATTATTTTTAATTTTAATGAACTAGCACAGAAGGAGAGAGTTCTTTGCCTTCTTCCTTCACATAACAATTCTAGTCCTAATGAAGGACTCCACACCAAATATAATAGAAGGAAGAATTATTTTTCCTGTGTGCCTGTTGTTTTCCTAACAAACATATGTGTTTGTTTATTTTTAGATTATAAAATGCAATTATTGTGTTCTCTGAAGTGCACAAGTAAAATTAAAAACATGTTGAGTCAACTTGCTGCTTAATTTATGTTAATTAAACTATTCAATGAGAAGGATGTTCCTAGTTAGGTTGCTCCAGTGGGATCTGGATTTTATTCTTGGATCTGCCATGGATTGCCTGTTTGATTCATGGCAAGTCATTTAATCTCCCAGTGTTTCAGTTCTTCATTCCTCAAATTAAGATAATTCCCCTTCATCATCTCTGTTTTGAGAATAAATGCTTGAATTGGGGTGTGTTTTGCACAGTATTCATCATAACACACTCTAATTTATAATCATATATATTGATAGTAGGTCATCTTGTCTCCAAGAAAAAAACATCTCTACAAGTTCTTCCCAATGCATGGATTTGAAAACAGCTATACTTTCCACCACACCCAGACAGGCAATGTCAGAGCTCTGTCAGATCATGCTCAAAACTGAGTTTTCATCAGTGGAAATATGCTGATCTCAGGTTTCCAAATCCTAGGCTTTTATTCTGGAAGTTAAGAACTCAAATTCAAGAAGAGCTTAGTTCTTTCATTGCATCCTTAGACTTATCTAAGCTAAGGAGTGTATGAAATCTCATCAGAAGTGTTACTACAGATCAGGTCCAGGCCTGTGGGTTAGGTAAGACAGAAACTCTGGCTTGAGCACACTTGGCCAGCATGCCTGGGAAAACTCAGTGTCGTGTGAATGGCTGAAGGACCTGCTTCACTCTGATTCTTTCTCACATCTCCACCTGTCAAATAATTAATCTCAGAATAGCTTACACTGGGAGGATCTACTCCTAGACTTCCTCAGGATCTACCTCTGACTTGCCAGGTAAGAGTTTAGGAGCAGTGGCAATTTTCTGTCACAATGTGGTGTATACTCATTTGGATTGGCCATCTTCCCACTGCACCTGCACTCATCTGCTTTCCTGTTTTTTCACCAATTGTGTTTTGCCTGGGTGTTTGCATTCTGGTTTTGCACAATGCCTACTGCATTGAAGACCTCAGCCATAAGCTGGCAGCACTGAAGCATCAGTTACCAGAGGAGCTGCCCTCTGTTTTCAGTCAGTGCTGACTTTAGTTGAATCATTTTCTCAAGCTGATTGAGTCCATTGAATCCTAGTTCTAAGCCCTCATTTCTCCAAATCTGGGAACGTGGGCTGTATTTGCAGCAAAGAGGGTGAGCAGGAGCTAATGCATGATGGGATTATGCTTTTCTTTTATCACCTGGCAGCACTCTGACAGACTGCATTTCACTGTCATCTGCAGTCACTTCAAACCTCCAAAAAAGGCCATGGTGTCTATGGGGCTTCTTCCCTTCTTGCTGCCTGTCTCCCTGTGCAGTGTAAAGGGCCAGCCCTATGATCTTTTCACCTGCAAAAAGTGTCAGTGCTGGCACACTTCTACAGACTAAAACTCCTTTCTTCACTTGACATTTATTGTACTATCTTTTGCAAATGTGAGACACATCTGAGATTCACAATGTGAGCTCAGAGTGACAGTGCTTTGACTGCCTGGCCTGTGCTTGTGCTGCTATCTCACAGGAAAAGAGGAGTCCCAGCCTTGCACTACTACCAGAACACATGCTGGGTTTTGGCCCCCCACCCCAAATGGATTTCCACTAAATGACACACTTCCCATAGCCAACCTGGCAAGCAAAGCCCCTCCCAAGCATGACCCAAAGGGCTACAGTACCCGTTCTCTGCTGGTTTTTGTGGCCATGTTCACAGAGAGGAACTAGTGAGGAATAGCAGGAACACTAATAATTTTTAATGTCATCTGAAGTCACTATAAACCCCATTTCCTTACAAAAGTTACCCTCTTTATTGCTGTATATATTTGCCTAACTGTATTTTAAGGTGCATCATGCAACTCACCATGCTCATGAACAACACAGACCTCTCTGGCTGGCTATTGCTTAGGGGAAAAGTCCTGGCCACCAGCTGGCACTCCCAGGACAGATAGAACTAAAGAGGCTGAAGTAGAGGTCACTGAGTTTCAGAGCTGGTTCAGTTTGCACCTGGGTATTTAATTCTTCATGTCGCTGGTTCCTTGCTACAAGCAAAGGAGGGCGGTAGGAACCAAGGATCAGGGTGTCCATGGGCATCTGCCTCCTGCAACACTTACACTGAATTAAAGCAAATAGCCCCTTCTTCATCCCATTTAGGCAGCTCCCTAATAATTCACACCTATTCCATACAGCCATTTCTGTCTTCCTACTGATTCACTGAAAAGTTCCTGCTCACTCTTTCCGTAAACTCAGCATCCTGTCTTCTGTTGAACTTACAAGCCAGATGTTAGCTTAGCCAGTGATTAATACTTTAAAAAGGTCAGCTTTGAATTTTGCTGCCAAGTTCACCCACCTCTTAGGGCAACTCCTTATACATCTTCTCTTCCCTTCATAAGATATATGCAGTTGAAAAATATTAAAACTGATATACTACTTTATGTCTTGAAAGCACATTAAAAATAATCTTGGGTGTTGGGAAATATTTTAAGGCTGTGCTTGGAGAAGAAGGACCTGTTTAATCCTCTTCTCACATGGATTCCTTGTAGCTCTGAAAATCTAATCTCTGGCTCTCTATGCAGTACTGTGTACCACCTAATCACCTCTCAACCAGCCCAGTGGATCTAAAGAAGTGAATTAAATATAATTAATGTCATCTTTCTGTGGGGACACAGAAGGTTTACATCAAATTTTACAAATGAAGGGTCCTAATTCTCCCTCAGTCCCAATCCAGACTTTGTAATCTTGAACAAGTAGTCTCACCACATTAACACTCTCTGTCACATACTGCACAGCTTAGCTTGTTCCAGTTCTGTTTGGGCTTCTGTGTGTGCAGCATCACCAAAGCAGCTCTGCTCTTCATCAACAAATGCAGAGTAACCGTTTTGATAGGTAATATTTCAGAGAATTTGATGTTGGATCCTCTCACATCGAGAAGTACAGTTAGGAGCAGGCAGATTTTGCCTGAGAGTGTTTTGTTTTCTTGTTTCTTTTGAAGTAAAAGAGGAAATGTGGGAATCATTTCTAAATTGCCCATGCTCCAGAGTGACAGAAGAAACCCAGAAACAGATAAAAAAACAACAGCTGGAACATATTGTGGTACAAGGAAGCAATTAGCTTATGGCATAAAAGAATGAAATCACATATAGAAGTAATTTCTGTCTCCTGGCATTACTTGGCAACCTGGAAACTTTGGGGCGAATGAGGTCCGTGGTCCCAGGACAGTGCTGGTGTGGCATGGAGATGTGCCACCCTAGAAGGAAGAGTCCCAGCCTGTCCTTAATGACCTCATCTGAGACCTCACAGATGTGTGGGAAGAGACGAGAGAGAGGAAGGGGTCAGTGGCTTCCCCCTCTCTCTGAGCTTTCCCAGCACTGCTCCAAATTCCTGACAAAGCTGGCTTCTCCCTGCAGTGGGGGCACTTCGAGGCAGCTTTGGTCCATGTTCCCCTGGGACCTTGCATCATAAGCTGTGTGAGTGGCTGCAGTCTCTCAGCTGTCCTTCTACTCTCAGTCGGCCTCAGCTTTGGGCATGAAAGGCCATCTCCATATGGATTGCTTAAAAGTTACATCACTGAGCAATAAAACGGTGAAAATACCTCAGGGCAGGAGAGGAATTTGAGATAAACATTCAGACGTTGCAAAAGCAAGCATGGCCTCATCAGAATGAATGAGCTGACTCCCATTGCTCTGATGTGGCCAGGGCTCCAACCCTTCGGTGCGCGATGCCGATGCCGCGCTGCCGCAGTGATGAGCTCAGGACAGCGTCAGCCATGTGAAGTCAGACAGCTGGTTTGATGGATGCAATCACATTTCCTGCCCCAGTTACAGTTTTACCATCCAAAGCCTCGATTTAATCAGCGGCTGTATCCGTAGTGGGATTTGTTTCAGGAGGGATCCCATTTACCACTCCCGGTTTCGGAGAGCTGGTTAATCCTTCCGTGGGGCAGGGTTCACATACCATGCCTCATAAACTCCCTGTGTGAGGATTTAGGAAGAAAGGACAGGACTTGTCATTATCACCCTGTGAGCAGGCATAGAGATACCCAACCATTAACTCCAACTCCATCAACTTCTCACAGGTGGAGACCGAGGTCAAAAAATACACAACAGCAGCCAGATCCATGTAGGCCAACCTCATGCTCCCTCCCCAGAAGGGTCTGGGAGCATAAAAACCCAAACTGTCCCTGCATAGGCCATCTATGTGTGGCTTTTTTGACATATTCATCCAGGCCTACATTTTCCAGCTCCAGACTAGTACATCGTGATGTGCTTCATGAGTCTATCAGCCCAGAGAATCTCCACACAGTGTCCCACTGAGGTTATGGAAAAATTTGCTGTGTACAAAGGATCAGAGCAGCGTTTGTGCTTTTGGGAACCCTTTCCACCAAGGACTATCATTATCCCTGTGTGGTGCAGGATCATTTTAAAATAATTTCACTTAGAGCACTCCATGGAAATCCCCTGCCAGTCACCCTCCTCACATGCTTTTTGTTCTGAGAATCAACAGGCCTCAAAGGTCAGTCTCAGAAGAGGCCACATCTGTACAGAGTTTGCTTTTATCCCCACAAGGGTTCCCAAACAATGCTGGTGCCAGCCGGAGGTTTGCTGAATAGTATGAGAACCAAAGGCTTTCTTTGCCTTCTGTTCATCCATTAAAACCCCGTGAGTCAAAATTTAGAGGACAGGAGTGGGAGCTTTAGGAGGCTGTGGTTTCTCACAAATGCCTAAAGCTAAGTAGTGATGAGAAAGTTAAAAAAAAAAAAGTCTGCAACCCATCACCAGAGCAATGCCACAATTAGAGACAAATCCAACATGCGCTGCTTTACATTTATGTTGCAGACAAGCTAATTTAACTAATTAGGGCTGTCTACAAAATGCATATAAAATAGCACTCTGTCCTCAAGGCCCAGTATCTGAGATTCTTGCTACTGAAGTCCAAAACTGCACAGATACATAGTGTGGACACCTGCTACATTCCGAGGATGGAATTAGCCAAGCCACTTCTGCATGGGAAGTTTTGAATATTTTCTTGATTGTCCCACCCACAACTGATGGATGAAAACCAAAGAGTTGAGAAGTCTGCAAGGATAAGTGTACACAAAACTCCCTTTGATTTCACATTTAAAGAAACAAAACCAAGAAAAAAAATGAAAAATCCAGTTGGCTTCTCCCATTTGAACCTAATTTTTTACACATTAATTTAACTTTAAAGCTTTTATGTAAGCCTGAACAGTTAAGGTATGATTTATCTTCTTTGAGAAAGCAAATTATTTTCTTGTCTGTGCAAAGATTTGTTGTTTAAAAGGTACTCCTGCTCCCCTGAAATTTGGTCTGTGTATTTTGATAGCAACATTTTGGGCAGCACAGAAACTCTGCAGAGTTCAGCTACTGCATTACTGAGGTGTTGGCACTACCTCCATGAGAATGAAAGCCATGACCACAATAGAAGACTTCAGCAACTAGTTATGAAAAATAATTTAATGGCATGAAATTTGTTGGGAAGAAAATAGGTAGAATTGTATTAAAGAAACAAGTTTTTAAAGAAACCCATCTTTCCAGACTAGTTTTAGGCTTTGACTGTCCCTGGTTCTACCTCCAACCAGACTGCCTGGCATGAGCTCCTCTGCTGAACCCAGTGTCCTTCTTTTGGGCACATCCTCAGTTACATCCATGTGGGTTTCTGCCTACATTCCAAAATCCAACCTGGATCCTGCGACAGCCTCAGTACTGTGCCTGGGAAAAAAACAAATGCCTTCCTGTACTGGGCGTGGACCAACTCACTCACATTTGTCTCATTTATCCCTGAGAAGTGGAGATATTGCCTCAGAGATGAAATCAGCCCAGGTCTCCACCTCTTTTTCCAGTAAAGGGTGAACTCTTTCTCTCTAGACAAACAGAAGGAGTGGGCTCACAGAGACCACAGCATCCTTTGCCACTCCAGGCTGGCCCAAGGTAAAGAAGAGGGTCTATGTGTTACTCCAAAAGGAATTTCTCTGCTTCCTGCTTCTCACCATTCCTGGCTGTTGCAGCCTGTGGTACATCAATGTGTGCTCAGCAGGGGAAAATTGCTGCTGGCCGAGGTGGTGGTTGTGAGATGAAAAAGGCTGGTCCGCACAGTGTTTTTTTTCTGTCTTCGTCTGAATGCTTTCACTTCAGGAACCCCTTCCTTGTTACAGCTGGGAAAGATGTAAACAGAAGCCAGTCCCAGCTGAAAATAACTCTGCCTGTGTCTTGTGTAGAGCCTGCTTGATCTCCCTTTTGCTTTTTGGTCCTAATATCAAACTAGGTTCTCTCTCAGCACTGAGTTTGCAGACGTTTAGGAGCACAGGTCGCTCACAGTTTCTTCCACTTCATTGGGAGCTCTTGTGGCTTTAGCAAACAGGTGCAGCAGGATTGTGTCTTTTCTCATGGAAGGGGACACAAGAGGGAGACAAATACCCAAGTGGTGCCAGTGTGGAACCATGCCCTTGAAGACTAGGCAGGAAAAATGTATTTCTCAGCTCTTGAGAGGTTTCAAGGTTTTGGATATCTCGAAAATCCTCAAGAATTAAACATGGAGAAATTAAATGCATGTCAGAAAAACTTCCCTTTTGCAGTCTGAAAGTGTTCCATGTCCCATTTGGACTGGGGTGGGGGCTGGGGGAAGAAATTAATTAGTGCTCATTCACTGAATCATTGAAACATGATACTTCCACCTTTCAAAATATAACATTTGCCCCCTGGGACCTCATTCTCTTTCCCAAGCAATTGCTGAATTCAGAGAGATTGTGAAATACAGCCCTTCCTACAGTTTTTGGCTCCTACTGAAAACATGTAATTTGAAAGTTCCCAAGAAATCTCAAAAAACACAGAGCTAATTCAGACATGGGATACAATGGCTGCCTTTCATGTCCTTAATGTCTCTGACATGAGCCAAAAATTAGTCTGGATAAACACAGAAGATTTTTATCTGGAGAAAGAAGCTCGAAATTGTGAAGCACAAGAATGAGGATGTAGGAAGAATAGAGCTCATACCTGGCCCCCACCTGCTCTAGGTGCCAAAAAAACACACCACAACAAATTCAGTGTTAAGAAGAGCTGTTGCCAGTGTTTAACTCCATGTGCAGCCCAAGTAGGAGGTAAATCCATGGAATAGTATTTACTCCCCAGAGCACAAAAAGCAGGGGATGTGTATTCCACTCCAGACCACATTAGCAAAGTATTTGAATTCCTGCATGATCCTAAGGGCTCAAAAAGCTGAAAATATGATCTAGCTGTGAAACAGAACAAACTGAGCCCATAGTTCAAACATTTCTCTTGTGAGGCAATACCTGACTTTCCAGGTCAGCGGGCAAAAGAAATGTGGTGTAAATATCTGTGGCTGTAAGCCAAAAAAAGATCCACTGTGAATTCAGTCTTAAAAAGGTAGTCAGTGGGAATTGTCATATGGGAATGGTATGACATCTGGTTGCATGAGATAGACCATTTGTGTATGCAACCAAAATGAAACACCAATATGGGAGCAGATGAAGATAATACATAATGCAAGATAAGAACTACCCTCCTGCTCAACCCAGTGAGGCAGACAGAGGCTATATTAACAGCAGCAAACCACAGAGTGCCAGGCTCATTCTCCAGCAGCTGTCATGGCCCAGCCACAGCTGTGCTATCAAGCTCTTCTAGCCTCCAGTGTTGTGTGGGGCATGCCTGCAGACTTATGGTGGTTCCCTGTTGTGCTTGGGAATTGCTTGGGAGAAGCTTATTCATCTTGAGACACAATATGCATGCCAGAGATTGGTCTAACCATTTAAAGTACAGGCAAATCAGGGCCAGTGTCCTTGCTATGTCATTGTTCTATTTACTTGTATAGATGTGGCATGAGATGCCAGCTGCAGGGTGATACTTCCCATAATCCTCATTCTTCTTTATGTCCAAAGTCCCTCCTGAGGCACTAATCAAGATTATTAACTGTGCTTTTAAAAAAGTATAAAGAATGGATGTTTCAAAGAAGTCCTGCTGTGACTGCCTGGTCCTCTGTGCTGCTATTTCTATAGCTTTCAATTCTGAAGATTGGCAAGAAGGAAGGAGGCAGTGATTCATTGGCCAAGAGCTTTCAGGAGCCCAGAGAGTGTTTCAAATGTCCCAGTACCCCATTGCCTGTACAAAGGAGCACCCATGGCTCATTGCTCATGCCAGCATCTGGCATGGCAGTGCCAGTCAATGCACGTGGGCATTGGCACTTACAAGGGCATGAGGTTTAAAAGAAAACTTCAGAGCCATTTCTGTGGCAGGCAGGTATTTCTCAATGAATGTACTAATAAGCCCAAGACCTGCTTCTCTCTTTACACTGACATAACTTCACCACTCTCAGATGTGCTACAGAAGTTTGTGGAATCACAGCTAAACCCTTGGAGTCATGTGGGGGCCTCCCAGCTTTGCAGCTGGGGCACACAGCTTCACTGTGTGTAAAAGTCGGGGTGAGAACCACATACACTTTGTCCTTTGGTGACAGAAAATACCTGCAGCAGACTGTGTGGTGAGATTAGATACCAGCAGTAACTGGGGCACGATTTGCTTCAGTGAGACTTATTGCAAAAGGTTGTTTCCCTCTGTGAAGTTTAGGGAACTTTGTTCTCTCCAAAGAAACACCGTGCTGCCCATTTTGAAACTAGTGAGAATTCGGAATTTTCCCCCAAAAAAAAAAAAAAAGGGACAGTCAAGCCTGCCAAGTGAAGAGAGGTTTGTTGGTCAGTATTTTGTGAACCTCAGGGATTCTTAGAAGAGCAATGGCTTTGAAGACTCCAGCATAAATTCACAAAGAATTTTCCCATCTGTCTCCTTCTTATATCTTTTACCGCAGCTTAGATGCTACAGTTAACAACTGGTTTTCACCATCTCTTCCTTTGCGATGTGTTTACATGTGGGATGGAATTTTCCAATTAGAGAAAAATACAGCAAAAGGCACACAGTTCGGGTCAGGGGGAAAAGAAAACTCAAGAGTTTCTTCTTCATTTTCACTGCATCCCACAAAAAATATTTGGAAAATTTCCTAACACCAAGAGTTGGGAAGAAAGCAAAAAAAGGAAAGATGAGAAGCTTCCTTAAAGGCACCACTGCAAAATAGCTAAGTCAATGTCATGAATTAAGGAATTATAGAAATTTTCTATGTAGTCATAGAACCTGTAAAAAACCTGCTTGTGATTTGATATGTGTTAATGGGGATTTATTGACCAGGACTGCTAGATATATATGTGAATACGAGCACACACATACTGCATTTTGGGGGTTTTTGCTGAGCACCTGCTTGTCTGGATATGTTCATATAATTGAAGCTCCAAAGGAATGAGAATAATATCAAATGCTCACACTCCTATTCTCCACTAGAGGAACCCAAATACATCCTGTCTCAAATAAAGGAATTATGTAACATTAGAGGTGGAATCAATGACAAAATGTTCCAGTTTGTTCTTACCCTTTTTATTCACTTCCATGACCCATTCTAACCGCAGCAAGTGTTAGGAGCCCTGAAACATTGGTCTGTGGTTTGTTTACTCGAGGATGTGGGAATTAAGTCATGCTGCTGTTGGGCTTGGTGGTTTTTTTGTTGGGTTTGTTGTTGTTGTTGTTTGTTTGGTTTTGTTTTTTTTTCTTTTGTTGTACTTTTTTAAAACAATTGGAGAAGCAAAGGTTATTTTCTGACCACTCTGCTGCCACCTCATCCATCCACTGCCTTACTGCTTCAGATCCCACCTGTATAATGCTGTCATGATCCAGCTGACATTGAACCCCTCCTGTCACAAGTATCTCATTGCTCTTCTCATCACACCCCCTATCTCCTCCTTCCTCCTGAGGCCTTTGCAGATACCTACTCCTCCTCAGGATTTACTTCCGCTGTCTTGAGGCCCTCTTTCCCCAAATAATGATTTTTTTTCTTCATTGTGCTCTAATTACAATAGAGTAATCAACACACAGGTGTGTGTCCTACAGGAAACCATATCACGTGCAGCCCTGATCTTGCCATGCCTGCAAGGCTGGCAGGCAACTGATGCTGATCTTCAGCTCAGTTTTCTTTTTTTCAGCTCAAGATTTTCGTAAGATAGTTCCATAAACACAGTGACATCATGTCATGACATCATTCTTTTCCTGTAGGTTTGAATCAGCTCACTTGCTTTTACAGGAAATTATATGTTCACAGCTCCTTCAACTTAATGGACACCAGGGAAGTGCCACACACATTCCTTCCAACATTTGGGTCTCAAGTGCACAAACAACATTCCCATCATCCATTAGGTACCCACCCAAAACAGACTTTGTCATCATACAAGTGAAAGCAGCTAAATAAACATAAAAATCAGGTTTAGAGAATAAAAATAAAAATATTGCTTCTGAGGGAAGGGTGAAGGCAAAATTACAATACCTTGTGCAATGGGGCCTTCTGGCCTTGTTGAAAACACTAGATAATAGTGTTTTAGGTAATACAATACCAATGCCAAGAGACCAAAGTTTTAATGACCCCCTCTCCTACCACCCCAAAACCCTCCTAATATTAACCACGATGCAATTGCAGCCTGTAATATTCATTTTAGCATTGATTAGAAGAGTTTTGCAGAAGAAAGAATAGTACTAGAAACTGAAATTTCATTATATAAAATGAGCTAGATAATGTGAACTAATGCACAAAACTACACATAACAGAAGGAGATCAAAAGAGATATTCTACTTTGTTCATGGACTACAGGATAGTACAAAAAATCACAAATTTAAAATAAGCATCTCTCATGAGGGTCTCAGTGAAATAGAAGAGTCAAAAGCATTGTATTTAAGGGTTAGATGAGGTTTTATAGAATCATCAAATGTTAAGGGGTTGGAAGGGACCTCAAAGATCATCTATCATCCCTGCTGCCATGTGCAGGGACATCTCCCTCTAGACCAAGTTGCTCAAGGCCTTGTCCAGCCTGGCTTTGAACACTGCCTGAGATTCCTTCCTTCAGATCAATTTAGATCCAACTCTGTTCTACTGCTCCACCAGTAAAGAACAGAGAAAATATTCATAAATGTACAAGAGGTACTGAAGCCCTCATTATTTCTTGGAAAGGAGGGGCAGAAGGTAAAGGGGAAAGTGTCACAGTTGACAGCCACATGTTTTCAAATAAAGGCTAATGTGTGCATACCAGCATTCATTTTACACAACACTGCCAAAACTAATAAACCTCAAAGTCATTTTTGCAGTGACACTACAGGCAGAGCAGAGCCCTGAAAATCAGGGGCTGAAATGGTACTCTTTGGGCCATTGGTGTTCTAAATTGGAAATAACTTCCATGATTCTCCCTTCACTAGTACCAAAGGCATGGATGAGTTCCTAGCTCAGGTTTCAAACTGCTGTTTGACTCCTAACAGGCCTCTACGTACACCAAGCTCCAGACATTTATGTAATCCTTGGCACCTCAAGGCTTTATCACAACCTCTGGGAATATATTTGTAAGATTTTAATTCAAAGGGTTGAGTTATGCATACGAACTAGCACCCTGCGTGTGATCACTGAGCTAGCTGTAGCACTACAGGCACATCCCAAAACCTGCCAACCTCATCTATGACAGTTCTGTCAACAGTTTATGTACATTTTTAAATGATCAAAGTGTTTTTCACTATTTTTCCGAGAAAAGAACTCTTGCAACACATAGCAAGACACAGATATATGTCTTCACATGATTTCAGCGAAAACATGCTTTTTTTATTAAAATGTGGTGCTATTCTGTGATTATATCTTCTTTCCTAGGAAATTTGTGACTCAGTATGTGTAAATACTCATCTCAGGGGTCTGCCTTCCTGGTGGCTCTGGCCACCGCAGAACTTCTCATCGTGTTTGTGTGTGAATTGCATCAGAGTTGTGTGTATAATAGATTCTCCCTACTTTTGCCTTCCCTGTTCATCTGGGTACTTGCCAAGTATGTTGGCCACCTTAATAGCAACTAAAAATGGACTTGAGTCCCAGCAAGGCTCTGATGGAAGCTGGAGGTCTCCCTGCTGACTGCAGTGGCATTCAAGCACTTCCACCACTTTAGCAAGGGCTTTCCAGGGGGTTCTTGTGGACTCTGCTTTAGTCCTGTGGACTGTGGGGAGCTTTTGATACACTTCACTTCAGCACAGGCTAAGGGCACTCCACTGTCACTAGGATAAACTCATTCTATAATGCAGCTCTGTGCATGTGCCATGCTCTCTCTCCATAAGGCAGGTTCATGTACGTGGAAATCTGATGAGCCTTCAGTGCCAGAGGCAGATCCCTGGCTAACCATGCACAAGCATTTCTCTGGAGCCACAGCTTTCCCAGCAAGGCTACCACGTGTTCACAGTCTGTATCCATCTCACGTCAAGCCCCAAGTGCTATGCCTAGGCCAAGCCACGTGTCACCCCAAAATGCCCCTACATGGGATGAGACAAAGCCTCAGTAAGAAAGCTGAGCTCATATTTCCAAGAAGCAAAGAGGAAGAAGTTTGAGCAGCAAGTTGTCACTACCGATGGTGTTTTCCAGACTAACAGTAAACTTGGGTTGTTTACTGGATCCCAAACTTTCTTTGCATGTATACAGGAAAACAGATGCTTCCCACTCCCGGGCCCCATGCCCAAGCGGGCTCCCTCAGCAACATCATAGGCAGGGGACAAAAAACAGGGCAGCAGAGACATTGCTTCCTGCCTCTGTCTGCTTTGAGTGGTGAGAGAGCATTATCTATCTCACACACTTCTCTGGCCTCCTTGCCAGGGTCTCAGGCGGGTTCACAGCGTGCAGTTTACTTTTCCTGCTCTGTAGGAACAGCTGCTGCCTCTGCTCCCAAACAGGGAACAGAGGCCAGGGCTTGCAAGCACTTTGGCTCACACAGGGTGCATGGGGCAGGGATGAGAGAGCTGGGAAGCGAGCCACATCTCCTAGAGCCTGAGCAGGTGGATGGCCCAACTACTAGGTTACCTTTCATCTTCCAGCATTAAAGGCCTGGCGTGATCCATCCAGAGCCCTATCTGCAGTAAGCCTCAGGTGCAGTCCTCCAATAGATTCATTTATGCCAGCATAAGTTAAATTTCAGGCTCTTACAATGAATTAAAGAGGCAAAGGTGAAATAGAGTACAAACTCCTGTGCCTAGACATAAACTTAACCATTTGACTTCAGGATGGTCACTTATCAGGCTCTTGCCTCTTCTTCTGAAGCAGTGATGCTGGTCCCTGCCTGTGCCAGGACTGTGATTTATTGTGCCCTTCTGTGGTCTAAAGAAATCTTTCTTCAGCTTTCTGTCTGAAGAAAATGACACAGGCTGCTTGAGGACGTGATGCACTCACTGCCCCCCTCTCCTGTGACATTTCTTTATATAAGCAGCTGAACAGCAAAATATATCAGTGTTCATTACTAATTTTGTTATTTATAGTGAGCTGCCACAGATGGAGACTGCAGCACCATTCTATCTTTAGGGCGTAGTGCCTGCTTGTCGGTACAGACAATTGGTAATTAACACAAGAAGAAGTTGTTTATCTATTCTCAAAGTTAAACAAATAGGAGACCCATTTATCCATCAAAATTCAACTGCCTCCCTTAGCCAGATCTCCAGGCTAACTGCTTAATGAATAGAGCTCATCATTTTGGGCACTTAGGCAAAGATAAAAATGTCTTTAAAGGAAATTAAATATGCAATAAAAAGTAACCAGCTATATACTCAACAAATAGCATTTAGATCAGAAGAATCATGAGCACAAGACAAGATGAAGGTCATAGGGATGCCAAGTAGAGGTGTAGAAATGTACAACCAGTACACAGGGGAAATGTGGTACATATATCCTACTTACTCCTGACATGCTCACTTCCTACCAGTGCAGCCACCCAGGTCTGAGCTGATCACTGCAAGTGAATCCTTGCATGAGCATGAAACTGGAGAAGAAAAGGCAGAGAGGGTACTTGCAGTTCTTCAAGTAAAATCCCACATGTGCTCTAAGATGACCTTATATGCCTTGGCTGGTGGGACCCTTCCCAATAGAAACACCACACAAGCCAGGGAGAACATATGACTTTTTTTTCTTCTATTTTTATTGCTGATTCCAATCCTTCTTTGTTTTCTTTTATTCACTATACCCACCCATGAAGGTAGAGAAGAACAGGCTTTATGAATAGATGGACTCTGTGAGTTGCACCTAAGGGTTGGCTCCACTTCTCTCCTTGTCCCCCCACCTTCCCTGTGGATGGGAGGAGTGCACTCACTATTAAGGCCAAAGCAGTCAGTGTGCAAAGGAACAAACAACCCTTGTCTTTCTCACCATGAAGATGTTTTCAGCATCTGAAAGTGTTCACTTACTCAAGATTGCAAGTGCAACAATGTTTTACATACATAGGGATGCACACAAATCCTTATGTACAGGGTGGGAAAACTGCTATCACGCAGCAGAAGTGGGTCAGATCTGAGGAATTCTGGCAGGCCTCTATTTTCAATCATATGGAATCCAGTAAAGCACAATTTGCTCACTGCCCCACCATCCAGACAAACTTTATTTGACCTTTTTGTTATCCAGTTTACAGCATCCAGGAAGGGGGTAAAAGCTACTAAATAAAAGAAAATTATTCCTAATACAATGGCTGGAAAAAAATGACTAATGAAAGGGTCTTTCTTTTGTCTTTCAGCTCACAACTCCAAATTTTCCTGTAGTGGTCAAGCTGGGACATGCTCATGCTGGAATGGGGAAGGTAAGTAAAAGAAGAAAAAAAGAAAAAAAAAAATATATATATATATCTGGAAACAGATACATATGTGGCACAGCATTCCTGTGATTACACATGGCATGTGACCAGCCAGCCAAGGGGTTAAACCTCCCCACAACCTATCTGGGTTGCACTGGCTGTTCCTGTGGGAGAAAAGGCCTTTTTCTGCTGTCACACACTTGGAGACAGGCAGTGGGATTGGGTTGGAGGCTGTCTGGGATGTGGGAAGGGGGGTTGGTGAACCGTGGGGGAAAAGCTGGCTGAGCTGAAGTCATTAGGCTTGTCTTTTATACATTTTCTCTTCTCCTGAAAGTGGAAGTGCTGTTCATTCAAGCACCTGAGAAGTGCAGCTACACCCCATAGCACTCACAATGAGGAGCTGTGGCGCTGGGCTTCTTGAGTGCATTATGATGACCTTATTCAAAAAATGGGAGCCCTTCAGTTATTTTTTTTTCCTCCTTGCAAGGAAGAACAAGACCTTACAAAGCAGAGTGGCTGGTTGACTGCCAAGGAATCCTGAAAAACAGTTCACTACCCAGAAGGACCTGTTTGTTTTTCCCTGGCTCTCTGGGATCTTTATTCCCCCAGTGAATTAGCAGCCCCTGTTTCTTGGGGTGACTGGGCTCCCCACTGAGGCATCACCAGCACTGTCCTGCTGCACTTGAGTCTCCTCTTTCTTGCATATATCTTTTCAAAAGGCATCCCCTATCTGTATAAAACTTGATTTGTTCAGAAGTACAAAATTGAGGCATCATTTCTGAATCCAAGTGAGTGGTAGATGAACTTAGTAACTGATACGCCTGTCGCAGTGCCTCCCTAGAGCAGACAGACCTTCTCCTGGCCTCACGCTTTGCCTAAAAAATATATATAGTTACACCAAATTTAAACTTGGTACAGTTTGTTTGCTTGTGCTCTGGAAACAGAAGCCCTTTCTGGCTTGCTGCATTGCACATGGAAGGTATAATAATCTTTCTTGCTTTGGTTGCAATATTCCCCTGTCTAGATGGTAGCTGCTGGGGAGGAAGTGGGCACAGATCCCTGTACCAGTGGAACAAGGATCCTTCAGCATCAAGGAACAAGCATGTAAATAAGCAGGAAATGTTGGTTAATATATTGGTGCTCCCTATGTTAAGCAGGCAGAGGTGTCATTGAATTAGAGTGTGTTCAGACAGCCTAATGGTGCACGTAGGGAGCCACTAACTTGTTCCAAGGAAGAATTTCATTAGCAAAAACCAACCAGGACAAACAAGGAGAAAAACCTTTCCCTTGAGACCCTACAAGCCTGCATGTATCTGTCTGCTCTGTCATTTCATTTAGTGTGTCTCATGCACCAAAGATCCTTAGTGGCTACAGAAATGAGGGCAGAATCAGAGAAAAATACTCCAGTCTTAACAGCATTTCCAGATAAAACTCTCAGCAGAGCATTTAGTTATTGTCTTCTGCACCACACACCAGATCTTCTTCCACCTCATACTCTCCCTCCCATTTTATTCTTTAATTACGTTGATTTTTGCTGTCACAAGTTATGGAGGAAGAGAGTTTCTATTCAGACTCCTGGCACAATTGTACTCAGAGGTACAAGGAGGGTATGTAGGAAGTCGTTCCAGATAAAGATAGGCTAACAGCCAGCATCTTAGAAGAAAGAATTGGTCTGAGGCCAAGTTTACTTTAATCCATTATGAAATTAGTGACTACTAGCAAAGTCTGGATGTGCATTTGGGCAAAGAGTTTCAACACTGCTCTGTTCAGTATATGGGGAAGGCACAGGAAGCAAGGGTTGTTGACCTTATGGTTTTAGTTTGGGACCTTCTCCAGCCACAAGCAGCCTGAAGGAAAGTTGAGACTGATTAAATTTTCTCTCTTCAGTCTCACTGCATTTCATTGCACAGGACAAAAAGAGAAGAGAGAAAGATAAAATAAAGAATAAATCAGTTGGTTTAAAACACAAGCAACAAGAATTTATTTCATGGTTGTTTTTTTTTTTGAAACAGTAGGGTTCAAGCCCAAGTGGGACTGACAAAAGAAACCACAGAAAATACCATGAGAAATACAGAGAAGTGGAATTATGGGTATACTAGAAAAGTAACACCTACAGATTAAAATAAACCAAACTTTACTGTAGTAAAGTACTGAAGAAGAGGGAGTTCCGAGGAGACACTATGGTGTTTTTAACCATCATAATGCAAAAGCAATAACCAGTGAGATTAGAGAGAGCTGGATTATTTCTTTGCACTGGTCTTCAGAAGTAGAGATGATAGCAGGAAATAGAAGGTCTTTAGCTCTAAAATATATATAATATGAAAATAGTTTTGCTTTTGGTTTGATATGTGCAACAAAGTAAATGTTAATAAAGCACCTGCATCAGGTCATGTTTTGTATTAAACCAGTAACTGGAAAAACAAAGGATAGAATAACCAATGTATTAGCCAAAGTACACATGTGAGTATTAAAGTAGTACTTACTGCAATAAATGATGCCAAGATAGTGAGCCATGTATTTGTACCTGTAACTGGTGCTTCAAAGGATGTGATCATTCAGGTTACAATGCTATTACCAACAGAAATTGTCAAGGAAGTTCTTACCTTTTTTGTTGTTGTTGTTGTTAATGGTAAAATCACTTGTAATGGCACCAACACGTAGAAGAATGGGCAAAGATGGGAAGTCCAAACAGCGTTATTCTTTATTTGTCTGAGGCAGTGCCCAGGAGCCAGAAGAATTCTGGATGCAGAAAATGCCTCTCTCCCAAAGAGCTCCATCATTTGCTTTCAGGAAAATTTGTGTCATTTCAGAGTTTTCTTCAGTTTCTCTGTGTTACAGACCAGGGGAATTATAATGATTACCTGATACTTATTGCTAATTCATGTTCATAATGTTCTTGGCAGTGTAAGTGCTGAGTGTTTATTATTTTGCAGTAATTGGTAGAAGGAGCAAAATTATAATAGACTTTAATTTTCGCATATTGTTTGTTTTGACATAATTTTCACAAAATTCACTCACCACATTTTTTAATCAGAGGGCTGAACAAAGAATCCACAAAGCTAAAATGAAAAATAACCACATTAGGACTTGTACAAAATAGGCTCTATTAACTGCCTTCCCCTTCAGGGAGGGTCACCACAACTGTCTTTAGCTTGGGAAAGGAACAGCTATTATTCAGGATCAGAACCAAAAGGGGTGACAGTGTACCATTCGTGAAAGAAATGCTCTTGCCAAGTGATGTGTGCGTGTGAGGTGCACACAGAGATGGGGAAAACAAATTCGCAATAAAAGGCATCTTTTGAAATTTCCATTGGGAAGTGCAGAAACAACAGCCCCTCTATTGACTTGAACAGAGACACTAGTAATAGTCTTCACACAGGAACAGACAATCTTCTAATCTAAAAACAGAACACATGCCCCTCAACCCCTCCCATGATCAACGTTATCCTCCTTCTGAAATTTGGAGTCACTTCATATTTCAGTGGCACTGGAAGATCATAACAAGTGCTCTCTGTGCTGCTGGCCCTGTGCAGTATCCATACAAGTAAAATATGTATAGAGATACTGCTTAGACAACTGTTTACAATGGAGTTAGCAGAGAAGGACCTTTCTCACATTGTACTTAAGTTGCCCAGACTCACAGGATCAACAGCGCTCAAGGAATCTTCCAGGGAAACCATGGATGGACACTGAGAGGAGATGTCTTTCCATGTGCAGAACAGAACTGTTGCTTACCCAGAAGCTCCTTAGAGGTCAAGGCATTTTTAAGCATTGTGCAGTTTGAGCATACCCACCCCAGAAGTGATTGGGGGTCTCTGTTGAATAGGGAGAGCACTGCAGTGAGAGAGGAATAACACTTCCTCCTGACTCCAGATCTCATAATGCCACAGCCCATGGAAAGGAATAAACCTCTGAGTGTGTTAGTATTTGCCATTTGTGTATTAACATGACCCTAAAGTGCCCTAGGAACAGAGCCCAGTACTGCAAATTCACTCAAAGAGCCTCTTCATCTCTTCCTGATCAGATCATGAGAAGGAGGCAACAGCCAGATCCACAAAGAGAAGAAAACCAGTATCTGTTCATGTGACTTTAAATACATTTATATCAATTTTATATATATATATATATATATATATATATATATATATGTATATTTTGCTACTCCTACTTTATTTTTAGACCTCTCTAATTAGGTCAGTTTAAGAGTCACCTCCTATCCCCTCCTGCTCCATAATTATGAAAATACCTTCCCAGCACAAATCCTGACTCAGATTAATTTATTACATTGTAGAAGAAAAACTTGTTGTTCATAATAATCTGGTCAGAGTTATTTTCTCTCTTACTGGATGGGAAAGACTTCTCTGCTTCTTTTTTTTTGGCTGGTATAAATATAGCACAAACTAAACAGAGCCACTCTGTAATGTAAAAATACTGCAAGGTTTTTATCAGGAAGGACAGCTCGTCACCTTGTCTCTCTCGGGACTGGAAATAGAATGTTCCAAAAGTGAGAGCTTTGAAAATCCAGTGTGCTAAAGAGGAAAGGAAAGGAAAGGGCTGCCTCAGTTTGTCAAGGAACAAATATTTTCTTTAAGAGAAGACAAATAATGACTTGACATGTAACATTCATTCACAACAGAGCAGCCCAATCACTGCATTCCCACTGACTCATGAGTGAGGATGTTCCAAATGTCTTCAAAATAGCAAAAACATCCCCATTTTTTGCACATCAGTCTGAAAGCTTTTGCTGGACACAGGAAACAGCAACTGACCCAAGGCACCAAGGACCACAGCAGACAAGACCTGGGCTCTGTATTAGGAAGGTTCAATCCATGAAAGGCAGCAGAAAAGGAACTTCAGTGCGAGGATAAAATTTAAATGCAGACACCCCTGTGTCTTCACTATTTTGGGGTAGGTCTAATTTAGGCCTAAACTAATTGTGTGTCAATTGGATTCTGAGATTTTCTGAGATTTTCAGAAAATCTCAGATTTTCTGAGAATAAGAGCATAATTTGGGGTAGAGGAAAGGAGAGATTCAGGAAACCATCTGCACAGAACTGCTCCTGAAGGCCCACTATCCCAAGATGGTAGAGTCCTACAGAAAGGCTGAGAGCAAGTTGAGATGGACAAAAAATCACAAGCTTTGTGTGGCTGTGCCAGTTCCTCTGGAGGAAAACACTCAGACCATGCATTTTCACAAGCCTACCAAGACTCAGTTAAACACCATGTTGCCAAGTCCAGCCCTGGCTCAGCCTTGGACACTCACCTTCCAGCTGAACCTGGCTCTAACGTCATTTTGGACACAGAAGGTGCTTCTGCAAGTTATCTCCAAAGTGATGTGTGTTGAGCCTGTAGGGCAGATTTAACCTCAAAGGCAGAGTTCACACTGGATGACACTCAAGAAAGGAAAGGCTAGGGCAAGTCCTAGCAGACTAAGATAATTATGGCGCTTCAGCTAACCGATTGTTTTTTCATGTGGCCACATAATGAAATCAAAAGGGGACTGCAAAGCAATACCTTGCAGCACTTAGGCTAAAGATGAGGGAGGAGAGCCATAGCCCTGGGACCCTGGTGTCCAGGAACATCTGGATTAGGGAACTGACAGAGGCAGCAGAAGTTTCTACCCAGATAGATCTCTCACTGAAAGAACGTGTGCTCACACAGATCTCAGGTGCGGCTCAGACTGCCCAGGAAATTGCCACAGTGGAGTGTCAACTCTGCCAGAACCAATCCAAAATCCCACTTAGCAAGAAAAGCTTCAAAACAAGGTCTGCAACAGGGATGGAGCAGAATGTTTCTTCATGACCTGCCCCTTGGACTGCTCTCCAGCCAAAGGCAGAAAGATCAGTGCTTCTTGGGCAGGCTCAGGATGACAACAGGTACCAGATGCAGGTCATGTAATATCAGGCTCTGAGATGCCACCACAGGGCAAAGGGATGGCCACATCTGTGTGAGCATGTCCCCAGTGATCCCGCCAGGCTCCCCTTTCCAACAGGGGGCATGCTAGGGTATCACTGGTACCTGGGTTAGAGAAGAGAGCCAGAAGGGAAGGAGGAGCTTTCTTACTCAGAAAAGGCATTTGTCAACACACTGGCCCAAACCCTTCTTAACAGGTCACTAAAATGCCACAGCAAACAGCAACTTAGGGCTTCAGAATGAGTCTATTGCTGCTCAAACACCCAGCACAGCTAAGCAAATAGGCTGCCAGGGCCAGGGTTGTGTTTGTACTCACTGTTTGCACTCCTCTATTCAGTTAATGGGATATAGCATTTATCCTAAGAAGGTTGCAAAATAAAAGAGAGAGAGGGGGGAAATGGCTTCCTATTGGTTTCTTTTCAACTTCTTTTATCAGTTTTTATTGGTCAACCTGCCATTTTAGAAGACTGATTTGTCTCTTGTTAGGTAAATTGGTAACTTTGCTCTGGATTGGTTTTGAATAGTACCTTCTTAAATAATGCCCTCTGGTGTCACACTGCATCTACCCTGGCTTGGTTATGTCTGGGATTTTTTTCTTCTGTTAGGAGAATGGATATCTTATTGACATCTAAAAGGGTTACAAGGCAGGAGGCAATGATTTATACAAAATTTAAAAGTAGAAAGCTAATAAAATGGGGAGACCCAATAGATAAGGCAGGAAAATAAATCTAATTTGACTGTAACTTGAGTGCTTCCTGTTTATGAAGTAATAACCGTACCCTGGGATAAACCAGCATTAACCCAGAACACGGCTGTTATTTTGTCAAATTTGGCTGGCTCTAACAATTAACAAATGGTGGCTCGGATTTCAGCCTTAGTGTGGTGATTATTTTGATGCCTGGTGGGAAATAAGGCTGTGATCTCCTACAAGGGGACTTCTGTGAGTTGCTCTCTCTGAAAAGTCCATGGGAAGTACCCTGGCACAGGCCAGGGAAGATGCCATAGCTGTTTCCTGAGGACTGTGCAGTGGTGTAGCACTGCAGGAGTAATCTTTATTTTTCATTTCTTACTTTGAGTCCCCAGCAAGTGCCCCCTCTTTATTATCCCAGCCAAAATTCCTCAGGCCCCTTTTCAATTGCTTTCCTTCTCTCCCCATAGGGAAGGAGTGGTGGAGAGGAGGAAGAAATGGACCCTTCCTTTCCATACCATGCTGTATTTTTGAGGAAACATAACATTTAACAGTATGAGCTCCGATACAGTCTAATTCCAATCTGGAGGGGGAAGCTGCATCCTTTCCTCAGCTCTGGGTCAAATGTTCCTGGGCTGAGGATGCAAACATTTCAATTTGGGCCCAAAAACATCTGTTGCACAAGCACAGCACTTTGTTTCAAATCCCACAAACATCGTTGTTCCAAGTAGGTCATTATATAATGGCTTTTGTATTTTCTCACTCCCAAAAGGGTCCGGGAGAATGTGTTGTAACACCGTGTCAGTGTTGCCTGCCCTTGCAGTCCCTCCTGTGATCATCTCATCTGGGTGGGACTCTCTTGCTTGATGTCATTCAGCCCAGGGCAGCTCTTATCAGTGCAACAGAAATACCCAGCTCCAACACAGCCTGCATTGTTCCCTCTGGTATTTTGCAAGTCCAGGCTCTGGGTTCCCTCTCCCATTCTCTCCACTGCCTCCAGGGCATTCCTACCGCCTCACCCTGTCCCGAACATCCCAATTGGGATAGAGAAGGAAACAACACAGCCTAGAGCAAGTTTGCTCCTCCTGGATGCTGTGCAATAGCCAATGGCTGCCTTTACATATCCCCTTTATAGTTGTTATTTCATTTTTTTTTTCTGGTACCCTCCCTTCCAACAGATGACTGTTGTCCCCTTCTGCTCCTTTCCTCAGCAGTTCCTGGATAGTGAGAGCACAGCCCTCACCACAGCAAAAGGTGAAAGGGCTATGGGTATTCTGTGGTCAGTAACAGGAGAAGCAAAGACAAGTTCTTCTTCCTATTCAGGCATCTAGAAATGGTCACGGGTCAAACCGGTTGCACTTTTCACCTTCCCCACAACTATTCAGTTTTTGAGAGCTTTTCTTCAACAGGATGTGGTTGAATCTCTGGCCTATGTGTAAGCTGGCACTTACACAAAACAATATAAACAGGGCAAAACAGGTTAGCAACAAGCTTGTCCTCTGTTCCCTAGTGAAGATGGCTCCCACCTTCCCATGGCTGAAAGCAGATACATAAAACTACTTGTTTGTTCTTTGCAAAGAAACACCAAATACCATTGAATGTGCTTCTTTCAGAGGCTCCACAGAGTCTGACAGCACCTCCTCTAACACACAGTGATGCAGCTGAGAAACTTCTGGAGAAGAGACCGATGGATTGTCACCTGTCGGTGCACACTTAGCAAAGCAGGGTTGCAACCCCCAGCTGTGGTCTCAAAGCATTACCAAAATACAAAGTGAGAGTAATAATGTAAAGAAAGTCACTTGCTTGCTCATCCTTCTCATACAGTCGTGGTCCTTTTTCCACAAATTAATCCCCCCTTCCTGCATTTGTCCAGCCCTAAGGAACAAGACCTGTACAGGTTTCTCTGATGCATCAAACAAGTGTTGGCCAATACATTGAAGGCCATGGTAAGAGGTTATGAGTGAGGTGAAGTTGTCCAGTATGTTCTTTTTACCTGCTTGTTCAGTTTTGCTTTCCCAAATCAATGAGCTTTTGTAGAGGTTTGATTATATCATTAGAACTTCCACTGTTTTGGTCATTCCTCATTTCATCTTTTCTTTACTGAGATACAGAGCATTTCCCATAACTGAATACAGATCTGTGAAAAGCCATCTTCTCAGAAAAACTGTAGCTCATAGGTCTCAACTGCTCTTTCATATTTCCAAGTGCAACTCAAGTCTAACATTCAACCCACATGCCCATTGCCTCACACTCACACAAGTCTAACCAAGAGACACAAATTCCCCCAGAGACATCCTTTTCCTTCAGAGTTTGTGTCCAGTCAAGAGACCTGCACAACTCCTCAAAGTCTAGAGGGGATTAATCTGAAATGCTGGGGAGCTGCAACCTAGAGGGGGCAGACAACCAGCTCTCATGTTGATTTCCTGGAATTGGTCTGTATTTCCTGACCATCCAAAATACCCTGTTTTCATCCGTCCCAACATGGGAAATAGCAGTTGCAAGGTTTGAATGAAGTAATACCTCTTAAGAGGTTGAATATTTTTCTGAAGCATCCTAAAAGCAAAGGACGTTAGCAAGATCCACTTAGGCAATGGTCTAGCTGCCTCTCTGGTGCCAGGATTACTAGGGCTGGTACATGAGGAAGGAGAATGGGATAGATTTGCTCTGGGTTGGTTTGCCCTGGGAAACTTCTCTCTGAGTCACAGAAACCCTGCTCGGTCTTCAGCTGTGTCTGTGTGGGATTTAACTGACATTGTGCTATTCAGGTGCAGAGATGACTTCTACTCACAAAGTATTCATGTTCTTTTTGCTCTTGTCTCTTTTTCACTGGATTTTGATAATCAAGGTCAAAGTTGAGAACCAGCACAACTTCCGGGACATGGCCAGCATAGTAGCCATGGCAAAAACCTATGCCACCACCGAGCCATTCATTGACTCCAAATATGACATCCGAATCCAGAAAATTGGCAACAACTACAAGGCTTACATGTGAGTGCATGGCTATGCCAGAGCGAGACGGGGGAGGAGATAGTGCTGTGGATGTGATTGACTCGGTGTCTGCTCTGGGCTGGAGTCGGTAGCTGACTTAATTTCCTTGAAGAATAACTCTGCTGTTCTGCCCCCACATCTGAACCCAGATCCCTCATCCATCAAACATCTTCTCCATTAGTCACTGTCAGGTCATTGTTTCTGGAACGTAAATCTCAGTCTGTTTCTGAGATTCAGTCCCCACTATAACGACTGTGCTCTGCCATCACCTCTCCATCCTGCTGTTGAAGGACTCATCTTTCCCAGCAAAATCCTCCAGCTCCAAGTACCCTCTAGTGGGAACTGAACCCACGCGCTTTCCACCTGGAGAAAAAAGTTAAAAACACTGAACTTGCTGCATCTCCTGGATTCCTACCGTCCAGGCCATAGCAGCACCCCATCCTTTAGCCCACAGCAGCATCCTATCCTCTCCCCAACTGCAGACCACAGCACCACATCACACGTGGGGCACAGAGCACAGGGTATGAACAGCCTCAGCTGGAGCAGCACATGGAGTTTCTGTGGGCATTTTGTATGTGTGCTCCTTAACACATACAAAAGAGGGAGAGGAGGAGTGACATTTCTGTGGGTTCCCCAAAGCTCCTCCCTGCTCTGTGGGTTAATGAGCGAGGTGGCATGACAGCAATCTTCAACACTGGTATGTTTAAAAGTGTTAAACAGCATTCAACCAAACTTCAGTAGTCACCATGCTCAATTAGAGATGTAACCAAATGAGTCAGTAAGACACCTGTTTCTTACTACAAACCAATAAACGAAAAAAGCCACACAGCACATCTTCTCCAGAAGCTTCTTATCCAACCACAGAATTCTGGACAAGTAGTCAGCTCCAGCAGTACATTCTTCAGGACACCAGATAAATTACGTATGTTTCCCAACACCCACAGCACTGTGACTTTTGGGTCCATTTCTGCAAACCTCTAGGCCATAGCTCTGCTGAAACATAGTTAAACAAGATAAATAAATGTACACAATCACATATTTTTCAGTTATAACTGCCTAAAACTCTCAGTTGGATTCCTAGCACAGTGATGTCTTCATGGGAGGGAAGGACATGGGGGACACTTGCCTACTTCATGTGATCTCAATGAAAGAAAATTTATTTTTAATTGAATCAGGTCAACAATAGCACAGTTGCCTAATACTACATTAACATCTCAGAGAGTCTGACTCAAATTGGCCAAAGGAAAGAAGGTTTAAAATATCAATTAAAATTCCCTATTCCTGCCAACACACCCAATCTTGGCTCTGGAGCCTGCTCCCCATCTAACTGGAACAAAGGCCAAGTTAGCCTGACCATACTCTCTGCTCACTTATTATTCACACACACCATGCACTCATCCAGAACAGGGATCAGAAATAATACCAGATGATTGAGGAAAGAAAGCAGTCATACTAAGACCTAATCTCACTTGAGAGTATAGCCGCACAAACAATTGTTTGCTAAACAAAAAATGTTTTCGTATGAACACAGTCATGAAAAGAGAACACCTTAATGAGAAATGAAGCTCATTATCAAAGAAAGCAAACAGCAGGATTCACCCAGTGGCTTGCTAACCCAGGAGGTTGATTTAGATTGAGATATCCATTTATGGATGTGAGCTTGGGAGAGTGGTATAATCAGTCCCACCAGGGACTGTTCCTTCCGCCACAGCATTAGACAAAAGAGGTTATTTCTGTGGTATAAGTTCCTATTATGTCCAAGGACAGAGGTAAAAGCACCCAAAATATCAGAGCTCTCACTGGTATCCCAAATAGGAGACTCAAAACCATTAGTCATGCTAGCAAATCTCAGCCTTAAAGGCAATTCCAGCATCTGCAGGAGCGTCATACTGTGTGATTTGCTTTGATCTGTGAGCCATGGAATCTCTCCAGCAATTTTATACCTTCACCCCCACATATAGACTTTAAAAGACCCTTTTCTTTTGAGAAAAGATTGCACTGAAATTCTCCAGAATATGTTTACTTTGCACCAAGCATCTGCCAGAGGGAGGATGCTGCAGGGTGAGTCATGCATTCCTCCCTGCCCCAGATGTTCAATGCACTTCCTTCCAGACCATGACCCAAGGCTTCAGTTCAGTTTCCCATTGGCTTCAGTGCAGTGACTCCAGATTTACACTGCTAACAAACTCCTACTTAGCCCATGCCTTGAGCCAGTCTGAAAGCGGCAGATAAGCAGCATATGATACATGCCTAAAATTTCACCAAGTGTATTTGACTGCCATTGTAATACTGGTGAAGAGAAAACATGAAAACGGCTTACAGGGGAAATTGGGCAGAAATTATGCTTCCACACTGACCTCAACTGGAGGCAAACAGGGCGATCATTTCCATTCAAGACTCATTAAATGTTGTTCACTTTGAATTAAGCCAGCAGCTACTGAGTTTCAGGCATGGGATAGCCTTGCCACCAGCTCTTAGTAAGAGGGTAATACCTTTCCTTTGTAGTTTCATGAGTGGGATTTCTGACCTTGTCACTTCCAATGCACTTCCATGTGCTCTGTAGGGGATACCACATCAACTGTGTCTAAACTAGAGCTACTTATAGACTGAGCTAGGACACCAATAGCTCTTGATCTGCTCTTTTATCCACTTCTCCTAAACAATGCTGAAGGTGGTGTGGTCACAAATCTGTTTGAGGAACTGATCTCTGAAAGTCTGAGGTCCTTCTCTTTAAGATACTGACTGTATGCACAATGTGTGCCCCCCTGATGTTTAGGATAGGTAGAAGCACTTCAACTTTCAGTCCTTAAGAGAAATAGGGTTTGAAGCAGGACATCCTTATGAATTTTTTTTTGTCTTCAGTCTCCTTTTTCACTTCACACAATACAAAAAAGAAAACTGACAAGAAGCTGTATGAGGAGCAGTTGGGGTCACTTGGTCTATTTAGCTTGGATAACAGGAGACTGAGGCAAGACCTCATCACAGTCTAGAACTTCCTTGCAAGGGGAAAAGGAAGGGCAGGCACTGATCTCTTCCCTCTGGGAACCAGTGACAGAAATCAAGGGAATGGCATGAAGTTGTGTCAGGGAGGGTTTAGGTTAGGTATTAAGAAAAGGTTGTTCTCCGGAGGGTGTCTGGGCACTGGAACAGCTCCCTGAGGAAGTGTCACAGCACCAGCCTGGCAGAGTTCAAGAAGCATTTGGACAATGCTCTCAGGCACATGCTGTGACTCTTGGGGATGGTGCTGTGCAGGGCCAGAAGTTGGGCTCAGTGATCCTTTCGAGCCCCTTCCAACTGAGAATATGCAGTGATTCTGTGATTCCCTAAGTTTGGGGGCACAGTTCATACCTGAACTGCTCAGACATGCTTGAAAGGGAGTGATCTTGACAGAGGCTGTAGTATAGGGTTTGGTGTCTGATCCGGTGGGCTTCAAATAAAACTCTTCTGTTTCAAAACAGCAAGGTTCCCTAACAGGAAAGTTAGGATTATAGCAGAGAGGTATATTTTAAATTTTATGCCCAAAACTGGCTCGAGATGGATAGGCATAAACAAGTCCAAAAAATCAGCCCAATGGCTTGAGCAGAGTTCTTATTTTGGGAGCTTTCCCATGTCACATTTCCTTGTAAAACTGTCAAGCTGTGGGTTCATTTTCTTAGGGACAGCACAGCTGCTTATATTTGGTATGCCAGGTACATTTTCTAAACACTGATGTCAAAACATTTTGTCACTAATGAGATTCCAGGAGTTCCCACCAGTACTCATGGGATTTTGGATGTCCTCTGCCACTTCAGGGAAACTTTCTGTTAAAAGTAAATGTTAGCAAAGAGTGGTTCTTCCCACTGCAGAACTGAAAAACATAATCCTAAGAATCCCATAACAAAAGAGGAAGAATGGCTGAGGACTGAACACCGACCTTATAGGCCATCAAAGGACTCATAACAGTCCAAACTTGAGGAAGATTATTTTACTTAGGAAGTCAGGCAGCAAAATGGATGCTGGGTGAAGGCAACAAGCCAAAAAGTCAACTATGTGAAAACACAGTCATTGGACACAGTAATCATGCTCCTTTGCTCCCCCACCCCTCCACTCCTTTAAACATGGTTACAAAGACAGCTTAAATTTCACAGCAACTAAACATAACAGCTTAGAGGAGAATAGAAAAAAGCACTCCAGGTGTCTGCTTTACACTCATGAGAGTAAAGGAGAACCTTAGGTATATAATGATAATGATAATGGTAATGGTAATGGTAATGGTAATGGTAATGGTCCTATGATGATCCAAGTTTGTAGTCTAGCAGGACATGAGTATTACCACTGCTGAACTTCATTTTGCAAATTCAGTGTCTTTTGCACACATTGCTGAAAATGTGAGAGAACTGGCAGCAAGGGCTCCCACAACCTCATATTGAAGTGTTGGATCACACCTCATACTCCCATCATAAATCTCTACCTAAATTTTCTTCAGCGTGGAGAGGCTTCCTGGATGTATCCTGTCAGCTTGTTGACTTGTCCTGGCTTGTACACTACGGAAGGGTTATCTGGAGTGTTGTCAGAGCAGGCTGTCCTTTGTCTGCCTTGGGCCTAAAGTCAAGAAAAAGAAAATTTTCACCCCTGACAGTGATGGTGAAACCCCGAATTTTCTAGCAACAGCACCTTTTTCGGAAATCAACTATCAGCTGCAGCTAATGAAAATCCAAAGATTTTGAAATAAGAAATTCTCCAAGTCTGAATACAGTGAGCCACTGGCAGGTCAATGAAAAGTCAGTGAAAAGACAGTATGATAACATATTCTGTGACATCAGTACCACTGAAATCAAATTGAAGTGGACACAGAAGTACAATTGAAATCAAATTTAGGTAGACCCAGAATGTCAGAACTGATATTTTGTGAAGCTGCTCAGCAAATACTTGCTTGGAGAACTTCTGTTCCATGGATGGAGGATGCTACCCATTGCGGAACACAAGGGTGATTATCCTAGAGATCTTTTACACACATTTCAGCTCCCCTAGGTCTAATGTATAAAGAAAGTACTCACAGAGCCTGATGTGTGCTCAAGACTCCTTGGAAGTTTCTCTGCCTAAAGTCCTCGGTCAGTTTTTCATGAGTCTGAACAATATATCCTGTATGGAGGGTTGTTCAGGAAGGATTTGGAAAGGCTTCTGGGAGGAAGAACCTTACCTCATACCCTCCTGTACAAGCACAGGGTCAAGAATGAGGACTACAGTATGCAGGAGGATGGGTCAGGAGTCTATTTTCATGTTCAGGTTATGTTTTTGGTTTGTTTTTCTAGGAGGACTTCCATCTCTGGAAACTGGAAGGCAAACACAGGTTCTGCAATGCTAGAACAGATTGCAATGACAGAGAGGTAAGGAAGAGTGTTTCAAGACAGTATTAGCTATTCTTGGGTTAGAAGGGAGGAATTGTATTTCTGACTTTGGTTAATTGAGAGAACTGGTAAGTGAGGTCTCCTGGGAGGCTGGATAAAGACTTTAAAAGACTGAGTGTTTTCTTAAAAAAACACTAAGGACACAAAGGCAAACTGTCCTATATTGAAGAACAGACTGAAAGTACAGCTAGAAACCAACATTGCTAAATCATTAGATCTTTAGTGAATGCAACCACAGGGAAAAGGACCAGCATGCTAGGTCAAGCATACCAGTACAAACATGTAGGGATAAAATCAGAAAGGTCAAAGCACAAAACACAAAGTAACATGAGGTTATTCTAAGTACATTACCAATGAGAGGCAGACACAGAAAAGAGTTTTTCCTCTGCTTAACAGAGGAAAAAAACTGTCAGCTGAAGTGCTGAAAGCACTTTTTTGCTTTAGGCTCACAAATGTGGTCACTGTCTAAGCTAAGGTCCTCTCACTGTTGGAAAGAGCAGAAAGAATTCCCTCATGCATCTTACAGACTAAAATTTGCAGATGCTACTTCCAAGTATTCAAATCACTGTGATATTTGCTAATACTGCAACTGCCTGACACTGTGGACTCATGGTAACATGCTTTGCTGTAGCTCCTATGTTGCAGAACTAACACTTGCCCTCATGACTTTTCTCCATCCCATCAAAGTAGATTATTCATAGATTTATAGAAGCCATAGATTACATGTAAGCATTCATCCTTAGTGAATTTAAGATTTTTTCAGATTATACCTCCAGTTTGTCAGAGTCAGTTAATTTTGACTATATCCAGTTTTGGGCACCACAATTGAAGAGAAATAGCAAGGAGCTGGAGAAAGTCCAAAGGATAATAAAAGGAACATTCAGAGAAAACCTAACGAGCTGTTGAGAAAAACATGCAACAATTCTATGTAGTTCTATATAATTTTATGTTGTTTTCCACCTTCTTCAATTAGCAGACCACTGATATTTTTCCAGTAGAAGTGTAGACTAAAGCACAATGAATCCCTGCCTGCAGTGCAGAGGTTCACTCTCCTTCATTAACTGTTACAGACCTGGAAGAAGTTGCCCACAAGCTGAGAACCACTTCATCCTAAAGATGAAAAAAAAAAAAAAACAAAGGAGCATAGGATCATTTAATATATAAAAGCTTGCTAATAGGCATTTCTCACTATTTACATTACAAGTATAATATTGTAAGAAATAAATTACAGCTTAAAAGGTTCCTTTGAACACCTCCTATGTTTTCTCAAGGTAAGGATAGCATAATACAGAAATAAATTCTCTGAAAGGGATGCAGGCAGATCTCTGTCCTCTTTCAGATCAGATTAAAGAAATGTCTCCTCTTGGGACCACAAGAGTTGTGCAGGCAATAATCTAAGGCCTCTTCTGCACCTTTAGTTCTGCAGAACAGGGAAGCCAAGCCCCAAATCAGATGAAGGTGACTCTGCAAGACCCCAATAGTACTGTGGGAAGTGGACACGATGATGCATCCTGGCTGTTTGTAACACAGCTGAAGCTAGACACATGAAGGGCAGACATTACCTTTTTGTAGCATTGTAGAACTAAAACCCAGATTCCTGCCAGCCTGCAACACTGTGTTTTGAAGGTTTGTTAATTGTACCACAATTAACCACTCCAGCTTTATTCAGTCATAAATGCAACAAACCCTGTTGAAATCTGTGAGTTGTCAGTGCATTAAACAAGGCAGGAATGTGCTCAAACAATCTGATGAGTGGGAGCAACCTGAAGTACCTACTGTATTGAACAGTAAGTACAAAGGATTGAAATGTTCAGGTAATGCAGAAATGACAGTAAGTCCTCCAAAAATGCAACACCTAGTGCATGTGCATAAACATGCTTTTCACTCTATAATGCTCCTATTACACCCTGATGATGCCAGTGCTCTCCTATGGCAACAAATGTTGAGGATGTATAGCCATCGGGGTCTCTGGCATGAACAACAATTCCCTGAGCCTGACTGCTGAGCCCAGACACCTAGAGATGTCCCTCAGGAACAGAGGTGGTTCCCACAATGGTGCCCCAGATGCTGGGCCACAGCAGTGCATGAAGGGTGCTCTCTGTGCCTCCTGCCTGACTCATCTAGTCAATAATTCTCTTCCTCTTTATGCTACTGACTTCTCCTCATACACTGTCTTCCTTGAGGGTCCTTGGGTGAATACACTTGGTCTCCTCATTAGGGATAAAAGATCACCAATAGTCATATAAGTCATAATTTTTCTTCTTCTCAGAGGCTTCATGTTCACACAAATTGATCATTATATTTCCAAGCTATGGGGACTCTGTCTGACTTCAAGGATATAAATTTGTTCTTTAGCCAGAACAGCTCTTCCCCCAGTCCCTGTACGGTCTGCAAAATGTCAGTGTTTTCATGAGACTGTGGCCTTCCCTCCCCTCTCTGCATCTTGTCATAGTCCTGCTTATAGATCTGCTGTTCCGAGATTATTATTTTTATTTAAATGTCCAGGACCACGGCACAGCTGCACAGGAAATAGGACTGGGCTGCCTCATTCCCTCCTCATTTGCACTGTGGGGGGATGTGGTCCTCCCATAATATGCCTCTTGTCATTCTCTCTCCTCCTCTGACTCCAGGATAGCTAAGGGACCACCAGCTCACATTCCCATCCTGCAATGGCTAGGGAAAAGTGCTGCAGCCTGAAGGCTTCCCTCCAACAAATAGTGCCTGGTCCATGTGATGAGACTGCCTGACTAGGAACAATGCCCAAGGGACAGAAGGAATCAGGAAACTGTAAACGGATAAAATTGAAATCAAATTGTAAAATGCAGGCGCCACTGTGTTACAGATCAGAGAGGGGATGACTACTCCTTGCTAAATTCAACATTCACTTTCTGATCCTATTCCAGTCCTAATATCCAGGACATCTTATCAGGAGAAAACTGCTGCATAATGGAGGGCTTTCAGGCAAAGCCAATACAAACGCTGAGGGGCCAACACTACTGGGAGATTAAATGAGCTAAATATTTATAGCTTGGCTGAATGACAACCAACTGGACATCTGATGTAAATACCAAGGAGGGAAAGAAATGTTTTAAGGTGGCTTTGAGGGCAGGATTGAATCAATCTGAAATGAAGGGAAACCTTAGGCAAGATTCTTTTTTTCGTTCCATCTCCTGCACGAGAGAGGGAGTCAAGGGGCCAGCAAAACACATGAAGAGCTCCCAGATTGCTTTGTGTTCTTACGGGCAGCAGGTGGGTGGCTGGTTTTGGTGGACTACCCAAGGACAGCTAATCCTAGGCCATGCTCTTGTGGTTTCTGCAGGTACAGACTCTGGGCAGATGCCTGCGCAGAAATGTTTGGAGGTCTTGATATCTGCGCTGTCAAAGCTGTCCACAGCAAAGATGGAAAAGACTATATCATTGAGGTGAGAGCATGGGCAACCTGAATGTGAGTCTCCTTTGGGTAGTGTATCTGCAAGCACTCTGCCTTGGAGTTCACATGCACCAGCATGCTCACTTACCCCTGCACGCTCCTGCAGTCTCTGCTCCTCTGTGGCCACCTGCATCCTCAGGCCATGGCCCACTGATATATTAGGAACTGATTCAGAGCCCCAGCCAAACCAGCAGATACACAGCAAAGTGTCAGGGTTGAAATGCCTCCCTTTCTCAGTGTGGACTGTGAAAAGAAATGGAGAGCCACAGAGTGCTTGGCCACCTCAGTTTCCGGCAGATGATTCAGTTCACTAAAAATTTCAGTTTCTCTCTGAATGGACCTGTCTTTCTTCAATCACTTTAAAGGGGACTTCCAAACAAAAATCCTAGCTGCACCTAGTTTAAAAGAGGAAAATAAATTGTGAGAGTGTAGCAAAAGTTTCACAAGCAACAGGAGCAACTTGATTGAACAAAAAAGTAAAGGTGTATTTTCTAAAATCTTTTGCCCAGGCAGCATTCACTACAGTAGGAGGCCATCAAGACAAACCACAGCAAAGTTACTATGGGAAATGCATACTACAACATTTTGTATTCAGGGCTGGACAGACTGTGGCTCTGAGAGCTAAAGTTCAATATGCTCCTTCCCAGGCCAGGAGGCAGATATGGAAGTGGGTTAAATGGCACACTCAGATCATCCTAACAGGGCAGAGGAGGAAAAGCTGGCCAGAAAATCAAGGTGGAAGCTGAAGAGATGCCCTGGAGGAGAGACAATCTAACAAGTAAGCAAGGGCCTCTGTCAGTATGTGACTTGAGGAGACACAACATCTGACCTGCTGTAAACTCCACCAACACAGGCCAGCTGAGGAAGACGAGCAGAGCCAGCCTACTGGCTTCATGCAGGGGTGCTGACACACTGGAAAGCTATGTGTGGGAGAGCAGTCCCACCCGCTGAGGGTTGGGATGCTGATGAGAACCACATGAGCCCTCCGGTGACTGCGCATTCCTGCATTATGTATCTGCTCTCCCCAGGGAGGGGAGCAGTGACCTGTCAAAGGCCATGTGATAGAAGCGTGCTGCCAGCAACCAAACTCTGGCAAGCCTCTGTCTTTTCCTGAATTGATGGGGCCAGGGCTAATGGGTCTGCTCCTGTATGCAATTCATCAGCACCTAGAGGAGCATCCCCTAGAGCAGACTGTTTCCCTGCTGTGTGCTTTTAAGTGTCTATGCCCCTGCAGATGGGAAAGAAAGAGCCAGAAAGCAGCATTGCTAGAGGCAACAGTAAGGACGTTTGGATTGTGTCCACACATGGCTAGACGTGATATGTGGTTTTCATATCCCTGCATATATTCTTGCACATAAGCCTATGTACGTGCACACATGGCTAGTTCTGGGCTTAAACATTATATGCCTCTGTCTGGGTATGCCTCTGGGTTTCACATCTGCCACTGTGTGTGACTGACTGGTGAAAAACACATCCATGCCCTAACAGCCATCATCAGCTTGCACACAGAGAAATGCACACCCATGCTCCTCTCTCTGTGACCAAAGTCAGCAGCAGTGCATCTAATATGACACAAATCAGAAGAAACACAGTATTGTTTCAGATGGGTCACGCTGAGTTGTCCCAGTGGAGAACCTGATTGAGCAGGCCTGGTATACCAACATCTAGCAGGCACTCAGATGCCAGGCTGATGGAAAAGAGTAGAATTGTGCAATATAAGGAGCAGAAAAAAGCCAGACAGGCACCTTTTTATGCAGATCTGAGGGACATGTTGACAAGTAATTAATTGCCTCCACCCAACTTTCTGGGGTACTTTTCTTGGTCTGAAACTGACCCCTTGTTTTGCTTTTTTCTCTTTTGATAGCGGGGAAAAAAAAGTTATTTGACAGAGTGACAGTTGTATTTTCTTGGTAAGAAGGAACAGTGTGCTGTGACATTTTACAAGAAAGCATGCCTAAATGGGCTGAACAAACAAGGAATTTGCACAATGCAATTGCAGGCAGTAATTAATTTTCACAGTGCAAAGTAGTTCTCCAGGAAAGATTCATAGAGATAGTGATGGGCAGTTCTATGAACGGAGATTTATCACAGTGGTTTGTTGCAAACAAAATCAGATTAAGACAGATGAGTGATCAACAGCACAAGAGTAATCTTGCACACATGGTATTTGCTCTTACTTGAACTTTACCTTCTTTTCTTTTCCCATGACAAACAGCAGTATCTGTTACATTTCTGCCTTCAAAGTATTAGGACACTTATGTACCATCTTCATCACTCATATTGAAACAGACTGTGAATTTAACAGTAAATTCTGGTAATTCTTTTTTCCTCTGCTTTAAAGAACTTTATCATTTTGAGGGAATATTCAACATAAGCAGTCATCCCTCAGTCAGAATTCCTCAAAATAATGCAAATTTTCTGGTGGTGTCAGGAGCCAGATTCTCAAAAGAGCTCAGCATCATGTATGGTTTAATAATATTCTGTTGCCCTCTGTTTTCTTTTTTTTTTTTTGGGGGGGGGGGGGTTGGTTTTTTTGTAATCTAGCCCATTTCCACACCTCTGCTAAGCTGAAAAATATGAAACAAGTAGAGGGCAAGCAAAATGGTTCATGTGATTTATTCTTCCTCCTGGAAGAATAAGATACACCCTGACTGCACAGAGCTAAGATGTTACTAGACATGCTCCTTGCCCCCTGCAAGAAGTTCTGCTCATCCTTTCAGCAGTGCCTATCATTTGTTTTGACACATCAAATCTATCTATCTTCCTTCCTTCCTTCCTTCAAATCACCTAACACTCCACACTCACACACCAGAGTGTGAAAAAACAACCCCAGGCTCCAGCATCAGATAGGCACAGAGGGAGAACCAGGATGGTCTCTTCCTGAGCCTGCCTGGGCATTTTTCCTTCACCCCTCACACACCTCATCGGGCAACAGCAGCTGCACCAGGAGCAGCCACTGACCTTGGGCAGCTACAAAGGCTGCGTCCATATGTGCTGACATCTTCTTGCCTTGCCCAGCTGTTCTGTGATTCCCTGGGAAGGGATGAGTCCAATCTATCTGTAATTCACATATTCCTCTCAGCCAGCTGGCTTATTCAGCATTAGCATTTGTATCTGCCCAGTTCCAGACCAGTTCACCCTTCCTGCAGGACAGGCAAGGTGATGGCTCATGATTTTTTTCAGTTCAGTGGCAACCACCTGTGCCATTTTACCCACAGAAATCACTGCCATTTTCAAAAGCCTTCCCCTGTGCATGTGCTTGTTCACTCCTGTATTTGCTGTCTCCCACGTCTCACATTTCCCTGTCAGATACTACACATCAGGACAGCAGATAGCCTCATCCCAGGCACACCTTCACTGGTACAGGTGGAAGCTGTTCCAGGGTTCACTCCCCCTGGTGCCTTTGGTTTACAAAGCACCATCTTTCTCTGCAGCCACAGAAACAGGAAAAAGCAGTTCCTGAAATCTGCTCTGAAAAAAGAATCTGAAAATCAGCTCTGGGGTTCTCAGCACAGGAAAAAAAGGGACCTGTTGGAGCAGATTCAGAGGAGGGTTGTGAAGATGATTAAAGTGCTGGAGCACCTCTCCTATGAAGACAGCTCCTAAAAGAGCTGTGGTTGTTCTGCCTGGAGAAGAGAAGGATCTGGGCAGGTCTTGCAGAACCTTCTAGTATGTAAAGGGGGCCCGTAAGAAAGGGACAAACCTTTTAGCTGGGTCTGTTGCAACAAGACAGATGATAATGATTTTAAACTAAGAGAGGGTACATTCCAATTATAGATAAGGAGGACATTTTTTACAGTGCACATAGTAGTGGATGCCCCATCTGTGGAGACATTCAAGGTCAGGTTGGACGGGGCTCGAGAGGAACCTGATCTAGTTGAAGATGTCTTTGCTAACAGCAGGGGTATTGGACTGGGTGGTCTTTAAAGCTTCCTTCCAGCCCAAACCATACTACAAGTCTATGAAAAGTGGGGTTCGGGGTGTTCTGAGCAGAGCCGTGTCTCAGTGACTCCAGGGCAGGAGCCAGGAGCCCTCCCGAGAGCCTGACTCTCGGCAGGGTGAGGGAATCACCCAGTGGTCACAGGGCGGCACCCAGTGGTCACAGGGTATCACCCAGTGGTCATAGAGCATCACCCAGCGGTCATAGAGCAGCACCCAGCGGTCATAGAGCAGCACCCAGCGGTCACAGGGCAGCACCCAGCGGTCACAGGGCAGCACCTAGGGGTCACAGGGCAGCACCTAGGGGTCCCAGGGTATCACCCAGTGGTCTTTATAAAGCATCACCCAGTGGTCATAGAGCATCACCCAGCGGTCATAGAGCAGCACCCAGCGGTCATAGAGCAGCACCCAGCGGTCACAGGGCAGCACCCAGCGGTCACAGGGCAGCACCTAGGGGTCACAGGGCAGCACCTAGGGGTCCCAGGGTATCACCCAGTGGTCTTTATAAAGCATCACCCAGTGGTCATAGAGCATCACCCAGCGGTCACAGGGCAGCACCCAGTGGTCATAGAGCAGCACCCAGCAGTCACAGAGCAGCACCCAGCGGTCACAGAGCAGCACCCAGCAGTCACAGAGCAGCACCCAGCGGTCACAGAGCAGCACCCAGTGGTCATAGGGCAGCACCCAATGGTCACAGGGCAGCACCCAGTGGTCACAGGGCAGCACCTAAGGGTCACACAGGACCCTCGCACCGCGCCATGCGGGACACAGGAGTCCGCATCTCTCTCGGGAGCTGTAATAGCCCCATTTGCTTTTAAGATAGGAGCGGAGAGCAGGGAAATCTGCTGGAGGGGCCCCAGGAATCCCTGGCTAGTGAGACCCAGATGGGAATTGGCCATTCCCTGGCACTGTTAGGAAGCATCACATTCCACACCTCATTTCTCAACAGCAGAACAGCTAAGCAGATAGTGGAAGGAAAAGCCACCTTTGTAATTTGCCAAACACTGACATATATTTTTCCAACCTTCTCCTTTTGCCCCCTGGGCCAAGAAGGCCATGGATATAAACATCAACCCCCTTTCCATGTGTATCATAGTTAAAACTTTCTAGGTAGCTTTTCTAGTTTTCATAGAAGACACCTATAGAAATTAAAGCAAACCATTATTCTGCAAGAAAAGAGCAGAATACAAACTCAGTGAACTCACCTCATTGATTTCCTCTATTTTAAATCTAAAAAAGAGGGTGCAAAATTTTCCATTTGTCTCTAAGAGCGTACTCTTGCAGCCTTGCCAGGGTGGAGTGCACTTCTGATAGTTATCCAGGCATGAGTCAGTGCCTTTCTTGAGCAATTCAACCTTTAACTTTGCATTTCCAGGGATTTTAATGTTTGCTTTAAAAATAAAAGCAAAATAAAATAAACTCTTCCAACCCTGATATTTTGGTACTATTATATTTACTCCAGCTGAATCTTAACTTCATCAGAGTACAGTTCTTCCTGTGGGATTTAGCTAATGTTTGCAAAACACTTGATTTATGATGAACTGTTGAAAATCATGTTCAGGGCTGCTATACAGCTGGGGGTCTGCTGTTCTTTCAGTATTATTGTTGTGAGGTTATTTCTTACCTCAAAGACCCATTGACAGTTTTCCTTGCCCCATCCCCACAGTCTTACTTCCCAGTTTTCCCCAGTAGATTTGTAGAACTTGCTTGGGAAGCAGTTGTATCACAGCATTATCAAGAAGACAAGCAGAGATCAAGTTTATTTTCCTGCACTTGATGCTGGTTTGGTGACATCCTATTCATTACACATCTGTGGTGTTTATTTTCCCCTCTCAGGCTGCAGTGCTTTGTGTTCATTAATCCCAAATGTTTCCTGGTTTCCTCCAGTCCCTGTTGCTCTCGTCTCCTCAGGCTTCAGTACGTGTTGTTTCTCTTCTCCTGTGGCCGTTTAAGTTACAGTGTCATCCTCAAATACTGTGGGACAATACTAGAGAGACCTTATCCATCAGAGGCATCTCCTCAGGACATGTGAAGGAGAAAAATTGTATTAAATTGATTTAGAAAGCTTCTGGCCACCATAAGTCTTGGCTTGGCTCCATTGTGAAGGGAAGGAAGATGGAGAGTTGGGGGATGTATGTTTCCAAAAAAACCCTAAGCAAAATCCCACATCTGGAAAAGTCAAGCATGTTTCAGCATGAGGAGAGTGGTGACTATAGATATTGGCAAGGATGTTGGAGACACAAAACAGGTTAATGTAAGAGGTGAGTTCAAACAGGCAGGAAACTACCTTACTAACTGTTGTTTTTGCCTCCTGTGGCAGGTGATGGACAGCTCAATGCCCCTGATTGGGGAGCACATAGAAGAGGACAGACAACTTATAGCTGATCTGGTTGTCTCCAAAATGACTCAGCTTGTCATCACTGCTGGATCTACACCATCACCACTGAGGCCTTGGGTATGAGTGAATGGAGACCTTGTGACCAAGTTATTTCCCTGAACTTCTTCCTTTCTCACTCCTCACTGAATGTGTCAGGCAGTCGGACATCTCAGAGGGTTGAACAGTCCCATATGGGAGTGTATTGGACAGACTGACTGCTGCTCTTCCAAAGGAGACTCTCACAGGCTCTTTAAAATGAGCAGCCCTAAGGAGCACACCTCTCTCCCTTACTCTCCTTCCAGATATGTATGACATCACACCAGTAGCATGTCCATTCATCTAGACATTCAGACTTGCTAAACTCATTGATTCACATTGAACACAGGCATTTTTAGAGGTACTTCTAATACCCAGTTTCATTTCCATCTAACACCATCTGTCAGGATAGGTTTCATTCCAGTTTTTGCATCCCTGCTCTTCTTTCAAGAATGGAAAGTGGGAATCTCCAGCAAGAGTTGTTCTATTCCTTACTGCAGTTTCTTCAGAGATGTCCTGTGCTGCCTTCATCAGCGGGAGTCTTTACTAAAGCTGAACTCATATAAGAATCTGTTACTTTTGCATTTAAACTGACCCCTCAGTTCTTCTTGTGTACATCCATTTTGAATATCAAATGCATCTAATTTTACTCCCACGTTTCCCAGGAGCAGCTATATATAAATGAAACACCCCAGAACATAACCGAAGTATCCAGGTGTACTTGCTACACCTCTTTCAGTATCTAACAGAGAGCAAAGTGTGAAGGTTTGAGGACAACAAATCTGTACAACAGAAGAGATGAGAGAGCAAAAAGGTTGAGGGACAAAACTGATTGCAACACACTGGTACAATTTTCATTTCCACTCAAGACAAAAAAAAAAAAAAAAGGCAGAAGGCACTTTATGGTGCTCTGCCTTTGTTATATGACAGTCCACTCTGCTATACTGGGTCCCAGCATGAAGGATATTGAGGGTAACTCCAAGTTTTAGCTAGACTGAAGGAGTAAACATTTAATAGACACTGAAAATACTTTGAGGCAGGGAAAGTGGTACAGAAGAGATAGCACTTACAAAGTGGAATCAAGAACTACCATTTGAAAAACCAAGATATAGAATGTATGAACTAAGAGCAAAGGGGCAAACCAACAAAAACTGAGAACATGGACAGATGCATTTGTTTTCCATGTCCATAATATACTGGTACAGGATTGGATTGGATTGAATTACAGCAGACCTAAATTAAGGCCAAAACAAGAACAAAACAAATCTTGAAAGGATAGGGTGTCAAATGGAAGAGTCAAATAAGAAAAGGGTTTTCATCAGGAATAAAACCTAGAAACACCTGTATATATAATCAAGAAAACCAATCCCACAAACAGGTTAATTGGAGTGTTTTACTATAGACAAAGATCTTGGTGCCACAAGCATCACAAAAATTGCACATGCTACATTACTAACATAATGTTATAACAGTTACAAGTGTCCAGAGAGAAATAATTAAATAGGAGGCTAGTGAGATGCAAACTAGAGCTACAGATGAAGACTTCCACAAAAGGAATACAAAGAGCAATTCTGAATATAAAGACAGAAGATCCGAATACTTAGAAATATGAATCCTTGGATATCTATGGGTATGAATAGAATACCTATGCATAATATTGTACCTCTCTATACTAGTCTCTGGGCTGAGAAAACCTGAGTGCACAAAATTGACAGAGATGGAAAAGTAACAAGTCACAACAATGTGAGACTTTAGCTATCAAGAAGCAAGTCAAATATCACTGTAGGACAGCAATTCAGAGGGAGGTAAGAACACTGTGACTTTGCCATAAGAAATATCAAAGTACAAATTCAGAGAGTGAGTGTGCACCATTAGATTTAATGTCCAAGGGACAAAGGTGATATCAAAAAAGTAAGGGTATGACAAAAGCTTGAGCAAAGAAAATTAATCAACTCCCAGCAGTAAAACTGTACAGATGATATTTGAGAGACCACTGTTTTCCAGAATGCATATATACATTTCTGGTCTGCTCATGAACCAAGAATGTGAGAAATAAACTTATAGAATTAAATGGCAAAAAGGACATTAAAGACAAACAGGGGGAAAATATTCAAATTTGGAAATCTGACATTTAAGAAGACCTTTATGTGGCATCATGCAGTAATAAAAGGAAATTTAAATAGGACAGAAATTAATTTTGATTGAGGAAAGAATGAAACAAAAAACTTTCTTTGAGTTCATCAGAAAATGGAACTCTACCAAGCAATTTGTGGGCTCTATGGATCATCCAAAGTTAAGAGAGGAAAAGAAGAGTTCCAGGTCTAGAACTGGCATGTGTTCCCAGTCACAACAGGGACAGTCTTTTGACTCTAGTACAGGTAATTGCTTAAAGTGGGGAACTTCTTTACCTCTTTACAGTTTTTTCCTGATTAGAATGACTCAGAAAAGAAGAAAAACAGTTATTAAATCAGTGATGACTGATATTTTTGAAAAATTATTAAGCCCCCAAATTCCAGATGGCCACATCCAATGAAATGAATTTGGGAAGTGACTAAGCTGCCAAAAAATTGTGCAATATCATTAGGAATAGTTACTGCTTCAGAGGACTGGTGTACAAGAAATATAAAATATGTGGTTTGAAACCTGTAAGAGTAATGTAGAAAAATTTAGACAAATAAGTAATAGACTATGAATTATCTCAAATGATAATTTAAAGAAGAATACAGAAAATAAATAAATCAGCAGAACCCACAGCTTAGGGTGTTTACCATGTGATTTTTTTGTGCAGAAGAAAAAATGTCCCGTTAATTTCCTTTCAATTATTTTCCTTTAATTTCTTTGGGAATTCTTACATGAAGTGGTAGAAAGCAGGCAATCAGTCAGAATTATGTAGCTTGTCAAAAAGCCTTGGGCAAGGAAACAGACAAGCCATAAAAGAAAGCATGGAGGGTAAAGTTTTATTGTGTAGCAGAAGCTGACCTCAGATACAGATGTTAGAGATTTTAATTCTTGCAAACAGCTAGCAGAAGGGATACTTCAAGGATACTGTGCCTGGCCATGTTGATAAATGGGTTGGTTGAGCCCAAGACAGGATAAGATGTTGATGACAAATTTGCTTTCAACATGAAACCCAGTCTCATGGCTACACTGTGGTTCTGTCCTCACCTCTCTGACCCACCACCAGACTTTCCCTTCACTGTTTCTCTCTCAAAGGCAGAAGACCTTGGGCTGCCCCTCACCCCTTCATCTCCCAGCCTCAAAAACCAGTTTTGCCTTTATCTCTGAGATGCCTTGGTTGATTGTAGGGAGAGGCTGTAGAGGTGAATATGAGATCAAATTCCTTTTCTTTGCCTGGTCTAATCAATACATCTTACAGCATTAGAACAGTTAATTTCCATCAACACCAAAGCAAGGTTAAGTTCCCAAGCTACGTAGGGCTGGAAGTCATGAAGAAAATTCCCAGATTTGCCTTCCCCATCCATTTGCAAGTCCCAGATAAATAGTGCAAAAGATGGGCTGGCAACTTCATCACATTTATGTTAGTCAGTTGAAACTAATTTCAGTGTTTCCAACTATGAAACATTTCTTCCCATTTCCAGAATCACTTAGCTCATTCTCCTAACCTTTCAGGAGCCTTGAAGACCCTTTTATCATGATGCTCTGCATGTAAATAATCCAGCATGTACCAGCCTATCTGACTACAGCTTCCCTGGTTTTCATAAACAATTTTGTGCAATAGGCTTACTCAGACTTTTGTTAACTTTGGACCAGCCCTTTGTGCAGCAGCTCTGCATTGCTTAATCTGTTTATTAAAATATCTGTCAAAAAGACTAAATAGCAAGAGAAGAAGAAAGAGCAGATGGCACCAAATTATTTGCATTAGTCAGGACCAGGGATGGCAGTGAAGAAGATCTGACAGAGTTATGTATGTTCAGTCACCACAACAGCACATGAAACTCCGTATGGAAGACTGGAGGGTAAACTAAGCTGGGGGTAGAGAGAGGGAGAGCATAAACAATGTGCAGAACTTTCAAGTGGCACCAGCCATTCCCTTGAGAAATACTTTGTCACATACAGGCTAATGAAAACCATTGCTCAGCCTATGGTTGTGTTGACAAGGGAAAAGCAGGAAATTAGGATGCAGGAAAAATGAACTGGCAACGTATACAGAGAACCCAGATATTGCTTCATCTGGAAAAATATAAGCAGACCCATCTCTGGCATCTGCAGGAGAAATTACAAAGCTGGGAAAGAGAAGTTGGTGATGAAAACAATTAGGGGCTTGGAAATATTCCCATGGAGGGACTGGAGGGATTCTAAAGTCTCTTGGCTTTAGAAAGGAGGTTGAATGAGAGAGAGAGAGCAGTTAAAATTTGCAAAATAATGAATGGCCTAGCATGGGCAGGTTGTGAGAACCAGTCTTAAAACTCAGAACAAAGCAACAGAGGTAAGGAATGGGAAAGACAGTGAGGCTGAAAGTTGAGCAAGACTCAAAGGGTTTGGATATAAATATCAAAACAAAATATCTGAAACTGTTGCAAAGATTTTGCGGAGGAGATAATAAGCTTCATGTTTCTGGGCTGAAGCTAGCCCATGCTTATTAGTAATCAAGAAGAGACCCCTTAGGGTACAGAGATGATTACTCCATAGGTATTTCCATGGTTTATCCCTCCTTCCCTCAGAACATCTGGTGCTGGCAACTGTCCAAAATGGGAGATGGGACTAAGAGAACCCCTCGGGCCAGATGCATTCGGTAATTCCTGATTGCCTAAAAAAACATTCTAATTTGTAACTTCATTGTTATTCCCTGTGAGCAAACAACTTCCATGCTCTTTTTTACTCACCTCTCCATTTTAGTCCCATGAGATTTTACCAGCCAGATGCTGCATGTGTGTGAGTGTGCATTTAAGGAACACTTCATGACTCTACAGTTCCTGTATTACCTCAGGACTTCTCTTTGGGGACTGTATTAACTGGACTGGCTTTTTTCCCCTCTAGCCTCCTCAAGTTCAGCCTGTGTCAATGAAATCTCAGACTGGACCTCTGCTTGGACAACTGTCACAACCACGGCCTCCTCCACAAGGTACGGTTCTCTGATTCCTATGACAATGATGACTCTGAGTCCTATCAGTTTTGCCTTCTAAATGAAAGGTTATCAGGATATAGATCTCACTCCTTTTCCAATTCACTGCCAAGCAGGCAGCAAATTCAGTGTACCATTAAAGCAGATACTGTCACGTTCCACAGCAGGTCAGAAAGTGGGATGAAAGTTTGATACAGATCCAGTTGATACCATTGGTAGGACTTGGCTCAGTAAAACAAGGCCACTTGAACTGGCACTGGAGCAGGATTCTGGGCACAGAGTATATTGTGTTCACACAAAGCTGTGCAGTTACAAGTGTTAACAAGTGATGGGAAGATGCTAGTGTTGATGTCTGTTCCAAGCCTGACAGTGTTGCAATGCCAGGATCCTTGATCCATCTGTCCAGGAGTTCCCAGGTCAGCCAGAGCACACCCCAAGCTCCTCCTGACAGCAGAAGCAATTTTGACTTATGTGGCTTAGTCAGAACAACAGGTTTGTCTTATTGTCCTGATGTACACAGAGGTGATAAAGCACACAGCTGGCCCGTGGGTAGCCAGATCTCACCAACCACTCAATTCACATAACTGATTAGTCCCTCCTTCTTGCCACTTTCCCTTCCTTTCTCCATTTCAACCTTCTACCAAATTAACACCCTCCTCTAATTATCTTTTCCTCATTGGTCACAATTTTGCTGCATCCAAAACTGAGCATTTCTGACACCAAACATGTGTATGTAATCTTGGCATTCCATACTATAACCACTATGAGCTCTTGGCCTTGCAGGATACTACTCCCCATCTGTCTCCAGTACCCCAATTCTCTGTAAAACTTTTTCTCATTTAACTCTCCTGACCACCTGTGAAATCCAGCCAGACCTCACAACACTATCAGAAACTTTTGTCAGGCTTTCACACTATTATCTGTCGTGTCCAGCAATTTCTCACGTCACGTCCAATTGTTTTCCACATCCTCTTCTGCTCTGAGAGTCTTCTACCAAAGCAACTGAAGGCACCTGGTGATGGCTCTGGAACAGAGGTATGGATAGTGATAGGATGGAATGTCTCACATCAAACTGCTGGGTCCATGAAGGGACTGATGACCCAAACCAGCAGGGTCAGCTTACATTTCCCACAGAGTTGATTCTCCAGTCTCTTTTCCTTCCCCAAGCAGGAAGTGCTCACCAAGGATAAGAAATATCAGATACATGAAGGGCAAGGCAGGTTGAAGTGACTCCCTTTGGGGAGAGCGGAGAGATTTCTTTAGTGCTGAAGAAGGTAGAGACATGGACAACTCTAAAGAGGAGAGCATGATGTCAGTTTTAGGCAATCCTATAGGAGAAGATTTGCCATACTCTTCTCCATGAAGCTACTCTGAAGAGTCTCTCCTCTTAGCAAAACCCGCCCTTCCATAGAGACGTTCCATGCTTGTTGCCCGCCACCTGCGTTTCCTCACGTTTATGTCTACGTGTCCCTTTCAGGTGGGCCACGCCAGCCACAAGGATCTCAGCCTCCACGGACAAACGCGCCCCCCCAGCAGCGGCTGTCTCCTCAAGGACAACAGCCCCAGAGTCCCCAGTCCACTTCTCCTCAGCAGAGGTCACCTGGATCTCCACAGCAAGCCCGATCAGCAGCTGGCTCCTCTCCAGTCCAGGCCTCCAAGGCAGGCGCTTTCCCTCCACAGCAGCCGAGGCCTCCTGCCCAAGGCCGGGCTCCCGGCCAGCCCAGCCCCATGGAAATGTCCAAGCAGCAAACCACCCCACACCCACACCTGAAGTAAGTCTCTGACAAACTCCTAGTATCTGTAGATGTTAGAATAAGGCTGTCCAAAATACCCTGAGCTGACATGAAGAACGTATCACCTGTTGTCAGGCAGGGACAAAGGCCTGCACAACTGTGAGTGACTTCAGAGGTGAATCCCTTGGCGTAACAGCACAGCAGTGATCTCTTGTCAGGAGGAACAGGTTGTGTTTGACATCACTAAGATTTCACATTCTTCTTCTTGTTCATGTACTCGCTGTTAATCCCGTGCTCTACCCCGGCCCTATCAACACATCCCCTGCCTTCACAGCAGGGTATATAATCCTTACAGGCAGCACAATATTGGCCTCAGCAGGAATTATTCCTTCACTGTTTCCTAAGTGCAGCAGCCACAAAGGCTCTTTTTGCATTTGGTAGCAAAAAGGCAGGGGAGACAGGGGGAAGTGGCCCTATTCAAGTGTATAAAATGCCAGATGGTGACTGCATGGGGAAGTACTTTTCTGGAGCTGAGCACACTGCTGAATTATCTTTGGATCTTTAGTAGCAGCTTTTGCTGTCACCCTTTGTGGAGCATATCTAGCTGGCACAATGGCAGGAAAACTGGCCAAAAAGAAGCCTGATTCTGACTAGAAGTTAACACAAGGAAATTGGTATGAACAGGCCAGAACAAAATACAGGCTAGCAATAAGAAGACAATTTCTGAGAAGCAGAGGAATGATGTTCTAGAACAGTCTTTCAGTGATGATGTTTACATTAGCAAGGCAAACTAAAAGAAGTGAACTTAAGGATCAAAGTGTTGGTGCTAAGGATGCAGTCACCACACTACACATATTTCAGGTGCTTCTTCCAGTCTGGTTTTGTGCTGGATACCAATTACTGATCAGAAGAAACTAAGCATGGTAGCAGGGAAAACTGGGACATTTTACTTCACAAGCATTATCCTGATATGAACTTGACCACTATCAGATACATGGACAGCAGGAGCAGTGTGGTCAACCCAAAGACCTGCATTGGAGAGGTGACAGTCAGAGAAGACAGGCCAAGGAAGGCAGGAAACAGCACACATTGCAGGGGATCTGGACACCAACTTATCCAACCTCTGGTGCTCTCACAGCTGAAAGACCAAGACCACCATTCCTTGTAAGGCTGATGAGAGACAGGTGACCCCAACACTAATCCATTCTTCTGTATTAGTAGTGAAATTACTTAAGGGTTTCTCAAAACAGCCCCACCAAATGGCAACTGCACATTTCTAGTCTGATGTTTTCATCAACATTTACCAGTTTGGGCTGAGCCACTTACCCATGCCCCCTCTGTCTCACGTCCCTCCTTCCTGGATGTCTTAGCACATGGACATTTTCTGTGCCAATCTCTCCTTTTATCCTTGCATTTGTCTGTGTGGTGAAACACAAAGCATGAGTAACTGGCTTTGAATTCTCACCTTTTCCTGCTGAGACTGAACTCTGTTTTCCCTTTCAGCAAATCACAGTCCCTGACAAACAGCTTCAGCATATCTGAGTCATCTCAGCGAGGAAATGCCACTGAAGATGAAGCAAAAGCTGAGACCATCCGCAACCTGAGGAAATCATTTGCTAGCCTGTTTTCTGATTAATAGTCCTGCAGCTGGATCTGTGCTTTTGTCAGCCCTCACTCTACATTATGTCATACCTGATGTCATCCTGGAATACACTCAGTGAACCCAGCAATTTACAACTAACACCTGGTAAAGGGAATTTAGAAAACTGTAGTTGTTTTAATACAAAGAAAATATCTGAATAACAGTCTGAAAAGTGACTGTATAAAAGTGTCACTATTTCATTGGGTTTTGTGCATAATCAGAATCACATCTGTTCAAATGACTGAGTCGTAAAGCAAATTTTACTCTTGCTAACCCCTGTGGAGTCAACACAGTTACGACAGTGAAAATTGGGTTTTATTTTGATATGTATATAGTCAATACAATTGTTAATTTCCAATTACTGAATTCTTGTTAAGTTCAAGCTAAAAAAAAAAAAAATCAGGCTTCTTCCAGAAACACAAGTGCTAAGACAGAGTCAAGAATATGACTGACAAAGGAAGCATGCTTGAGCATCCAGTGAACTGCAGAATTTCATTACAGGAACTTCATAAAAGGTCACTTTCCAGAGCAAAACTATGTTCAAGATAAATGCAGTTCCAGGCATCAGTAAGCACCAAAGATCACACAAGCAGGTCAGCCAGATGGACTGCTGCTTTGTTCCAGATCACTCTGCTCATAGCAGATAAAACATCTCTGTCTCATGCCTTGCATTTATGTCCCCTGTGTGTGATTCCCAAGTTCTGGGAGAAAAATGTCATGTTCTAACCCCGTAGCCTTAGTTCAAAAATAACCTAAGAAATGGGTCTTCCACACAAAAAACAACTTCTTCCCCTGCCCCTGAAAACACCAGAGTTCACATTCACAGTTCACACAAATTCCAGACAAAACCCAGCTAAACTCCAAGCACTTTGGTGACTTGGTCACATCTGGCTGTGTATGTCCCTCAGGAACATGCTTAATTAATAGCAGAGCTGATGAAGTGCACATAGTTGTGTGCTGAGTGTTCCATAATACTGAATGGACAGAGAGATGGAGTGAAATCCTGTCTCCTGCCTTGAATTCCCACTGACTTTGCTAGGGTGAATGCAAAATGATTGCAAGGTGACAAATTTGCCACAGATCTGGAAAATTATTTCACAAATAAAATGACCTGTGTCCTTCCTGAGACACCAAGCCACATGAGGGCATGTATGGGATTGTCCCAAGCAGGTAACAATCAGTATTAGCTCTCCCTGATCACCCCCAAGAATTATTCTTCCAGAGAAGACAGAGATGGTGTGCTTTTCCTCTAAGTCTGCAACACTGAACAAAGCTGTGTCTGTGCACATATGCTGGAACTGGGACATGACAAACCCCACACAAGCTGTGTTCATGACTGAAAAAACTCACCCCATAATATGTGGGTAAATCCATATCTTTACAGCTATTTATATCAGCTGAGAGCCTACCCTCTTGCACCCTGGGAGGTCTGTTTGGAACACACCTAATGCAGGTGCCAGTCCTCATCCTGCCTCCTCAACATGCAGCTCTGAGGCCAGACTAGGCTTTGTGCTTCCTTTGGCAACTGCACCATGACAATACTTAGGAATGCCCAGGGAGGTCAGTAAGTTAAAAAAATATTTGAGCCAATGGCCCAGATCCTTTGCTGTCACTTAAACAAGGAGAACCCCAAAGCAGCAAAAGCAACAGCTGCATTTGCCATCTTGGATCTTATGATTCACTGGTGGGAAAAAAGCCAAACAAGGAAATCCTTCCTGCATAGCACCTGTAATGAACGTCTAAATCCAATGAAGTCATCTGGACCTTGTATGACCTACCCCTGAGCAGGCCTTTGCACATAAAATGGCAAGTAACAGCACAGCTTTTCCAGATTGGAAGTCCCTCAAGAGACTCATCTGGATCAATGTCTTATACCTCAAATTCAGTATTACAGAACCACCTTATTCTCTGATGGTTTGTCTTCTGTTTTTCTCTGTGCTGCCTTTCAGGGTTTAATAAGCAGTTTACAATGTAGCATCATCATCTGAGGGGGGGGAAAAAAAAAAACAGTCCCTGCTGTTTTCTAGTCTCCAGGAGCAATAAAAAAAAGTGAGAAATGGCCTGGAGCAAGTGGTGTCCCACTGGCAAGAGAAGCAGATTAACAGGCTTCACTATATGGAGAAGAGGTAAAACAATCGTAGCAGGAGAGGATTTCCTTCTGTAACACTTCCCTCAGCATGGTTTATGCCTTTCCCTACCAAATGCTCACCAGAAATGCAGAGACACAACTGAAAGCTTACTTCAGGAATCCTAAAAGGCTTTATCCCCTGAAACTCCATGATTCCTTCACCAACACAGCATATGTAAAAAAGGAATGGTGACTAGTATGACACAGCCCCATAAATCAACAGCAGCTCATTGCTAAAAGTGCAACAGCCAGGTCATTTGCTAAGGATGCATTTGAACACAGCAGGGCTATCCTCTGACAGACCACAGGAACATGATAGCACTGCCAGCTTTGATACCCAGCAGTGACTCAATCTCTTCAACCTACAGCTCCCAGCTGTCACCTTTCAAGAGAAAGGCAAACAGAATTGGATCTTACCACCTAGCTTTAAGTTGCAACATCAAGTACAAACAATAAGCACTCTTAGCTTAATTTAGTCCATAGTTCCTGAACATGCACCTTCAGTTCTAGTCACAAAAGTGCTTTAAAACACTGAGTTGATTTCCAAAGTTAGAATTATGAAAATCTGTTGTGTCCTGTAACTGTTCCAACAGTATACTTCCAGTCTGCAGCTATGATGCTCACATGCTAGAAGTGGCTAGCAGAAGATTCACAAATGCATCATCCTGTCTTCAAGTTGTCACCAATGATGCTGGCTTTCTACTCCAAAATCCCTACACTCTAGAAAAAGAGAAGAGAGTACAAGGGGTATTCTCCTTTTATATGAATGGGAAACAAAGGTATACCCAAGAGGCCTATAGGTACCTAAATATAACAGCAGGGGCAGTAAGAAAACAACAGAAAAACTGGTAAAGAGAAGCTACATTTAAGTCACAGGGCACACAAGCCCCACAGCATACCTTGAGATCTCTCTCACACAGATGTGAAAACTGAGCACCTGGTCAAAGCTTCTTTTGTCCTATTTGCTTTAATTTTCTTCACATGGAAGCCAGAACACATGAGGTTTGTGTGTTTGGGTCCAGCCCAAGCAGCTGGGACATAGCTGTGACACCCAACCCTATCCATCACCTGGAAAATTAGTTTATATTTTGCTGTTTAGCTACAAACTGAAGAACACCTTGACTTTCTTGTCATATGAAATACCATAGGTGTGGTATTTCAAGAGGAATGGAACACACGTTCCTAGGCAAGCTAAGGTCCAGAAGAACAGCAGTCCTACTTCGTAAATGCAGTATTCTAGTCTTCCACTAATGCCAAGCAGGTACCCAAGACCTTACACCTGTATGGCTCAGTTGCTTCATCTGGTTGGCTTAAAGTTTCATTAATGAGATAAAACAATACACAAAAAACCCAACAGTTGCTTATTTCCAAGTGACTCAGTAGCAAACTTTACAGTGATAGATACTGATGAATAGTACAGGTAAGGAATGCTCATCTTAAGGCATTTCACCTTTTGTGATTTCTCTTTTATCATTTGCAACAGCAATGACATACACACTTGAACTTAGGAGCTGGCAAATAAAGCAAGCAGCTAGTTTTCAAGTATTTCCTCTATTTTGTCTTCTAATTTTGTACTGTTGGTCCTGAGATAATAATTTTCTATTTTATAGCCTGTTTTATGAATAACAGAAACTCCTCTTTAAGGAACTTTACAGTTCCAGCTAAGTCAGGTTTACTAATCTTTGGCTCACAACACCTTTACTAGAGTGTGAGGGACGACAACAACAACAACAACAACAACAACAACAACAACAAAAAGAAGGAATATCTTCAGGTCACTTAATGGTGTATGTGTAAAAGGGCTGAGTTCACTACTCAAAAACAAACATTTCAATGACAAAATCCAGGATAAACTGAACCTGTGGCATCAGCCTAGCAGAAGTATGACTTCATGGTTATCTTCACAGTAAAGAGGGCCCAATTCCAGAGCAGCACACAGCTTGCCAGCAGGGCAAACCATATGACTGTCATCAAGGCATTGGCAATGTGAGTACCACTGAAACCACAAAATTAACTTCTTACACGCATTATGTGATCACTGTTCCCAGAAATAGCTTGGAAAAAAGGGAAAAGGGCAAGTTATTAATTATTTTATCAGTTAAAGCTCTGTAACCTTATCCGACTATTATTTATGGATTGCTGAAGCATTCATCGCAAGGACAAAATGGTGGAACACCAATACAGTGTAGATTTTGCTTTTCCTTTTTATAGTCAGAGGAATATAAAGAATTGCTGCATACTCTAAAAGATCTAACCATATATTTCACTGGTGAAAACGCTTTTGGAACAAGGCAATTCAACCACTGAAGGCAAATGTTAAAAGTTAAGGCCAATCTTGGTAGTGAAAGAAAAATATCTCTGTGAAGTAGAAAAGGAAGAAAGAAGCAATACAACTTTTGACAGCAAAATAAAGTATTATATTTTACTTCCACTGGCAAAACTCCCTGACCTTACTGAAGTCAGCTGGTTTTATACAAAACAAGATGAACCACTGAAATCTCACCTGAAAAAGCACATAAGTATTACTGATTAAATAGCTTGTATTTAACAGGAAATGTCATTCAATTTCCACAGCTGGAATTTCATAAAAGTTTTAGAAAATAATATCAGTTGTCACAACAGTCATTAGTACCTTTCACATTTATAGAAACACTGAGATCAATCATCTTAAAAAATACATAAGAAATTAAAAATTCTAGCAAAGTTTAGTCATTCCTGTCTTCCTTTAATTGAGCTCCAGCATCAGCTTGCAGATCTTATCAGGAAACTTTTAACAGTGTTCTTGTTAGCTGCTCATTAGTTAATAAGACAACACTTGAAAGGTGCTCTTAACATGCTATGACACATTTCCTTTTGGCAAGATACCATGTGGTACTTAAGTAATGGAATTAAATGGAATTTACTGAAGCCAGAATTCATTCTGCTTCTCATGTTGTGATCCCATTCCCACTGCAACCAGGTCAGCCTATTTAATTCTTTAAGTACATCAGATAGGAAGAAAAAAATGCATTTTCATAACCACTTTTAGTTCAAACACAGTAAATGCAGTCACGTCCTACAGATCCTCATTTGTAAAGTCAAGGAAAAAGTCAAAACTTTTGCTGCTGATTCTTCGTAAAATTGCTCTGCTTCTGCTTAAGACTTCTGAGTTGCACTGTAGCATGACTTTAGTCAATTGTTTGTAAAATTAATTAATTTGTGTTCTAATATTTCCATTGTAAAGAAAATTCCCTCACTGTATTCTTTGTGCATTAAGTAACAAAATAAAAAATGCTTTTTACCTAATAAAATAGTAAGGAAAAAGGAAACAACACCTTTAAAAATTTCCATGAACACACATCTACCATAACAGTAGCAGTATCCTGTACTATGTGGTGGTAACTTTTCTGTTAATAAAGATTATTAATTAGCCAGGTAGATCTTAAACAAAACCTTTCATCCTGGGAACTCAGTAAAACTGTTCAAATAAGACAGACAAGTAGAGGGCTTGTATTTAAAGTGCTCTTTATCTGATGCAGTAAGGATTTGGCTGGTATTCTGGTCTCTAAGTAGCACTTCACAGACGATTAGGGGCAAGGATGGGGGGCAGCAGAACAAACTGCTCTAAGTCTTAGCTCTTTGAGGAAAAGACCTTAAGTGCCAGGTGGTACAACACTACCAGAGCACAAAACAAACCCAGCCCCTGCGGCTGGGACATCACCATGCACGCATGTTCTTGAAGGCAGATGTTAGTGCCTGGGATTTGCCATCTCCTGCAGTTAGAAAGCAAGCTCAGCAACTACAAAACTCGCTGCAGGAAAAAGCAGCAATCAGATGAATGCACGGCGAATGTCCATGGGCCGGCCCCGGCTGGGTCGAGGTGGAAACCTGTCACTGGGACCAACTCGTCCTGGAAGCGTAGGGTTTGCTCCAGGCAGGGAGCCAATCGGGTCAAAGTGTGGTCTGAATGGAGGGAAACGACCTGGTGCTTCTCCCTGGCCAGGAATGAGTGAGTTAATTGGGTCTCCAACATATGGAAGTGTTGGTCTCTCATCATATTCTCCCCCAATGATCATTGGGGGATAGATTGGATTTGATGGGAACGGGTTGGGTGGAAAGGGATTAGGATAGAATGGGTTGGGATGAAAGGGGATTGGATGAGGTATAGGGGGCAGAAGCATCATGTGCCTCCATCTCAGGGCCTCCTTCTTCTGTTTCAACTTTTTCTTGTATAGCTGCAGACAGAAAAAAAAAAAGGCATTTTAAATCTCTCTGAATGTTTCAGCTTCAGCAACTGCATTCAGTTGTACAGCACTTCTCAAAAAAGTGCTCCTCACCAGTCAGAAAACCACAACAGCAACTCCTCTACCCACCAAAGACCAAGCACAGAACCCTTGGAAGACCTCTGACCCCCAGTCGGAGCATGTACCATGTAACTTGTTGATAGTCCTTTCTGCTAATCTGACCAACGTGCATACACAGAACACCACTTTTAAGCCAAACTTCAACTCAAAGTTACTGCCTCCCAAAGTCTATACTTAATTCTCAAACTAAGATTGATCTCAGAGAGATTATATAAAAAGCCACCTACCTCTTTCCAGTCTGTATCACGAGGCCTTGCAACAGGATCTACAAAAAGAAGCAAATAATTAAGAAAAGCAACAGATCTTGCACCACAGATACCTGCAGTGTGTAAGAATTCAAAGAATAATCAGGATACTAAACTTTTTCTAAAGATAATGCATCTTAAAAAATATAAAGCTACAGGTCCATTTGACAGGTAATCTACTTGCATACCTATTCCATGCAAAGCATAATTTCCAAATGTTAATAAATACAGAAAGCCCAGAAACATTGTTTCTGCTTTTGCATTCTGACAGCACTTTACCTGACTACCTTTGTTTCTTTACTCTCTTGTGAGAAATTGAAGCAGGAATATATCCTCCCTCCACTTCCTAATATCTGTAGTAGCCAATAGACTAAGGTAGCAAAGGAAACAGAGGAAAACAAGGAAAGCCTGCACCACACAGTGGGAAGAACCATGTGGAACACCAGTAACAGGTCAGAAGATTGCCAACTATTCTTGGCAGAAAACTCTGCATCCACCTGAATCCCACCTGACCAACCGTACTGATTAATATCACAAACAACTGCACTCACAGTGTTTCACTATCACTACTCATTGCCTGAGGAGCCTCTTATCAAAACTTGTCAGAAGCAATCCCTCTGTTAACATGAGAATGTAATTGGAAAGAGATGTGCCTCGACATTACCTCGGAAATCCCGCAGATACATAAACCTCCAGAGAAGCTGGTCATTGGAAGCTGTGTAGAGATCATGGCAAACAGCGGAGAGAGAGATGAGGGAACGGACATCCAGAAGTCTGAAAATCCGAAGCTTGAGCTCAAGAGGAAGGACCACTAACCCAAACACATCTGGCAAGTTCAAAGCTACAGAAAAGAGAAAGAAAGTAAAGAAAAAAAATAATCTCGACATCACTTAGGTAGTGCTTCTATCTCTAAAGACACTAAAAGAAAGAGAGAACATTATAATCTTTCCCTTACAGCCTCTCCCTTTGATGCCTGAGTTAGATCATTTTTCTGAGCAACTACTGTGACGTGACTCCTTGCAAAACAGATCTCTTGCAACTCTAACTACACTTAAGAGGTGCACAAAATAGGGCAAATGACACTTTATACTGAGCACGACGCCTGAAAAACATTGCACTCACCAAATTATGCTTATAGGCTACAGAGCTAAGGAATAACAAGAAAAACAAGACCTGCCCAATTTCATGAGCCTGCAAAAAACACAAATATAGGGCACAAGCTTCACATAAAATCTTCATGCACTGAAGTCTAGAGGGAATTCCATTGTCTTCAGAATACAAAGCTGAGACCTTTTAAGGCAGTTATTATGCAGAGAAAGCCTGGCTTCCTACTGCTTCACAAACACCAGCCTGGGTTACTTCCTACCATCCTTGCCAAGCCCTCAATGACCAGTTCCTAACAAGATCATTCCTGAGGTCATACTTCCAAACATGATGCTAAATAACCTTTGCTGTTTTGACAAAAAAAAAAAAAAAAAATAGATCAAAACTACAGAACTACTGCTACAAAATTATTGTGGTAGGATTTCCTCATCATTATGCATGGAAAACAGCTACTCCATTTCCATCTCTGAAGTGAGACTAGAGCAATCAAAAATTAAAACCAAAATTATATTAACATTTTTCTGAATTACAAAGATTAATATGATTTCTTTAGCATGTATATTTTACTTTATGCTGTTTATACACCTATCATTGTTTCTAACACTCTTTCTTCAAGACTTTAGATTGACTCCCTTCCTTCCATCCTCAAAAATTAAGTACTAACTATAAATATTTTCTCTCACCTTGTCGGGCAGCAGCCAGGAGAGAGTAAACCAGCTGGTCTTTAAAGAGACGGGATAATTTCTGAAGGTCTTTGTAAACACCTGCAACCTTCTCTATCAAAGAAGAGAGAGAAAAAGCTTAACTTCCAAAGGTTATAATGAAAAAGTTATATAAGAATTACAGTTTTATTATTAGCATAACTTTAAAAAGGCATAACTACTTGCTTGTGATCTTGATAGGAGCAGCTCTGCAGCTAGAGTGTAATTATCCTGCAATAAGTCAGTCATTGATAAACTAGAAACCAGTTCCATGACTGGGCTAAGCTTTCCCTTCAGACTTAAAAGGCACAGTTAAGGGAAAGACTTTTCTCTGGAAACAAACTGACTCTCAAACTGTTGGAGCTTCCTTTTTCAGATTTCAAGGTTCCCGCCTAACATACATCTATGTTCTAAAAGCCTGCAACCTTCATTTCTCTGACAGAAGTATTCTTCCATTCTATTCTCTGAAGAAACAGGAGCAAGAAGACTTGACTGTTACACTGGACACCTTGCAGCACTCAGTTCTTCTACAACCTTTTAATTAAAGGGTCTACACAGAACATAGCAAACTGAATCAGCCTGGACTGCCAATAAAGCAACTCATCCTTCAGAGAATATAAGGATGGTCAGATCTATGCTCACAAGGATCATGCATCTGCCCTTCTCTCCTCTTCCACTGTAGTCTTCTATGTAATTCTGGCACTCTGGAGAAACCTATGTGGTCAACACATGTTTTCTGACAACAGGAGTTTAACAACTACAGTGCCACAAGAAGACTGTAGGTACCACCAGCCTCTGAAGTCCTGAGCTGCCAGGCAGAAAGGGGATACCACCCAGCAGTGCCATCCCAGAGTGCCTAGGACCTCATAAATAACAGGCAGACAGGCCAAAAGACAAACTGAGCTTTGCATTTGCATTCTTTACATTGTTAATCCAAGAAATACAAGAATTTGTGCTAACAACAATGTATGAGTAAATGGCTACACTCTAAATTTCTTTTACCACAAAGTTATGACTAATCTAAATTGTAACCACTTTTTTTGGTTATTCTGTATCTATTTGGTGCTCTGCTAAAGCATATTTGGACCCACTGTGTCCCTGCTTCATTTTTCAATTTACCACCATGAGATCACAGCTCAGGCATACCTGGGTCCTGAAAGCAAACAAAGGATGATGGCAATAGCTGGATTCTCTTAACACTTTTAATCTCTTCGTTGATTTTTAATGTTGCTACAAATATAAGAAAGAAAGACATTTCAAAATTTAACACACAGAGAGACAACAAAGACCACTTCATTACTGAAGTAATACTTCAGTATATATAATACTTCAGACTATAATAGTCTAGAAGTCATAAGTCTTGCAAAAAAACATATAAAGAAGCTAAAACGTATCTGAAGCAACTACTTCTTCATGTCTGGCAATGTGTACCAAAATTCCTATGAAGTGAGACAACGAACATATTTCTACAATATTGCAATGGAAAGGCCAGATGAATTCCCCTAAGGATTAATCTGTTAAAACAGGAGGGAAAGAAACAGTTAACACAGAGACTGGAAATACCAAAAGTATTCTGCATCAGGAAGTGGCATCACCTGCACCTCAGCAACCCAAGTGATAAGGCTGCAGTTCAAAACATACAAAAAAACACTTTTCTCTTCCCAAACAATGGTGATACTTAATGTCCATCCAGGATGAAAACGTGACTGACTTACCATTAATAGCAATAAGATCTCCAAGAGGCACACAGGTCAAACCAGCAGAACCTTCTCCACAAAGGGGATGTGTGTACTGCAGCTTATAAACACCATTCCCTCTCCATTTCTTGGGCATAGAGACTGCCTTGGCTTCTATCCCCTACAAACGTAAAGAGATAACAAACACAATGCCATACTTTTGCCATGTACCAATGCTGAGGGGTGAGAAAAGGATATGAAGTTAGGAAATGGCAGAATGATGCCTGCAATTTGACTCTTAGGTCAGTCCTAATAACACAGTGATTATGCATATGTATGATTATACACGTTTTGCCCAAAACTAACAGTGAATTTAAGTGAAGTTCAGTAATTTTTGTCCTGATAGGAACAGATGTTCAGTGAGCACTCACACCTATTTCTTTGAGACACACCCTTCATTCTGTCATCCATTTGAGCATTCTGATTACTCCTGCACATAATTAATTTTCTGCACAAAAAAAAATAAGTTTTTGCACCTTTTCTGCAAACTTACACTATCTGACAGGACTTCAAGAATCACAGTTTGAAATTATTTAGAAAACCTGAGTCAACAAACAGTTTTGCTTTCAATTTCAGCATGAAAAGGCTCAGATGGAATATCAGAGATATTGTTACAGATACAGTGTAACCACAAGTAAAAGTATATTCTTTCTTTCCTGTTAAATCTGCAGGGCAATCATCTTCCCTACCTCCAAGCCTGCTCACTGCCATAAACAAACTTTAGTCCCAGTGGCAAATGTATTCTTTGCACAGTATTTTAAATTATGGGGATACAATGAACTTAGTAGATGTATTGCATTGGCATTGGTCAACCAGACACCCACATGTGCTTAGTCCACCTCACTGCAAGAAAAAAGATGAGAATTTAAACACCTGCCTGAGACCAAGTCTTCTTCTCCAGGTTCAGCCACATACTAGTAAACATAAAATGCAAATATAAAGGGGAAAAGTTAACCTATGCATTGTACAGATGTAGTGTTATAGGTGCTCAAGTATGATATCTCTGTAGATTAGGAAAACCAAAGCCAAACTTTACACTTAGCTGAATATGGAATTAAGAGACAGTTTTTTTGGCAGACCTAGGCCTCATTAAGCACCACTTGACAGGGTATCAGGATGACATTGACACTTAAGGCAGTACTTTGGGAAGTGCTACAACCTAAGCACATCTTCACATGCTCTACAGTACAAGGCAGAAGCAGGAGGTTCAGATGGGTCCCAGTGAGGCTGAGGACCAAAAGAAACACAAGGACAGGCCTCTTCTTCCACACCTAAAAGCTGCTCCAGTCTTTAGCCTGAAGACTTTCTGGTCAGGGAATTTCAAGAAGCTGGTCCATCAGCAGCCCCTGCAGCCAACTGACATACACAAAGGTAGAAGCACATCCTCAGATGCACCTTGTATATTCCACAGCTTCTCCACACTAGCCCAGAAATCTCTGTTTGGTGGTGCCCCTACCCACCTGAGGTACATAGCCTGTCTCCATCATGAGAAGATGAACCAGAACGATCAAGGCATCAGTGGCACTGGTACACTCAGCAGAAAGGTAGAGCATCTCCAAGGAATGGGGTGTTTCACCATCAGCAGCTTCGCTGCACAGCATGGGCTCAGAGGGATAGGAACCTGTACCTTCTTCCAGCTCAGCATCTTCTGGGACTAATCCAGAAGGAAATTCTAAGCTTGATCCTGCCTTCAGAGGAAAGCAAAGCATTTATTTGTTCAGAAAATTACACTTCTATATCCATCAACATTATACAGCTGCTTATTCCAGCCTGATTCCTCATACAAGTTGTATGGATTCGCTGTACCTCCATTTTCTAGCATTCCAGATGGAAATTGGGATTATATATGTAGCCTTTGTATTTTTTAATCTTTATAATGCAAACCCTTCATGAAAGGGTCTGTCATTTTATTGCATATACTAACTGAAGACAAAGTAGTCATAATATATTAAACCTTCATCAGATTTTTTGCAACATACACAGGAATAATTTAATCACTATGGATAGCAAGTAACCAAAATGGCAACTTGGGCTGCCAACAACACAAAATGCCTAAACAGCAAGGGAGGAAAAACAAATTTTCAGTGGAGTGCACCTGTTGTCACTTGAGGACTGTGGCTTCGTTGTAGCTTCCTTTCTTCTAAACCATAGCAATTAACTGACAAAACTACATACAGACACATTATTAAAAAAAAAGTAGACTGAAAACTGTAAACAGATTTACCTAAAGAAAGGGTCAGGAAAGGGGACGAGGGGGAAGAGCTTTTCTTTGATCCTCAGATGCGTCTGCATCTGTCAGATGTGTGCTGCATCTGCTCAGATCTAGAATCAATTCCTCAACAGGACAGGACTGAGGCAGGTAAGAAACATAATCCTTACTTCCTTTAGTGCATGTTCCAGCAAAAACATTCACTCCTGTAAACCTGAAACTCTTAGGGCTCTCTAAATGAGCTTCTGTGCCACAGTAATATATAATGAATAGAGACAAATTTCCATTCAAATAACTAAATACTTACCAGAAACAAAATATTCTCAAGAAATTCACTCCTATGTAGTGACAGCAAGTGACACAACAAGATACCTTCCTTTTTGCCTTGTGCTGTATAGGAAAATTCTGTGTACTTACCCTCTCATCACTCTCCTGAACTTCCATCTGAGCCTTCTCATTGCTAGGTTGCTCATTCTGCCCTTCTTCTCTTGGACTGCTGGCCTGACTGTTGTTTGGGGTCAAGGTGGATGGCTTATGACCATTCTGAAGTGGGGCAGAAGCAGCAGGAGGAGAAGGAGGTAGGCTCGGTTGTCCATCTGGCTCTTCTAGCAACAAGCATATCAAATCACCAGAAACAATCCCATATGAAGCCAAGGTCTTCTGATCCTCTGTGAGAGCATCTTTTCTGTTCAATGTTATTGAAAACGTTGCATCAGAACTGCAAAATAGTTTTAAAAAAACAGTAAGGAAACATGATTGGCTGCACCTGGATAGCCACACACTCAACATGACAACCGGTGCCATGGCATAGTTCACCTGGTGATGACTGGTCAAAGATTGGACTTGATGATCTTGTCCAACCTTAATGATTCTATGATTCTACAATTAAAAATGCATACTGCATATTACAATTGCATTGTGCCTCGGGGCTTTATCCATTATTAATTACCCATATGTTAAAGAAATAATGAGGGGGGAAAAAGGATTATATGGAATTATTTCTCCCATGTTTCTCATCAAGTACATTTTAAGCTGCTATAACTGCTAGTAAATGAAACTTCATTTACAGAAATTGCTTACAAAACAGTTATGAAGGAAAGCAAACAAGCGCCCTTCAATATAGAAGATAAGATATCCCAGCTAAGAAAACAAGATCGAAATAAACTACTGCCTCGGATTATTTAAAAATATTTAGCATTGAAGACTCAAGCAATGTGCTTTCTCACCAAGCTAAACATTCATTTCAATGATCAGCAGGTGTCCCATACAATGCTAGCTACAAATGAGCGTAATAAGATGCTTCAGGCCAAAAAAAAAAAAAAAGCCAGAAATGAAACTGGCGAGCAGGAAAGCAGCTACCCAGTAAATCCATCCACTGCGGCAAAACAAGCAGTAAGTTCGGATTCCTCCTGCCACACCGCCGGGTGAATCACAGTGAAACACCAGCACGTCGCACCTAATTAAAGGTTAGTGACACAAGCCCTCCAGCCAGCATCACAAAACTCTCTCCTTTTACAGGCAATTCATCTTCCTACGGACGATGCCGTGAGTTCTTCACAGATAAAACACTTATGACACTTAAACCGAGATTCTCCAGGAAGCCTGAGAGAAGTGTAAAACTAAGACCCTACAGCACCCTGGAACTTCAGCGCCGCGCAGAAGACCCAGCCAGCTCCGACCGTGCTGCAATCCGCATTTCGCAGCTGAGCACTCCCGAGGTTTTGCCGCCCCGCCCCGCAGTGTCCAGTCGGGGAGCGGCGCCCGTCCCAGGCCCGGCAGAGCCGGGGTAAAGCGGTCACTGCCCGCCATGCGCCCCGGCCCGCAGGGGGCAGCACCGCGGCCCCGGGGCCCGGGGCAGATCCCTCCCCCCGCACCGCGTGGTACGGCCCCGCCGGCCCGGGCCGCGCACGGGCGGCATCGCCTCCCGCGCCCCCACCCCCGACAGCCCTCGCGAATGGTTCGCTCCTCTCGCTACCTGTACCCCCAGGCGGGCAGCAGGGCCAGCCGCAGCTGCGCGCGCAGCTCCCCCAGCGTTGGCTCCGCCCCCTGCACCTCCAGGGCCGCCGTTCGCTTTTGCAGCCGTACGCGGAGCTTCATGGCGGCGACAGCGGGACGGGGGAGTGCCTCCGCGCCCACCTCGCGCCCCGAGCGGGCCCCGCCGAGCAGCGGAGACGGGGAAGGTGGCGGCAGGGCGCGGGCGCAAGGGCTGTCGGGCCGGGCCGTTGTTTTGGTTGTCGCGGCACCGCCTCAGCCCGGCCCCGGCCCCGCCTCCGGGGCTCGCGGCACGCCCCCGATCGCTGTCTCTGCGTGCCGCGCTGTGGCCCGGCCGCGATCGATGATTGGGCGCTCGGCTGCGCGCGGGGAGGAGCCGCCCCCGCGCGCCGCCCCCGCAGGCGGTGCGGGAGCCGCCATTGCTGCGGGTGTGACTGCGCGGCAGCTCCCGCGCCTCACGAATGCCGCATTCCGCCTCACGACTGCTCCGTTCTTCCTCAGCCTCTGCCATGGATAAGCCACTGGCGGGAGTGATTCCTGCCCCCGGGCGGCCTGACGCTGCGTGGCGAGGGTGGTTGGGCCGCTTCCCTCCTCCTCAGTGTAACACCGGGCCAGGCGATGTTCTGTAGCCAAGACTGCCAGGTGGAAATTCACAAAAGGAAAGGTTGAAGGAGGATCCTGCCCCCGAGTCTGTTTAGGTTTATGAAGGAACGTAATTTTTCTAGACCAGGCTGCTCAGTTGTCACCTCAGAGGTTGTGCTACAGCACCTGTGAGCAAATAATCTCGACAGAAGTGTCAAGTGGTACAAACAAGTTCACTGGTTTTAGTTCCCTTTCACCTGACATACTTGGAAAAAAGCCCTTCCCCCTATCTTTTATCTAGAAACACACACTTGGCTGGAGTATAATGTTGTCTGGGGGATTAATGTAAAAGTAATTTTTTTTTCAAGTTTTCACTTTGTTTAATGAATTCCATAGAATTTTTTCAAAAGTGCTAAGTTCAGAGGTAATTTAGAACAATGCATAGTCTCGGATCATCTTTCTAACAATAAAACGTGGCTTGTATCACGTTTCTCCATAGAAAGAATAAGGCAAGAAAACGGGTACTTTCTAGGAGTACTAAAATAGTAAGTGAAATCACAAGACCTGGCTTACAAGCACAAGTGCTTATTAGGACTGTATTCACATTGCTTAATCCTGTAGGAACATCCCTGCTGTCTTCTTTCAGCACCTAGGGGCCCAACAGGAAAAAGACTTGAAACTTCAAAAAACTTTATTCTGGGCTGCAGGTGAAATCTTAAAGCATCTAAACATGGCCATCCAAATCATCCAATTCTTTTTAGGCTTGGCTGTCAGAGATGTCTCAAACTGAAGGGCAGCCATCCTCTGTTTTCAACATGCCAATAATCTCCCCAGTGGAGAGGCTTGTACTGAAGGTGATGGAAAGAGGCTGCTGAGCTGGAACACCACTTGCTGAACAAGGGAAGAGCTGGTGCTTATTGCAGTCAGCTTGGTGTAACTTATCAGCTCTACCACGACAAACAATAAAACAAGTTATTTCCTGAGAAGCTGAACCCTTTGCCACTGCCCTTTTTGAAGGAGTGTTTTATGCAGTCATCATCAAATGGGTGCACATCCTGGATAAACCCAGAATAGTGGGCTGCTGCAGTGGCGGGGTGTGAGAGCAGAAGTGGCAGAGAAGTAGAAAGGAAAATATGTAAGGAGCACTGTGTCTCTCAGAAATTCTTTGCTCTCTCTTGAAGAGCACTGAATCCAAAGTATGTCCTGCTGCTGCCTCAACATCATTACCATTTTCCTTTGGCCATGGATGTCCTTCTCTGTTTCATTCTTTAGAGTTAATCCCTGTCACAGCCATCTCCTGTTATTCCATTGGCTCTATGGCATCTTAGTCCGTGCTCTTTTGGAAGGGTGGAGGATGCTTCCCTAGTAAGAGGAATGTCCATGGCTGCAGACATGCTGCTAACAGCAGAACCATCTTTTTTTTTTGTAGCTTGCACAAGCTGAAGTGATTATGTGATACAAAGTGGTTCAGTTTCTCAGGAGCTGACTAGTCATTATGAGGTAAGCAGCTAAGCCAGTTACAAGTGAGCATTTTTACTGCTATTCTGTGAATTTTTCCTTTGAACTTTATGAGTCATGCTATAATGTAAGGTTTAGACATGTTTTCCACTCAATGTAAGGTTTAGACACATTTTCCACACAGCAGGAAAACCTCCTAAAAAACAATTAAGAGGAAAGGCTAAAACATTTTCCTCAGCTTTCAAGTCTGGCAAATTTAAAATTACTCAACACCACCATTATTTTTTCCTTCACATATCATTCCTGAAGAAAAGGCTGTTATTTGATGAGTTGCAGGTTTTTTCCACCATTTTAATTTTGTCTTAGTCTGCAGGCAGGAGACTTTCAATGGCCATATATGAAGCTGACCTCTGGCTGGGAAAGACACTTGTCAAAAGAGTACAGGAAACCTGTGTGCTTAGAGGCTTGAAAAAATGGTTGTGTACAGAGGAATTTTGACTTTTCACTGTAGTTCAGTCTTACCAGAAAGAGTGAATTACTTTGAAGTCTCATTCGTTAAGATAATACACAGTATGGTGACAGAAGAAAGCTTTGTCAGTAGCTTGGAATGGTTGTTGAAGACAATGTGGTTTCTCTACTCAAACTACTTTATTGAGGATGTTTCTTTCTCTCATGGTCAGTGTGAAACACAAGCAATAGAACCTGTTTCACTGAAGCTGTAAAACCCTACTGATAGCCCTGGCTCTTGAATAATTTGAAATTTAAAGCTGTAGTCTTGTTGACCAAGTCCCATGGCGGAGGAGAACTCTAAAATGTAAGGGTCTCTTTGGTTCAGTTACATACCTCATGGAAATTTTTTTTTTCCTGAAAGATGAGTGTAGTAATAAAGCTGTGAGCCAGTGGACCTTTTCTGTTATTTCTCTTCATGTATTTGCCACTACAAATAATGTATTTTATAATATGTATAAATAAATATATGTGTGTGTATATATTAACTTACGATGCTCATATTTTGGATGACAAGAGTAACACTGAAATAAAAAAGTGTGGGATGAGGAGATGGGTATAAAGGCTGCAGTATCATCAGGAGATGAAATACCCAAGTCTGAAGTGCCATTGAAATGTGCCCGTGGAGGAGGAGATTCAAATGAAAGCCAGTGGAGAGAATGTCCTAAATTCTTGCAGCTTGCTGGTGGTCAGCTTTACTGCTAGAAGGTATTTTGGAGCCCTTTATGTTAATGCTTTATACAGTGAGTGGAACTTGCATTACACCATCTCAGGCTGGCTGTCTACACATGACCCTTAAATGGTGTCTGAGTTTGTTCATGTGGCTCTTAACTTCTCTGTTTCTGATTAAAGGCTTGACTGTATGGAGCAAAAGACCTTCCAGCAGTTTTCCTGGAGTTTGCCAGATTGCTTCAGACGCTTCTGGTGTTTTTTCTTGGATTTGCATATTTTTAACAATATCAGATTGCTGGGAGTTGTGTGCTGAGCAAAAGTACAAATGGCACACTGAAGTCAGAATTTGATATCTTTAAATTAGCAGGCTAAAATCACATTTCTCTGGGTAGTAAAAAGAGGCTCATGTTTTTTTGTTTTTTTTTCTTGGGGAGATCACTGGATCTACCTCTGACAGGACTGCAATTTGTGTGAACCCAGAGAAGTGGCTGCCTAGGCTGAGTGCCTCATGCTTCTCTCAGCTCCCTGAAAGGAAAGTAACGGTAAGTGAGCGAAACAAAGGGGAGAAAAGCAGAGAAGAAAGCTTAGAATAGACCTATGCAAATGATGGACTGAAGTCTGGGCAGCTTCCAGACAAATAATGCCTGCTGCATTCCTGTTCAGCGTCTCAGTGTTTCTCACTCTTTCCCTGTTTCTTGGGAACCACCTCTCAGTTCTTAGCTGTGAGGGCAGCATGCAGGGCAGAGCCAGAACAAAAAGGCTGATTTTTTGTTTTGCTAAATTAATTTAGATAAGAATGAGCCTCATAGTCCTGGCTCAGGTGCTAGGATAGGGCAGTTACAGAGCTCAGCAACATTGACTCAATGGATCCTAACAGTGACAATGTTTTTTTCCATCAGCTCATGAGACAACCGCCTCCCAACATTGTTATCCATTGTTAACAGATTCCGTGTAGGCATTGCAGCTATGCTATTTATTTTGCAGCCTGGCATAGATTAATAGTTCTCTGTCAGCCCTGCTCCAAGGCCTTGAATGCCTTTATGAAGGTCATCGGTAGTAAAGCCACACTTGGGAGAAGCTGTGGTAACACAAAGCTTTTGCAAAGCTGCTGAAAATTTGGGGAGTGTCCCAGACATACTCACAGATACAACCTGTGAGGTAGGGGCAGCCATTTCCTCAAGCGGATTCTGTGAGAAGATTTCACTGAGCAAGATCGATGGCTGGCTGCCTCATGATCTGGGAAGTGGATAGCATTACTTTCTACACAGAATGCAGGAAACCATGAACAGGAACTTACAGGAGTTTTTCTCATTCTGTGGATATTTCCAGTAGCTGTGAAGAGGGATCATCTGCTTTTATGTCATTTAGCGAACTCCTGTCTGTGTCATTTGCTGTTTTATTTAAGCATTCCTGCCATATATCTCTTCTGTCAATCATATAAACTTTGTATTTATTTTCACTCAAGAAATTATTTTCCATATGGAGTATCAGTGTGTAGAAAAGGTTTTAAGACCCTGAGGCTATTGATCCTTTTTGATTTGATGTTGTTTAGTGAGCTGCAGAAACCCTATGGGTTCTTGAGTGTACTGTAGAGTAACTAGAAACAATGTAGCAAAGAAGAAACTGCAAAATCCAGTCCCAGTTCTGTGATAACACCAGAGCTGTTTGGGAAACTAAAGTGCTCTTTCTGGACTGCAGGTCAGGAAGGCTCTATATTTGCTATCATGTTTGAGAACTGTTTGTCTTGTGTTTGTTAACTAGTGAGGTTTATAAATGTTTGAAAGTGAAATAAATTATTCTGTGTCTTGTAGACTGGAGAATCTTGTACAGGATGAAGGCAAGACAATGACAAAACTCTTTTTCAGATGTACTCTGTTCTGAGGATGGTCAGTTTAAGATAGTGTGTTTTTATGTCTGTGTTAAACCTGTACAAGACAAGTATGGTGACTTTTTCTACATTAGAAGCTTGCTGAGGCTTAGGCAAATTTGCTTAGGCAAATTTCAGCTGTAATCTTTATTGTTATTATCTTTTTTATTAAAAGTTTTTTGCAGACTGTTCACAAAGGAGAAACCAGACATGGTTTCTACAGTCTGGTAAGAAGAGTACTTCATTAGGGTGAGACAGGTATACAAACTGAAACAAAGGAGTCTTTAATCTTTTTCTCTACTTCAAGAACTTGAACTACTTTAATCAAGAGAATTATTTACATACAGAAATGGTCCATGCCTGCTCAGTTACTGAAGATAAAAATCAGAGCAATTTGTCTGACATCTATTGTCCTCAGCAGTGCAATTGGCAGCTCTCATTTAGACTATCAGGCAGCTGACACGTTCCTTGTGCTTAGCTCTGTCTGCCTCAGTCATCTGATTGACTTTGTGCAATGGATCCTAGCAGTCTGAGAGGGGCTCAGGAATGAAACCAAGAGTATCAGCTTTGGAGTGCAGAAGTAAAGTTTGTTGGTGTGAGGAAGCAGTATGAAATGATAGCATCTTTTATTCATGGCAGTTCAGTTTGTTCTTTTGGCTTCTTACCCAACATACATTTAAGATCCAAACAAGAAATAATTAACTCCAAAGCACAGTAATGACCAAGATTGCTGTTTTCTGTTCTTCAGTGTGAATGAAATGCTATGGGAATGAGGTATCTCATCTGTATCAATGTTTCTAGCAATCCTGCTAGATAAGTATCTACTAAGCATCCATGTCCTTTAATAATATAGAAATCTGTCTTTCTGGTTTTGCATTGATTTTTAATTGACCCTTATTAATCAAGATTAAAAGTGTCATGTTTACAGGAAAAATTAGACACTTCTTTGGAAAATGTTTAGGGTATGTGACTTCAGCAGGCTGTTGTACATAATACAGCATTGCTACCTTAAGGTATTTATTTTGAGTTGCTTAAAGTAGAGAAAACCAAAAAGGCATAAGAACTAGAGATGGACCAATTAAAGGGTACATTTTCCAAATTTGTCACAATGTGGATTATATTTTCAAAATGTTTTTCCCTGAGACTACTTTTTCTTGCATAGTGTCCTGGGATAACTGTGTAAGGATTCTTCAAAGAACCAATATCAGGGCAACATTGGTAATGCGTTTTGTCTGTCTTATAGTGGGAAATCTACCGAAGACAAGTTTTTTATGAGGTGCTGGGTAGAACATAGATTTGAAACCATGTAGGGTCTGACCTGATAATACTGAGTTCAGTACAGAAGTAGGACTAACAAAGGGTGGTGGGGTGTGGGGTTTTCTGGTGGAGGGTAGGGTTTGTGCTTGTTTTAAGTGCATTTATGTGTTTTCTAGCAGATTATGGAATAGGTTGTCCAAGACAATATGATGCTTGTTAGAAATCCAGGAATGAATTTATAGACTCCAAATTACTGGGAAACTAGCAAAACCTGTTATTCCTGATTAATTAGCATGGTTTCTATACATAGGCAGGTATCATGACCACAATCTAATGTGTTAGAAATGGATGTGCCACTCCCCTCTATGGTAAGCCCAGTGTCAAGTTATTGTAGGTCCCTAATAAACAATTTTCTAATGCAGCTGGGAAACAGTATTGTTATTTCAAGGAAATTTATCAGTAGCTGTCACTGGTAGTGAAAATCAGGATAAATACAAGAATTTTGAACAAGGAAACCTTACTTCTGTAGTAGGAATGTGTCACAGAAAGAAACAATTTGTCTCAGCTTTTGTGAATCTGTGTTGTGTGGTTATGTCCCACCATGTAGTGGCTCAGAGCCTGCTTTGCACTCAACCACACCACTGCATTATCATGCTAGGAAACCCTTCTCTACTCCTTTGTGATCACCATGTAATTCTCACATCTGCTTTGAATTTACCCTTGCATTCCCTTCTCATGTAATCTCATTTAGTCAATCTCATGTAGCAGTGTCTGACATACCTTATTTTATTAGAACATCAGATGCAGCTGAAAAACTTTGGAACTCCCAAATCCAATGTATCCTAGGGATGCTCCATGTATAAAAAGAAGCTGGTGTTATAGAGGAAGACAGACCTGCTTCTGCAGGAGGTAGGACAGATGGTAAAACAAAATAGCCAAGAAATGGGTGTGGGGAAAGGATAGAGTAGTGGAACAGAACCATTCAGTCTCACCAACAGCTAGTGCCTGCCAAAGGATCAGAAGGAATGATCCAAGGAATCAGAATCTGTGCCTGCTCCCACAATGATGGCTTTATGTAATAAAATCTTTTACTGAAGTTCTCTTGCCTATCCACCCTTGTCCAAATTTCATTGAGAGAAGTCATGGATACAGATTTTTTGCAACTCATGGTGTGTATAATTTATGAAAGCATTTGTATCATACATGTTGTTAACAGATCTGTGACAAAGGTGAGAAGCTGCTAAAGACATGGCATTTTTTTCCTGCTGTGTTGGCTGTCCTTGAGGCTAATCCTGGTCTTAAAGTGAGGATTACTCAGAAGGGGCTGGACTGTGGTATGTCTAATATTGCCAGAAGTTAATTTATCGTAAGTATTCTATGTACAGAATATTATTTCTTAATAGGGGTGCAATGAAACTTCTTAAATATTGAAATAGTATATATTTTGTCACCTCACACTAGGAACACTCTTTGTCTCTTCCCTCATTTATTTCCTTTATTTTGCGTGCATCCCAGGTGTGAATTTATCCTTTTTTTCATGACTGCATTCTCCTACAGTCCAGTAGTTTCTACTACATTCTTCATACCTATATGCTTTTTTGGAACCAGGACTAGATGGTCATACAATTGCTCCTTTTTATATGTGTCAAAAACCTGACTTAATGTGCAATATTTAGCTGAAGATAACCAAACACAACTGGGTAAAAGAAGCTTACAATTTTTGAACAGCCACATAGCTGCACACCTTTACTCTCACTCCTGCATTTGGCATGGGACAGTACTTGCATGTGCTGTTCTTTAAAAAAAAATCAGTGACTGCCATAATTCTGCCCCTTAACAGACTATTTCCACAGTACATTTTCCATACTCTTTCTATTCATGCTAACTTTCACCATCTCTTACCTAGGGCTTATTCCATGGATGTGGAGGGCATGTAATATAATTTCAGTTGTTTACAGAATTAATATTAGTAATAAAGGTTAACAAGACACAAATTCAACAAAGACTGGGTTGTGCTAAGGATTAATCATCATTTATACTGAATGTGCTGACAGGTAAACAATGGACTTGAAGGGTGAAAAGAATAAAAGGGTTTATGCCACTGAGATGAAAGCACGGATGAGGTCTATTTATTTTGCTGTATCAGCATTGTTTTAAAGGCTTCTGAGGAGTTGAAAAGTGCAGGGCAAACATCAGTCACCCAAAAGAGTATTGATGTCCCTTTCTTCCTAGGGATCTCTGATGTCTTTAGAAATGAGAATTCAGCCTGATATTTCTTAGTGTGAGCACAGGAGTTCTTGTGACAGTCAGCATGGCCATCCAAGCGCTGAATGAACAGACTAAATTGGCACACCTCTGCATTAGTAGTAAGAGCAGACTAACAGTGCCCCTCCCAAAGGTAGTTCTCATATCTTAAGAGTTTGGTCCCTGACATCCTTTCCCTTAATGTCAAATTTGAAAGCTGAGCCAATAGATCCTGCCTTCGTGCTTCTTGCCTGCTACAAGAGCTTTGAGAGAAATCCCACCTGAGATCACTGGCTGCTTTCACTGACAGTCATAAGAGAGCTGTAAGTTATTTCTGTGAGAGCCCATGTTTTGCTTTGGAGACGGGAATTCCCAGGGAATCATAACTTACTCCCCCTCCATAAAAGATGCATTTTAAAAAAAGATACTCCAGTGTTGAGTTGCCACAAATTTCAGTTCTTTGCTTTTCTAATACTATGGAGCCCAACAATGGAAAAAACCCAGGTGTTTTGTATTCAGCAATTCTGAGGTCAAAAACTAAAGACACTTGTGGTACGAACATCTGAAAGCAGGACATCATGCAGTATTAAAGTTTTAGTTATATCTTAATCAAAGGTGAGCAAAAAGAAGGAAGGCATGAGGCATTTGGAATTAAAAGATGCTCTGTTTGTTGATAATAGGGTCTGTATATATTATCAATGCACAAATAGCATTGAAACATTCAAGAAAATAGAAATTCCTTAAAGCAAGGAAAGAAGGTATGGAAATAAGTCAGACATCTGCACCAGGCTGTAAAGTTTAAGGTGCAGTGGCAAAACATATGTACTATGAAAGAAACAGGGAGAAATAATTTTAGAAGATTATCTTTAAGACTCAAACAACTTCCTGTACACAAGCAACAATTCCAATAGTTCTGCATTTTGCATACCAGCACTTCAGATACATATATCACACTTTTTTCCATAAGTAACCACTACATAGAGAAGTTTCCTTGCTACTTCACAACTCGCTTTATCATCCATCAGATATGAAGCAATCTGGGGTAAAGGTGATGATCAAGTGTTTCCCAAGGTCACCCACATTATGAGTGAAGGGAGTATAAGAGTTTCAGAAACCTGACATGAAGTCTAGAATATGAAATACAGCTCAGGGACAAATGATCCTAACAGATTATCTTGATCTTAGATTAAATGTCTTATATGTGAGGCTAGGAGAAGTTATAGATGGGAATATTTGTAGTTGGAAGGAGATCTAAGTAAGGATCATAGAATCAGAGTGCTGCAAGAACTATGTCATAAATTAGGATTAAATAATTCAGCAGTATATCTGGGCTTTCAGGTGCCTGAATCCAGTCCTCAAGGCATGTGCTTTCCTATGTCCCCTTGTAGGCGGGAGGACTGGCATGGAGCTCGTGAAGCAAGCAGCATTGAGACTTTCCCAAGCTGCAGTGGGCATCAGAGTTTCTCAGTTGTTAAGGTGAACTATGTCATTTCAAGGTAAATAAAGGAAATCAATTTCAAAGTTTTGGGATGAAACAGCTTTTTATTACCATATTGCAATAATTACGCAGCCACTGTTTTGTTCAGGGTAAAGTTCTAGTGGTTCATCTAACTCTGCTTCTGATTGGTTTTAAAAGTACTTGTTCTGCTACACTCAGAGATGAGGTTCATAAAGCTTCTGAACAAGCACCCTGGCTGGTTTTATCCAGTTGGTTTGTATCAGAGTTTGGGGCAAGACAGGTGTAAGCATGGCTATGATACAGCACAGGAAATGACTGGGAAAGAGGGCAGAATTGGTGATATTAACAATCTGCTACTATGAAGGACCTGTAGCACTGAAAATTATCTGTTTGTGTTTGATGAAAAAAAGTCAAAAAAGGGAATAAGATGAAAATGAGTGCAGGGGATGCTGTATCTTGGCTGATGTGGCAGGGAGATGCTTTTTACAGAATATTTTTTTTTGCATTCACATGAAAAATTACCATTTTAACTGGATAAGGCTCAACAAGTGTTTACTGGTGAGGAAAATCTATGTACCAGGAACAGGCAGTAAAAAAACATGTTATGGAGTTTCCTACAAGTTCTCGGAGACTAATATAAATACGGAGACTAATATAAAAGCAGATCTTTCTACAGCCTTCAATCCTGCCTTCCAGTAGGCTATAAACAAAAAGCCAAGAGAGCATGGAGCCAGATTCTTCCAAGTGTACACACTGAATGATGAGCAAAAGGCATAAGTCACATCAAGAAAAGTACCACAGTTAGGAAAAAATTCTAGGGAGCACCAGAACAAGGGCTGAAAATGCTAGGGAGTCTGCATTCTTGGATGAGTTCAAGACTCAGGTGGGCAGAGTTTCTGAGTTGTTTCATCTTTGAGTAAGAGGTTGAACCAGAAGAATCTCCCGAGGTCTTGTTTCAATCTAAATTATTGCATGATTTTCAAAACCCCGATTCATTCCCCCAACCACAGTCCTTGAAATTGGCAATCTTCCCAGTGCATAATCTGATTTTAGCTCACAGCAAGCAGGATACCTAAAGGCAGTCTTACTGCCTGAGATGTTATTGGAAAGTTATGGTCATTTTAACTGAAAGTAGCTGGTGCCTTCTGCCCCAGGGAAAGCAATTAAAGGCAATTGTTTCAGAGATCTCTGCCAGATAGTAGGGAACAATGAGGAATATATACTGCATGATAAAATGACATGTGATGTCTTTACAATGTTCAGCTCAGATCAACACACCCATTTGCAAGACAATATCCTTGGATATCAGAAATATTTGTTTTGGCAGGGAAGTATTCAAGTAAGATTTAATTTAGAAAAATGGATCCTCTCCAGAGCCCTTTGCTTAGGCAAGGAAGCAGAATGGAGAAACAAAAATTTGGATGGTCTTCAGCAAATGCTAGCATTCAGACAACCTGGATTTATTTATAGTTGTAGCATCTGCGATTAAGCATGGGTTTATTCTTTCCCTGGCAAGAAGATTTCTCTTTAAAGAGTTAATTCTTTTCCCATGGAAGGGTTTTTCTGTTACAGAAAAGCCCAAACAAACAAAAACCCCCCAAAAACAAACAAACAAAAAATCAACAATCAAACAAACAAAAAAAACAACCAACTAAAAATACCCACCCAAAAAACTCTGGCCTAATATTAAGGATTATTTTTCCAAGGATGCTACAAGGTATAATGGAAAGTGTCTTTTGTTCCTAAAGTACACATGGGTCAGTCATTTCTAAGACATTCTTTTACTGAAGTATAGACTTTGCCTTTTATAGCAGAAGGGTTTTCAGTGATCAGAGGTGCTTCTTAGTCTTTTGACACGCAGTCTAATAATCCCCCTTTCTGTATTCTGTAGGCTCAGAACTATGCTCTAGATTTCCCAGAAACTTCTGCCTCCTTTATTCCTGTCATTTATCTGTCAGTCAGACTGGAGAATACATACATGGCTACTGTAAGAATTGTACAGAATGCAGGTACAAGGGCTCTGGGAGAAGGATTGCAAATGAAATTAAGAAATATACTGGGAAATTATTTTTCAGGTGAGATATGCTTTATCATTTAACTACAGTCCAACAGCAATTTCTTTGAATAAACTTCTTAAGAATGAAACATCCCCTGACTACCAGTGTTGTTTTGTGGGGTTTTTTAAATTATTTTACCCTACGGGTCTCTTTGGGAAGTATCAGTTCAGACATCTGTTAGCATGCTCAGTTTGTCCAGACATTGTATGAATATTCATGACCACAGAGTTTATGGTGGCCACATTTGTTACTTTCTTTGTATAGTATAGCTGGAAGGTCGACTCTTTAGCTAGTTATCTATGTGCTGGTACAGTGTGTATTGCCTTCCAAAGAGCTCTTACTAAAGGAAGAGCACTGTCACAATGTCAAACATTCAGAACTTCAGAAACTCCAGAATTTGGGTTGCTATGGAAAACTGACTTAACTTCATAAGCCTGTGCAGTGTAAGATTGTCTGTAATGACATGATTACACACTGATTTTTCCACTTATCTCAGCATTTTTTCAATAGGATTTTAATACAGTGGTATTGAATAGTATAGCTTCTCTTGGCAGAGGGGAAGGGTAAAACTTCTGGGATACCAGAAAAGTTTGCAAGGTGCTAATCTCTACAATTTGGGTTAATGGAGCAGCTGGTAACAGCAGTAGGCATTGCTCTATTGTAAGCCAGATAAAACAGCAGGATGGATCACCAGGCTGCAAAATTGCAGGGCAAGTCCTGGTCCCAAAGGAGCATGGACATGCGGTTCTGCTTTCTGTCTCAGTGAGACTGGTAGCTGGAAACTGCTGTCACTGCTGAAACTGTGCCCCCAGCCTCTCTGATTTTTCTTGTTATATCACTATTGTGAAGAAAAAGGTATATGAGCTGAAAAGGGAAGGTTTAAAATAGTAATGCTGTTAGGAGGGACTTTGTGACTGGCAGTGCTAGACACTGGTTTGGTCAGGGGCAATCTAGGGTAAAAATTAATCTTTTAGGATTACCACTTCTTTTTCCAGGAATTTTGCTTTGCCTAAAAGAAAATTAAGAGGCAAGTGTAGAGACTCATGGTTTGAACTTCCTCTTGGACAGGGCTCTTTCTCTGGAGTATAGTGCCACCACTGTAGAAATGCCTGGAAAAAGAAAACCCAAGTAATCAAGATGAAAGGATGAAAAGTGATGCTTTCAGTGTCAGTGCTATTATGGTAAAGGAGGCTTTTATAAGGCTATTCTAACAACCATTCGACTCTCTATCCTACTTGGTTGGTCTACAGCTTTTGCAATTCCTAATCATAGTCCTAATAGCTAAATTTGCTGAAATTTAGGTTGAAAGAGATTTTTGTTGATATCTTAGTAGGGATTTTTACAGAAAGGAGAATGAATGGGTTTGTGGCTGGACAAAAAAAAATGGAGTAATATAAAGATCTAAAGGAGTTATTGAGAACTTTCTTACAGGAAAGAGAAAAGTGGACCAATTGCAACATTGATAAAACTTATATATTTATGAGCTAACTCACTTCTGCTGTTGCAGTCCCAGAGACCTTCAGGTTGATCTGTCATGAAAAAACTGGAATGTCTTGTGTTTCTGTGAAATTGTGACATTTTTGTAAACTTGTCAAATCCTGCGCCACACTGAAAATTCATGCCCTGCAGACGTTTGCATATAATCTGTTTTTGAATACCAGGCATGTCCCTAAAATACTTTAAACCCTAGAAAACCCATTTTTCATTCTAGATAATAGAAGCAAGAAATCCTTTCAAACTTGATTTACTTGATTTACATTTATTAAATTGTTCCCTTACAGCAGACGTTTTCTTGACTGAGTTTGGCCTTTTTTTTCCCCTAGCAGCAAAGACTGAGGAGAAATTGCTGTGTCCATCTCAGGACTGTTTATTGCAGTTTTCTTGGAAGTGTCAGGGGATAGCACAGGCTACTTGTCCACATTGCTACACAGTTGGCAGCTGAGCTTTGATACTAGGTGTGTGCAGCAAACTTTCTAATTATTCTGTTGGAAGTAGCACAGTTTGTACCATATAGGGACACGTTTCAAATTTTGATTTCTAAAGACCCAGCTACAGGATATGATTAACTACTGAAGGCTCTGAAAAGAGAGTTTTAATTATCTGTTTTCAAAACCAGACTCCTTTGCTGAGTGTGTGAAGTGTAGTTAACTTATACATTTCTTCCTGCATGTGCCAGCAAATGAGCTGACTAGACTACTGCACACAAAAGCTTTGACATTTGGCTGTATTAGAGAGTAAAAGGTTGTAAATGGAAGGTTACAGGTATAAAGGGGATAGAGATTGGTGAAGCTTTTTGACAAGCTGACCTACAATTTACAAATAAAGCTTTCAAAAGAGAATATGAAACAATGCATACAGTTCTTACTGTGATTTTCTAGATTTTTTTTCTTACTCTTAGACAAAATGTGGCTAATTGAGCATCATTTATAAACTAACATTCACAACTTTGCAGATTACCTTCTATATAGCTCTTCTGAGACTCAGATCCCCTAGATTTGTCTGAGACTTTCAAATTAATAAAAACAGTCAACTGTTCAGTCTACCATATTGATATATTTGCTTCTTGTTAATATAAATTACATTGATGTCACAGTCTGCCAGATTTTATATTTCAAATATTTCGATCCATGGTAAGAAAGCCACTGTGTCCATTTCCTTTCCTCCAGCTGGATCTACAGCTTTCTGTCTGGTTATCTTCAGAAGCCCATTCATACCAAATTGTCATTAAAATGTCAGTTTGCAAATATGGTTTCAGTTAGCGAAGGGAGGAGTTAAAACACAGGCCTTACATTTCTGATTTGTCTCTCTTTTCATATAGCTCTGCCTAAATATCAAATACAAAATCCATTTGATGGATGTGCTGCTTAGAAAGCATAAAGGTGAATTGGTGATAGTAGTTTTTTATTAAGTAATTTTCATAGTGCTCAAATTGTAGCCATTTTTATTAGATGTCAGACTACTCCCCTGTTCATGTTACAATGAAAAGGGAAGAAAGAAGAATACAGCCACTGTTCTGTACCTTAACATATTCCATACTGCACCCTAGAAATCTCTTGCACGCATCTTATATACAATATTCAGATTTCTTTACTCATAGCAAGTCATCTGCAATCTTTCAGTTTATTGTAATTGACCTGTGTTATTTCTTTAGATTTTGGAGATGAGTGTTTTCCTGCTGATCCTTTATGTTCTTGATGTGTGGACATAAGACTTACGTTCAGTGAGGTAACAAGATGTTGCAGGCAGACCATGTCACACAGAGCTTGTTTCTTTTCCACCACTAACAATTCCTGTGTCATTCTTGCAGAGATATGAATACAATAGTTATCTATATTCAAAAAATATATAAGATTTTCACTATTATAATCAATGCCACAGCTTTTTATTACTGTTCTTGTTAGAGTTTTTCCCTCAATATTGAGAATATTTGGGGTTTTTTTTCCTCAACTCAAATTAGTTCAATTCCTGTAAGTAATATAATTCAAGTCATAGAGTTTGTTCTCATTCTTCACTTTTAATTGTGGATATTTCTGTTATCTGCTCTGTTATTCATAAGCAGAGTAAGTAGACATTTATTTTTCCTAAAATGACCTATACCTTCCATGTGCCGAGCAGTGGCAAATATTACTGAAAATCATGGTGATTGAGATCATTTTCTTATGCAGCACATAATTAAACACTTCATGTTCAAGAGCAGTCCAAGCTGTGCTGTCACATTCATATTCATAAATTCATAATCTCTGTGTGAATTTACCATTTCTCTTTGAACTCATCTGATTTTTATAGAGTGTAAACAGACAAATCAGAAATAACAATCAGACTGAGGCTGCATCCGGTGCCTTTCAGAAAATGTCTTCCATCATATTGATAATGAAGCACTCTATGTGAAAAAACATCCCTTTTCTTCAGCACTGATAGGCAGAAAAATGTGCTAACATCATCTTCTAAAGGATTTAGTCCTATTTAGCAGTATTTCACTAATCGTATAGGAGAGTTTAGTTCTCTTATGCAAACACATACAAAATTGGTGACTCAGCCCTAGATTTTTCACTACGTGGGAGAAACTTCTGCTAAGTGTATTCAGTTGTGACCAGCAGGAGAACAAGGCTTTTCCAATGGGAATACTCTCACCCTTTCCCTTGTAATAATTTCTGTCTTTTTCTTCTTCCATCTCCCAGTATTCTTCTTCAGATTCATCATTCTAAAATGCCTTTGCTTTAACTAAGCAATAACTGTTTGTGATATGGTTTTGTAATTAACATCTGTTTTGATTTTGTCCACCTTTCTTCTAGTTTCAAGACAGCTTGACACCTTTGCACAAGTAGACTGTTCCCTAGTTAGTTCTCCAGCAGTTTTCAAATCACACATTAACTTGGATTTGAAGGTAATTTGTTTTTAATATCAGTGTGCTTTCTAACACTTTTCTGATTATCTTTTGAGTTGATAAAGTTTCTTTCACTGCAGTCTTACTCAGCCTCTCCAATATTTACTTAGAAAAGCAGTAAGACTTTTTGGGAATTTTGGTAAAGAGTTATTTTGGAAACCAGCATTTGTTAGTTAACCAAAGCTATTATTTATAATTGAATTATTTCAGAGTTGAAACCCTTCAAAGGTGCTTTACAAACAGCTTAAAAATATTTAGACACACAGCTCTTGCACTGCTGCTTGGTCTTCACCTGTTAGCAGTGATACATAATCTGCATGGTTCCCAATGTGATTGTAGTCCAAAGATGTTTGTTTTGAGATGATTCAGCATCTTGCATAAGTACAGGTGGAACCCAAAAAGAAGGCTCCTCTCAGACCTTGAGCAGCACATAGCAGTTATCTACTTTTCACCCTTGTTGCAGGAGTTATCTCAGCAACACCCAGTTTTCCAGGTAGTTTCAACAGTCCTTGTAACTCAGAGCATTCCCATGGCTCTCAGAATAGACTTCAGTTACGAAAGATGCGCCAGAGCTGATTTTGTTCAAGCAGCTCTTACCACACACAAAAAGCTTTGCAAGCAGGATGCACAGCTTAAAAGAACAAAAGAACAAAGTAATTACTTATCAGCTACAGCCTGATAAGAATTCACAGGCTAAGCTTTACCACATGGACATCCCAATGGGACACAGGATGACTTTTCCAAGTCAGTCAAGGAAGTTGTTCAGTGCTCCTTGGAACAGGCTGGTTCTTGATGGTTAGTTGTCTTCTTCCAACTCCCAGCTTTTTTTCTTAGGGTTTTATAACTTTCCATGCCAGTGTTTTTCCTGTTGAATCTTCCAGCTACTAACCAGCGTCAGTAACTGCACTATTTACTGCATGTATTACTCTTCTTTAATTTCACGACTCCATACCCTCTCACATTTTAGTAGTTATTTTCTTAGCATACTTGAACCAAGGTCCCTATCTGTGCAGCACCCAAAATAGATCTTAGAGGACTGGAAACTGGGACAGGGCTAAATGTTAGGTGATATAAAATGCTCTTTTGTGTCCCTCTCCTAAGCAACTTCCAGTGCTTTTCAAGAGTACCTGAAGATTTTCCTGAAATGTCACCCTCAGCATTAAATTTGAAAAGGTGTCTTTGCTACAAAAGAAAGAAAATTGTCATCCAGAGAATTATTTTTGAGCGTGTCTTGTAGCTGCTGTTCAGAATACTCACTTGAATGCTCAAACTCAAACTTTTAAGGCATGGCACCCAGATTTTCTTTGATTCTTACTTTTTTTTTCAAAAGAGCTGTAATTTGCTGATTTTTAGGGCATAACAAATTTATTTGCTTAGTTCAAGGTTTCTTTAATGTCAAGCTTTTCTTCAGACTAGGACTAGGAAAAATTCTTTCTGTTCAACCACTGCTAATGCATTCTGACAGATAAAAATGTTTCAACTAGAAATATTTGATAATTACTTTTTGCAGGGCACAGTCTATCCAGTAGGAAATCACACAGACCCTCCCTTTGTGGCAGCTCCATTTGCTGTCCCAAACCAGAGTGATTCCAGATCATATATCTGGGAGTCTCCAATTATTTTCTTAAGTCTGCTTCACTGGCTCACTACAGAGCAGGCAGAGGGGCCTTTAACATCACTATCTCCAAAGATGTGAATATGATTTGCTTGTAATAGAATCACAAATATTAGTAAGATGGATAGTCAGCAAAGAAGGCTAACACCTTATGTTTGCCATTTCACATAGATTTGTGTCACACTGCTTGTAAGAGGGATTCATGACATTCAGTTTGTTATAATTTAAAAGAGTCAAAGTCCCTCTCAAACTTCAGTATGAACTTCTCAGCAGCTCTAGGCAAACAATGACAGAATGAACATCATAGAGTTGATGTGCCAGGAGTGGCAAAAGGAATCTAAAAAAGCTTTTCTCAGCATGGATTCCACATAGAAAAGCGCAAGACAAGAAAAAGTGTACTGAAGCCCCAGCCTGCTGCACAGTGCCCCATGATAAATGTATTGGCTATGTTGAGAACTAGAATAAATCCTCATACTTAACAGAGCAGCAGAATGACAAAAGCAGCAGGTACAAGCAAACTAAGCTTTCAACCACCTCTCCAAAATGCCAGTTTCCACAATGGTATTTAGAGTCAGAATTTCCAATAAATTTTGCTAACAATGCTAAGAGGGTCTTTATGAAAACTGGTGACAAAAATGGTACTGGTAAACATCATCCCAGTGGTTAGAAGTAAAAAGACAAATTAAATTTTTGAGTCCTTGCCTCTGACATATTCAGTATTTTTCATCTGAGAAGGTCTCAAAGGCAGAAATCATGTCTGTTATTTCAAAGAATAATGCTTGTTTACTGGTACATGCTCCTGAATCAAGTCCATGAGAAATCGCTCTCTTCTGTCCCAAAGAGCACTGTGGGTTCCTTAGAAATCGTTTTGGGGCAAGAAAATACTAAATCAAAACATGGATTATCTAAAACTAAAATAAACACGATGTATTGGGAAGTTTTTCCCAAGGAAAACTTAATTTTCAAGCTGATAAAATTACCTAATTTATTTTGTTTACAGCTTGATAGTACTTTTAATCTAAACACTTCCCTTGATAGTACTTTTAATCTAAACACTTCCCTACTCAGGAGTTTTATTTCTGAGGTGAGTGCTTTTATTTTTACAGACCTTTTAAGAAAAAGCAGTATCTAATGTTTTCTATGGATATTATTTGTGTGCTAGCTCATTTGCAAAAGCCTGGAGGAGACAAAGAACTGATTTATTTTTAGTGCAAGATTCAAACTTACATGTCTGCCCCATGATAACTCTTGCGAACTATATCATACTACTCTGTGCTCCTCTGAGTCTAGATTTACTCTCAGTCTTTGAAACATTTATAAAGAGTAAGTGGTAGTCATCTGTCAGATCAGTCTCCTTTCATTCCTCTTCAAGGTAATGGTATCTCTGCTCACTGAAATGTGAGCAGTCTTTTCTTAGTTTTGGTCACTGGACTTTTTAACAGGGAAAGAGGACTTAGAATGATCAGAGCCTGTCAGTATAAATTTAAGAAGTAATGGTGCTGCACACTTAGAGCTCTTGACACAGTAATGTGTTCTCCTGTTCTTCAAAACTTTGCTTTTCCCCAGGATTATATTTACAGTGAACCAAGGATTCTTTAAGGCATCAGTGGGAAAAGTTAGGAAATCATAATGGTTAGAAATAGATATGAGTTTATTCAAATCATAATGAACATTTGATGAAGGTGTAGTTCAGTCATTCCAGGAAATGACAATTCCAGAAAAATTTGATTTCCCCAGACTCCACATGACCGTAGGAGGAGATTAGTACCAGAAAGAGCCTGGTGATTCTGGAACTCATTTGTGCCAAGTTTAATTAAATTCTGTTGGAAATTGAAGAGCCTTTGACAAAGTTAAATGTGTGAATCAGCATGAAATCAGTATGAATTTCCACAAATGAATCTTCAAGAAGTGTGCATAACTCATGCCTTCAGTCTTTCCAGTGAATCCTCTTTTTATTGTTTTTTTACTTCAGGTTCCAGTTCTCCCTACTGCACTCCAGCCTTGGCTTCCCTGACATAAGTTGATAGTTTCAGTGTCTAGGAAAGGTAGCTGAGCCCTTTGGAGATAAAATAAATTCTTCTGAACTTACTGTGGAGAATTATTGGTCTATCTTGGGGATATCATCTGCCACTGCTCTTTCTGTTTTGAAACTCTATATTCTCTGCTTTTCTTTTTCTTTTCAGTAAGAAGAGATACCTCTAAGTGTTGGGGATTTTTCCTCATCACTGGCTCAAAAATGTTGTATAGTCTGCCTGGGTTCAGACAATTCACAGCTGGATTGAGTATGTGTAGTAATTGGTGTGAATACAAAATCAGTCTTAAGCTCCATTTCAGGAATTATCTTAAATTGCTTCAACCAAATACAATAAAAACAGGAGTTTAAAAGGGGAATAAAAGAAACACAATGCCACTATTTAGATCACTCACTGTAGACTTGGAAATGCTCAGTGAGACTCTGCAGCAGCTCAGTCCAGCCCACATCTTTAAGTAAAGGGAGGACACTAATCACAGTGGCATTGAGACAGAGGATAAGCACAGGACAGTTCTTCCATCCAGGGAATAGTTCACTTGTGAGAACTGAGTCCTGCTGGCTGAAATGACGTTTAGCATATTTTATTCCTAAAGTTAAGGTTCACCTCAGGTACTTAACATACAGAAAAAAAAAAGCCCTTTAATTTAGTTCATTTCAAGAAACGAGGACACCTCTTTGCCATGTATACTTTGCATTGTTCAGCTGCAACTTAAACCAAAAAATAATTTTTTTTTGCCTGAGATTTTCTCTGTCAAGCTCTGCTCTGATCATTTTGCTTGTCAATTCAGTCCTAATGCTCCATCTGCCCCATCAATGCATAGGCATCAGGCACTAATTGCCAAATGTACTTTTTCACTCACAGCAAAAGTCACTGGTGGAGAATTTTCTGTCTTAAGCTTTACAGAGATAGTGATTCCAGTAATCAATGGTGAGGACTGTAGCCAGTTCCTGAGCACACCTGGTGGGAAAGCAAGACTGAAACCACAAAAGGGAGTGCTCAGCTTTGAAGACTGGGAGGTGACATCCCTTCTGTTATGGGAGGTTTTCTTTCCGTTTGGTGGCAGCTGCACAGGTTTACTCTGTGCTGGACTTCTATCCTGGTCATTCAGCCATATGGATCAGGGGCTGGCATAGAGCAAATGTTTGCTCCCTTTTTAAACACTGGGTTTGGGTTCCATTTTCACTGAATGCAATGTGGTAGCAGAGCTGAGACAGGCTTGAGTCCTGTCATGACCAGAGAATGGCCCAAACTGAGGAAGTGCAGAGCACACTTGCATCTTTGGGCTTCAGGGTAACATCTCTAACACCTCCCTCTGCCTTTGTGCTTCACCTGCTGCCACAAGCAGAGCAGAGTAGAAAATCAGTTCTGTGGGATGTAGGGAGGAAGGGACAAGCAACAAGGAGGTAATAGCAGAAAGAAGCAGGTGGGAGGGTAAAGAAGGTGCCTCTGAGGTGAACAGAGGTGAGAAGACTGCTGAGGAAAAAGGTGAGCTATCAATGAGAAGCAAAGAAAGAGAATGAAAGGGTGGGAATCAAATGTCAGATGTTTAGAAAAGCAGATAAGAATAAAGCTGGGGTTTGATCCTGGAAAATAGGGATCAATGAGAATAAGAAGAACCCACAGGCTGAGAGGATCAAGTAGAGAAGAAAGTAAAGATGGAAAGTAAGTCAGAATGTAAAATAGCAGAAACCAGATTTAGAGGGGGAGATACCAGAAGAGGAACAAAGGCAGGCAGATCCCAGTGTCAGACAGCTGAGAGATTGTAAGAGGTTTATATGCAACTTTTTTGCAGGGTTTTTTGCTTTTTAGTACATATAAATAATAGCTCCCTTGAGAGACACAACAACTAATTAAAGGAAAATTGCAAACAAACTGAGTTCCTTGAGAAAGATGCTTCTGAAGTGCATTTTAAGATTAGTTTCAAATCTATTTATATTTGTTCTTTTTGAAGATAAACTAGGGAAAGGATTTCCTCTTCTTAATTTGGCCCACACTAGCTTGACTGGACATGTAATAAAAATTAATCAGGTGAGAAGCCAAATTTCTTCTTACAGAATATTACTTCTGTTTCAAATCTGTGAATCTGTGCATTTTCCAGTGGTGGGTAGATCTAAATGTTGTCAGTAGTAAAGCTTTCACTATACATTAGATATAACATGCAATCTCTGAACCCAAAATAAATAAAAAATAAAGAATAAAACCTAGAAATTGTAGGTTGTAAAGGGTCCACCAACTGTTTGGGGTGCCAGCATGGGGACATGACAAGGACAGCACTGCTATCCCCAGCAGGACTTAGGAGCATTGAGAGCCTGAGTCCTCATTACTCTGACCATTCTCTAAGAAGGTTCATGGGCAGAGTGTCTCTGGGGTAAGTGTTGCTCAGTCTTTTGGAGAGTTGTATTAACCTACATCAGAGCCCATTCCTACCCTGAAGTTCACTAAAGTTCAGGAGGCACAAAGCCACTCTTGCCTCCTGCCCTGCTGAGGGTCTTACCACAGGAACAAGTCCTGGAGTACTGTATCTGAACATACCCATCTGAATTTAATGTAATTTTATATGTTTTTCTTTCCTCAGGGCCATCTGGTTGTTTGCACTGATGTTAACTATCAACTGGAGGATGAGAAAGACCTTCACAGCCACTGCTGCTTTACTTTTAAAGAACAATAAGAGAAAAATGCAGTCTTCCTTCTGTAGTCTTATAGGGACTAGGTGCTATTACATTAGAAGCATGGCTTTTCGTCTCTATTTTTAATGTTTTAGTAAAATCTCTCAAAATCTCTCAACTTCTCACAAAGCAAAACTGTTGTTTTTAAGTACTGTGAGCGTAGCTAATTGTTATTGATGTTTTGGAAAACTTGCTGCAGTCTGATGAAAGGGAGTGACTGGTTCTTTTCACTAGAGTTATAGACAATTAATTTTCTTAATTTTAAAAGCCAGTTCTTGCATTGTTCATCTCCATTAGTGTTACCAAAACTTTGTGATGGAGACCTTTTCCTTTGTAAGAATTTCACTATTTGTCCCTTTTTAACTGGACACCAAGTGTGGAAACGGATCTACCATGCTCAGTGAATTGCCATGTAATTATAGAATCATATAATCTAGTCCAGACACTGGCTCAAAACAGGACTAATTAGATGAGGTTATTGAGCATGGTGTCCAGTCAAGTCTTGAACCCTTCCAAGGATGAAGGTTCCACAATCTCTCAGGACAATCTGTTTCATAATTTAACTACCTTTAGAATAAAATCTTTCTCGTAGTATCTAATCAGTATTTCCCATGTTTCAGTATGTTCTGTGGCCTTTTGTATTTTCACCATACACTTCTAAGAAGTGGCTGGCTCCGTTTTCTCTGTAGTCTCTTTGCAAACTTTGTAGGCAACAAAATGGCCTTTCAAGCCTTTTCCAAGGTGAAGAGCGTAATCTCTCAGATTGTCCTTGTAGTTCATGTTCTCCAGTCCCCTTGGTGGCACCTGCTGGTGCAGGCCAGGGGACAAGCCTTGCTAGTAAAAGTGGCCTTTTCTATGTCTTTTGTCACTAGTCCCCCATCCTACTGAGCAATAAGCCCACATTCATCTTCTGCTGTCAATGTTCTTACAGAAACCTTTCCTGTTGTCTTTCAGCTCCAGCTGAACTGTGGCTTTCCTGATTTCATTCCTATGTGTGCAAACAAGATGCTGGTGTTCTTTCCAAGTAGCTGGTCTCGGTTTCCATCTTCTGTATGCTTCCTTTTTGTGTTTAGGTACACTCAGGAGCTCCATGTTCTCCATGCTGGCTTTCTGCCACACATGCTCAACTGTCTGAACATTCTAATGGCAGTTCTTATGCTCTGAGGCAGCTGCCCTTGAAGATGAGCCAGCTCTTCTGGGCCTCTGCTCTCCAGGGCAACTTCCCACAGATCCTGCCAAGCAAGTCTCATCTGAAGTCTAAGGCTGTAATTCTGTTCTTTGTCTTGTTGCTTCTCCCAGGATCTGAAACCCAGCAGTCTCATGCTCACTGCAGCCAAGGCTGTCCTTGGCCTCTATATCATACAGAATTTGTTCTTTGATTGTGAGTAGCTGCAGCTCTTCAAGGGTATCATTCTCCAAATAATTCCATACATCTAATATTTGTAAAATGGAAGCTGTATTTTTTTTCTTTTATCGTTGGTCAACACAGACATTCAACCAGAAGACATTAAAAGTGTATGGAAAGGAAAACTACTCTACAAATGCCACGCTACAGGAAGTTCAGTTCAGGATAGAAACGTGGCTTGTGTAGTTTGAACTGAATCAGTTTATTTATCCAAATGTCTGATAGAATACTATAAAAAGGCATCCTGCAAACAAATACCAATAAATCATAGCAGGGCTACCAATTTTTTATATTATTTGGTAGGTGAAGAGTGACTAGAAAAAGAATGGAAGAATAAGAGCTCCAAGGAAGTGGAAATTTTCAGTTAGATTGGTGTCCCTCACTGATACCAGAAAATGTATAAAGGTTTATGTAACTGAGAGTGTGAGTTATGTTCATCATCAGTAGCCAGAGATATGAATAATGAAATTATTTTGCATGTGACTCCCTGCAGTGAATGTTAAATCTGTGTGAAGTATGAGCATTTGTTGACTGACTGGCAAGTGTCTCTACCTTTTTTATTCATGGATTGCACAATGAAGTGACCCATTGTCCAGCAAAGTGCCCAATGCCTGGGGGAATTTGCTTGGTACTTGCAAACTCATTGATTAAATCACCTCCTTGACAAGCCAAGTTGTACTGGTCAGCTGAACTACTGGTTAACTGGATAAGAAAACAGAAGAAATAGAAAATATTGACTGCAACGACTCAATACTCTATATTTGTACCAGATATCTACACTGTAGTGTCTGTGTGCATTTATATATATATGTGTATGTTATAATAGAAATACTATATTGTTTATGGTTTCCTGTATCCTGAGCAATTTCAGACAGATGGGACTTATTTCCCATCTGTTTTTCATACCAATGGCACATTAATTTACTTCTTTTACAATACAAACATGGCTATGAATATCTGTCCTGTGGAAATACTGGAATTCTCACTGGGGTTTCCTCCTCATCTGAAAAACCATTGTTGAAACCATCTGCCACAAAGGCAGCATGCCACCCCAAATTGCATTCTGGCACCTGAACACCCCCAGCCGACAGTTTACATTGTCTTCTCCTTATCCCTAAAGGAAATTTGATAGATTTTACCTGGGAGACCCAAAATAGCTTGGGATGTGGTTATCAGAGGCCACTCCCTGGGTGATACCACTGAAGATGATAGCAATTGGCTCTCTTCAGGCCCACAGCTCTTTCCTTAAAAGACAGGCTCGTGGCTGCAGAAGGTTTTCCCTGCAAAATCATCAGCCCTGTGGTCTGCTGCAGCCTTCAGAGGAGAGGTATGGAAAAAAATACATGGTGATAACTCTTTGTCAAGGAGTGTCTTTGTTGGAAAGTGATAGATGTAGCTAAATCTGGTTAAATTTTGATATTTTAAAGTTTGAGAACTATGTGTATGTCAAAAACACATTTCCTTCCAGTCCTGTGTTTTTGTTCTACATACGAAGTGTGTTTCTTTCATCTGTCAATATCTGCCAGTTAAAATTTAAAAAGAAAATCCTAGTTATACAAAAAGGCAAAGGATTGTTCTGCAGGATTGCTTGAAACTGTTAAAAAAATTAAGTCAATGTTCTCCTATAATTTTGCAGATTGTGTATATTGTGATCGTGACTGAAAATATTCTAGTGCTTTGAGGTATATTGTTACCTCTGGTAATGAAGCAGCTAGTGAAAGATGCAGCTATATCAAAACAATTTATTGGGTATTAGGAAAGAGGCAATTGTCTGCTTATAGATGGTTTCATTACAGCTCTTCCATAGCCCCGTGCTAACTAAAGAAATTTTATCTGCAAAAATAATGCTAGAAAAGACACTCTCCTGTACTTTCACCTGCTCATAATCCAGTGTAGTAGCTGGAAATGAGGAAAACCATATTAACGTGACCTGTTTGCCAGGTCAGTCCCACGTGACAAATAACTCCATAGAAGGCTGCTCCCTGCTCTGGGGAAAAAACAAAACTATTCTCTGATTTTGTCCAGTTTGATTAAAAAATTCTCCATCAGGGTGGCTTCTCTCGCTCTCCCTGGGAAACCTTGCTGAAAGCAAGACCTTCTGGATTTCATACTACATGCAGTCTGTAATTTATACAGATAGCTCCATCTTGGTTTAAATCCTGTCACAGAAGCCCCTGGGATGGGCATTTGTTTCACTCATTCACTGCCCCTGTGGTGAATCCTGTAGAGCCACCAAATTACAGCCTAAAAATTCAATGTTTGTCCTGATGGATGTATCCCAAGCACTTTCCCCAGTCTCTATGGCAGTGAACGGGCCAACTTTTCTCCTCTATTACAGGGAGCTCACTTTTTGTAAGTCTGTGAAGAATGGGTCTTCTCTTTTGGGGTTACTGGGATTTCCAGTTTCTTCATTCTGGCGGGAAATCTGGTGTCCAGGGTAGGGGGAAGGGAATACAACCACCAAGTGACACAGCATGAATTTCTGCTATCATTATAAATAATTATTAACAGGTCCTGTAAAAAATGAGGAAGATGCTGAAGATTTGCTGTTCTGTCCTCCTCTTAAATTTGCTCAGTGGGCAACTGAGTGCCAGCCCTGGACTCAAAGTGAGGATCACCCAGAAGGGACTGGACTATGGTATGTGTGATGTTCTCAGGAGCTGCTAGTGGAGTAAATGACCCCATGACAGACTATAACGGAAAGTTTAAGAGCATGATAGAGCAAAGTCAGTAAACTGCTTTGTACATCATATCAAGATTAATCTGATCTCAGATTGAATCAGTTAGTTCAGCTCTTGCCATGACTAGGAGTGAGACCTGAAATAGCACTGCTGGGTCTCAAGTGAGATACCACCTTCTTGCTGATTCTGTGTCCATCACATTTCCTAAGCCAGAAACACATGACTCTAAACTCCCAGACACTATCAAAGGCAACTGAATTGATCATTGTTTTCCTGTAGCCAAGGAGGTTGGGCTGGAAATCCTGAAGCAGAATATGCAGAAGGAGCGTTTCCCTGATTTGACTGGCCATGAGAAATTTGGGCTTGGTAATGTCAAATATAACATCTCAAGGTAAGTATTCTCTCTGGGGGCAGTTTGTGTTTGACTGAAATTTGAATCTTGTTTTGTGTTTGTTCTTACTCATTAAACCCATGTTATTAATCTTCTCTCTCTCTTTTCTCTCTCATCTCTCATGCTCTAGGATACACGTTACTGCTGTTGAATTACCCAGTGCTTCCATCTCCCTCTTACCAGGGTCTGGGATTAAACTGGTGATTGGAAATGCTTCTCTAACCATCGACATGAACTGGAGCATAAGGACCTGGATGTTGTATGTACATCTGTGCATGTCCTGGGATTTTTTTTCTTGATGGATAATACAAAAATGCAAATTTTGGTTTATTCTTGTGATGCCTTCATTTTAAAGGTGCTCTTTATCAGCTGGCAGCAGTAACCCAGGAGCACAGACCGGTGCTTCTCAACAGGTCTGTTGGTGGGAGACAGCCCCTGCCCCCTCAGACATCAGCACTGATAAAGAGCCCATGGCTGAGAACTGCAAATAGTACAGGGCTGCTGCTCTAGCTGAATGCTGTCATTGTCCAGCCTGCCAGCTAATGACACATTTAGAAAAACTGTAGTGTGGTGGATCATAGTCTAGTATAATAAACCCTCATAGTGAAGTCACACTATTAGAAACCCTCTGCTATGCCACCAAGAGATGCAGTTCAAAGGCTGATGGAAAATGGATGAGCAAATGGCAATATCCTTAGAGCAGTCTCCACACCTTCCTATTCCCATGTTGTTTCAGAGGAAAGAAATCCCTCTTCCCTTCCCTACAACCCACATTACCTATATTGCTAAACTGACTGAATTGCAGCAGTCTCTGATCTGCACTTCTGCCAGGGACAGCAGGGCTGCCTGCAGGGGGAGGGGACCTGGGAGCTGAGGGGGGTGACACAGCAGCAGTCACAGTGCTCACTGGCAAGCTCCCAACACAGGCAAGCAAAGCAGAATAGTGGCAGTGACCAGGACCAGCCATGGGTCCACACCACCAGGCAATTCCATTGTGAAGAGGTGGGGTTTTTTTCAGTTTTTATTTATTTTCACTTGATGCAGCAAAGACAGTGGAAGAGGCACAGTGCACATTTCAAAGGTGCTTGTTACTGCAATCTTTTCAACACCCCTGGATAATACAGGCCCTACATCAATATCCCTCACCAACTGCCGGACAACTTCTGGTGATGTAGATATCAAGCTGAATGGGAAAACGGGGTAAGTGGAAGAGATCTGTATAAACTCTCTCACAAAATAACTGTCAGTGAATGGCACAGAGACAACTTCACAATTTAGGGCACGTACATTTGCTTTTAGGCATCATAAGGCACCACAGGTGAGAACTGGGGCCCTAATACAGCATTAAAATGGCCAACATTGATATTTATCCTTGTATTTATACACAGTAGAAGATAATGACAGAATCAAATAAAACCTTGTTCTTTTTCAGAACCCACTTCTTTCAAACTTCAGCCCTAGGTAGTTTCAATCTTCAACTCTAGGTAGAAGTTACAAGCTTGTACTATGCTTCACTCCTCCTACTCACAGTGCTATCAAAATTGAACAGAATCAGACTGTCTGTTAAGCCTCTGGGTACAGCCCCATAAAACAGTATCTCATTATTTTCCTGTATTTCTCTCACTGTCTGAATACCACTCTTGTCACCTGTTTGCAGGGTTGTTTTTGTTTGTTTGTTTGTTTTTACTTGTTTTGGAAGCTCCTAGTGCAGAGACTATTTTGGACATATATGATGGTGGTGATATGAAGAAATCCCTTTTCCATAAATACTAATTAATCCAGGCTGAGATGCATAGTACTGAAATTATATTTTAAATGCTGGCTCTCTGACAATTTTACATTTCAAAAAGCTCCCATGTGTATTAGACTATCACACTAAGAGTCCATTAAATTCATGTTCTGCAGAGACATTTGCTCTCCTCTTAATGACCGTAGTGACTTGACCCATTAATTGCCTTCTTCCTTCCCTCTAGCTTCCTGCATAACTTCTTTATCAAGTATCTGAAGAAACCCATTCACAGGAGCTTGGTCACAAATGTAAGTCTTTCACATTGTGTAGGGGAGGGGTGTAAGGAGGACATCATCCACAAGTCAGTGCTGTGAACTTGGCAAAGGAAGAATTAGAAAAATAATCCTGTAGTAATCCCATTCTGGTCTGATCAGCACAGTCATCATTTTGCCAGCCAGAAATGATTCCAGATAAAGTGACAGGTTCATAGCCAAGATACTGACACAGCTCCTTTCAACGAAGGCAGCAGTAGGGATGGAAAATGTAGTTATTTTTTCCATTCCAATGCAGAATAAGTCCCTGCCTGTGTACCTATGGGCATCCTGGGGCTGGGGTCATTTTTATGCTTGGCAGAAAAAAACATATACTGGGCCACACATAGAGAAATTACAGCATATCAAGTGATTGTATGACATTTCAACTTCATCGTATCAAAGGGGTGAGTAGTTCTGGTGACAACCTCCCCAGGACCACTGAGAGGAAACAGAGCTTGAGGTGGCTGTCATTCTGTTCAGGGATTTACAGTTGGACTCGCTAATCTTAAGTGTCTTTTCCAACCTAAATGATTCCTTGATTGTAAGATCTCTCCTCTGACGCCAGTATGAGATCTGTCCTCGCACTATCTAAGGCTGTGGTTTTGTCACCCCCACCAGGCTGCCTCTGGAAACTTCTCTCTTTTTTGCAGGTCTGACATAAAACATGCTTACATAGCACCAAGCAGAAACCTTGGTGATCCAGTTAGCTGAAGAGAAGCCAGATTAGTTGCTTTGACAAACAATTGCTGCAATGTGTGTCATCCAGCAGAAAGATCTGCTAGCACACATGTAAGAGGTGCTTATACACCCATGCTAACCAGGCCATAACTTGAGTGTGCTTTTGTTGTAGTCATGTCCCAATATCAGAGCTGGGATCCAGTTGATAGATGAAGACCTCCGATCGCCGAATGGTGAGTCATTAGTGATACCTTTTCCTTCTGTTTTCTCTCTTCTGATCAGTGAAATTCTGCTGCTTCCTTAACAGTGGCTGCTTAGCAATGCCTCCAGGAGTGGTATCAGTCCCTCTGCTCCATCTGCTCCCTTGTTTTCAGAACCACAGTTAAATAAAGGCTGGGCTACTTGAGCAAGAAATATGTGTTTCTAAGAACCAAGGACTTGGTAGCAATTCTCAATTTGCAAGTGTGGCAGTGTACACTTCTGTTGTGAGAAATGCCACTTAGAGGCCACACAGTACTGATGCTGAGACAGCTTTCCTTTACCATGCTCCAAGTCCTCCTGCACACACAGCACAAGCTGAAGCCTGCTCTTCTTAATTTCCTGCCCAGAAATTAAGTTTTACTTGCCTGTTTATCAGACTTGCCAGACACAAAATTAAAAAGCTCCTTTGCAAAAACCTTCTCACCTGAAACACTTTGGGTTAGATTTGCAGGCATTTAAGACATCCCAAGTGTTAGTCAGATACCACATGTAAAACACAGGTATCTAAACAGAGCAGGCGCCCTCCTTCTGGGAAAGTATTTGCAAGTTACAGGCACTTGGGATGCTCTTAGAACTTCTTGACAAGAAATCCCAATACCTCCTTATGCCCTGAAGCACTGATATGGCCATCTCCTTTTTTGGGTTAGACCAAACTTACTTTCCACAATGAGAAAACAGTAGACAAGGTGATTTACAGAAAGTCTCAGTAGAAACATCAAATCTGAGATCAGAATGCATGTCAGGAGGTCCCTGGTTGTGTTTTACCCTACTCTCTGGAACAATTTGTATAATTCTCTTTCAGAAACTTAGTTTTAAGTATACACAAAATTATTTCTGTGTTTTTTTTTGTAATATTCTGTGTCTTATCTGCCACCCTTACAGCTGTAATGCAGATTGATGATTTGGCTGAAGTAGACTACTCCTTAAGTAGCTCACCAGCAGTATTCCAACCATTCATTGACCTGGACTTAAAGGTAGTTGCCTGTAGTGCTATTTGCCTACATTGCTGTGGGTTCCATTATTCTATAAGACACTTTCTAAGATGACCATGATTGTTGTTCTGAACATAAAGGCTCAATGAGAAGACAGACATTTCAAAGCATTACTGCATTAGTTACAGTAATAATTTGTAACAATCCTGTTGTGAAATGAATTATTTAAAAACCACATCCTTTTCTTTAAACTGCTATTGAGTTGGTTGTGGAAAATGGAGAGCAGTTAAAGTTGACTAAGCAAGACAGAAGAAAAGAGAAAGGGAAAGGAACAAAAAGAGTTATTCAACCTCATCTTTCTCTCACTGTTGATTAACAGCTGGGACTTCATTGTTCAGTCAGTCAGGTACTATGTCTATTCATGGGACTAACTAGATGTATCTGCTGTCAGATGAGAGAGGAGAAGAAAGCAAGACTATCAGAGCAAGAATTAAGCCCCTAGCTTCTCGAATGGGAAGACAGAAGATCCTTTCAAAACCATGGCAGCCTAAGGAATGCGGCTGAGTCTGAGGACTTGAAAGTTTATTTCAAATTAAGGAAAAAGTCTCCTTATGTACTGAAACTAAAATCTGACTAGTTCCTAATTCTGAAATTACTTCACTGTCAGGATAGTTGTCATTATTATAGTATCTGAGATCCTTAATTAAGTTTAAGCTGCCTTGTGCTTGGTGCTCTACAAAGGCTGAATGAAAAGACAGTCTCGTCACAAAGATTCTATAAATTAAGTATTTAAAAAAAGGACAACAGGGAAATAAGAGAGGTGGAAACAAAAAGGAACAAAAACTTAGTATCTGCTTGTGTGGTAGATACTGGCTCAGCACACCAGTTCGGCAGCTGCTGTCAAACTCTTCTGAGTATTGCAGCAAATAGATTTTAAGCAGGGATTGAGTCAAATAAAAGATGTAAAACCATGGCTATTCCAAGAGCTACTCTACCACATAAGTGGGGAAATATACAAAGACTGGTAAATCCAGCAAGTGAGGGTTGACTGAAGAGGTCACCAACTGTGATTCATTCAGCACTTTGAAAGCATTTTGATAGTCCTTAAAAGGCGAAAGGAACTTTAGAGCTAGATGAAAAAATAAAGACAGGCAAAATGCAATTGAGATGAAACAGAAACAGGAGAACTAATAAAATGGACATAAAAAGATTTGACCTTTAAATGTCTGCATCACTTTCAATCAGTTTTACTTTTTTGCTTCATCTGGATGCGTTTGGAAGTATTAGTTCTGCAAGGCTTGGCCACTATGATGGGTAATGCAGAAGACAATATTTTAGGTTTGTCTGACACAACTTTCCTCTCTCATAAGCCTTTTGTTTGCACAAGTTACCAACTTGATTCTGGGCAGAATACAGTGCTGATTTTGACCAAGAAAGACCTCTGGTTTTAGAGATTGATTTTATAATTGAGACCATTGAATAGCTCTTAAGGAGCAGTTCTCAGATTTAAATCCCTGGAGATGAGGAAAGGAGAAAGTAAGGCTTTTCAAAAAGGAGGACCACTAGGCATGTGTTTTATGCAATATTTAGACCCTTAATTTAGAGGGTGATCTGAGGTGGTAGATTGTCCTCAGTAGGTGACCAGTATCCCAAAAGACAGATCTTGGGCCTCATCTGTGAAGATGTCCAAATGCTGGAACCTGCCTTCACCACCTGCTTGAAAGCACCAAGCCTTCAGGGTGTACTACAAAGCCTGCATACTACCAAAGGAAAAGGCTGGGCAAAATCAAGGAAAGTAGCATTCATTCTCGGCAGTCATGGTAATGTTAAATTTTGACTCTGTTTTTTTATCTCTGACAATAACTTTTAGGGTGTAGTCTTCCCTGCTGGAAACTATACTGACTCTCCCTACACGGCAGCTTCCATCACAATCCCAGACCAAAGTGACTCCATGCTGTACCTTGCCTTCTCTGAGTATTTCTTTCAGACCTCCTCATTTGCTTACTACACCGCGGGGGCCTTCAACGTGACCATTGCAGAGGAGGTGAGCAGGACACAGAGCAATGGGGTTGGAGTGGCTCAGATAGGGCTTTGACCTGCCAGATGTCAATATGTAGCCATATACAGCTCTCAGCTGGTCTGTAGAGTCTTGAGACAGTAGATTATAAATATTAGGGTATTGTTATTGTCTTCTACTTATGCTCTATATAGATGCCTCAGGCCACAGACAGGCATGCCAAGTTCCACTGAGCCAAGTACCAAATACTGCCAACTTTGTAACAAAAATTAAGAGGTCTAGGGACCTAAGGCACAGACTTGTCTAACAGGGACAATGGATCAACTCTGGAGAATTTTGTAGCTTCAGTGGCTGTTATCTGAGGGATCTTCATAGAATGGAAGTACTACAGGGCCTTGTAAGCAAAGCATATGTCAAAGCACAGCATCTGTGGCTTGGAGGCTGCCTGATTTGGCTAACCCAACTGCAGGAGGTTCAGTAAGTCCCAAAACCTATAGACTGCAGCCCAAACTATAATTTCATTAAACATTTGCTTTCTGAGGGATTATTTTGGCATGTGTTATTGGGAAGCTGCTTTAAGTATACTGAGTCTCTTAGGAATATTTCTGAGAGGCACAAAATCAAAGATTCATTGAAATGACCAGAATAATGCATTTAGAGAAAAGCTGACTGTGAAGGCAAAATCTGGTAACTCATTTGTTTTCTCTCTTTTATTTTTTCCTTCAGACTTGCAGCTATTTTAATATAAACACAGAGATATTTGGCAGTATCATCCCTGAGGTGAGTATCATTACTTTCAAAGTCTCAGGGAAGACACCCAGTGTGGGTGTCAAGACACCTCACTACTGGTGTATCCCAAAGGCTTATAGGGTCAGCAGGGCTTCTGCACTGGAGAAGTGGGCACGTGTGTGCCTTGTAATGGCAGAGCAGATGGGCCTTATCACTTCCCACACCATGATGAGTTGAATGACTTACACTGTTACCAAACATAGTCTTGGCCCATAACCTTGCACATCAGTCTTTTCTCTGGGCACTGTGCCCAAGCCACAGCTGTTCCCACCTAAAACCATCTCTATGCAGGAAAAAGCTTCCAGTCATGAGTCCTGCTTTCAGAGACATCCAAGAGGGCCTCAGCTGAGAAAAACCGCCTTTCTCCTCCCCAAACCTACATATTTCTCTTTACTTTGCTGCTGGCCTGTGACTGATGAGCAGAAAACCTGGGAAGGGACCATGTGCAGGAAAATGAGCTAACAGATGGACAGGAAACGTTGCATCCTATGGAACAGACAAGGCAGATGCACAACACTTCCATTTATTTTAGGTGAAGGAGATGAATATAACAGGACAGAGAATATGAACATGCTTGACTTCCACCAGCCTTCTGAGACAGAATGAGAAACCAAAAATTAGCATAAGAACCCCTAGGCTATAAATGCCGAGGATGGGTGAAATCAGACTAATAGTTCAAAGTACTTCACATTCTTGTTTGCTTCCCAGATGTTATTAAGTTCCTTCCTCAGAAATATAAGAATTCTCCAAGGGCAGTCATGTATGATGTTCTCCATAAAATGCCAAGAGCATTGATGTGAATATTCCACCCCCTTTGTTTTGAATATTGAACTTTGTGAGCCTATTCACTCTTTAGGCAGTGAACAAAGTGAGGCTCCTCTGAGGATAGTCTAGAGGAGGAGCCCATGTCCTGAGATGGGTGAATTTCAAAATTAATGACTCCTGAGCTCTTTTATTGTGTGACTAAATACCACATTCGTGGTCCATTTATCTGCTTTTTCACAAGCAAGTATTTAATTTCTCTTGAAATAATATAGAAAAATTTGTATTCCTCAAGTGGAAGGAACTTTCCACTTCATTCCTGAGTGGCCAATATTGTTAATTTAGCACCACAGAAAACCTTTACTTCCGGCTTACCCATAAGAATCGTATGTTAGCAGCTATCCTTAGCCTCATTGTAAGGAACTACTTCAAAATTATTGCTTCAAAAGTGAGAAAATGCAGTATTCTGATCCATTCTATGAGAAATCTCTCTTTTTTATCTTTGCATCTTACAGGTAGCTAAATATTCAGTTACACCCTACCCAGTGATGTTGAAGCTAATGCCTACTGAAATCCCTATCATCAGCTTACAGCAGGATTCCTTCATGGTACAGATTCAGGGCTCCATGGAGGTGTTGGCCATTCTGCCAGACTCAACCATCCAGTCTCTGTTCACACTGAACATAGTAAGTACAACAAACAAGGTGACACTTATCTCAGGGTTAAATATGTTTGCTCCTTCCTTCTTTTAAAACTCTTTATGAGAAACAAAGAAAATGCTACATTTCTTGTACTTAAACATTCAGATTCCCCTTAGTCACAGGTGTAGGCATGACCCCACCTAACCTATAGGACATTTCTATGGCAAAGAACATTTTCCTACAGATGGACAAAAATCCCAGCATATAGTGACTCTGATTAAGCAAGCTTTTATTCTCTGGAATGACAGTTCTGCAAGTGTGAGTCATGCCTCTTGGCATCTTTTTCATGGCTTTGATTAATGACATCTCATTACCCCCATTTCAGCTCTTATCACTACCCTTCAAATAAAGACATTTACTGTGTGCAGCCTTGCAATGAGAAAGCTGCATTTACCTAAAACAGCTTCCATGCATAACTGGAAAGATGGTATTTATGTATCTGTGACTAATCCACAGGAAGGGTCCTGGGTTTTTTTTATGTCTGGTAACCAAAGACTTCTTTATTCTGCAGGTGGCCAACACCAGCATTTCTCTGAACATATTTGATCAGAAATTGATGGGCTCACTATGTTTGAACAGGTAATCCAACCTGGGATGAAAAAGATTTCCTTTGGAAAACAATGTTAGCAATCCCAACATTAGTAGATTAAACATATGATCAGATAACTGTGAATATGTTTTGCTGGTAAATTCACCTGCATTAGATTCTCTAAATCTGGCAGCACTCGTACAGTTTAGAGGAGGCAGGAAGCTTCTCTCTGACAAGTGCCATGGCCCCAAGGGACTTCCCACCAGTGGATAGCTGCAGGGAAGTGGTCTTACTGGACTTCCCTGCTTTTTATATCTACTCTCCCCTCTGAGCTAGACAAACTAAGCAGGCAGGGCAGTTTTGATGACCATAAATCATCTGAGAGTTTCCCTTATCACTTTCCAGCTGGCAAGATGTCATGGCTTTCTAGACAACCTGTGCCACTAAGGAATGTCAGAGCAGTCCAGGGCACAGTCAAAAATCTGGGCCCCTGCAGGTCCCCTATGCAGATATTCTTATAGCAGACATTTACCAACTGAAATCCTGCAACTTCCAAGGTTCAGAAAGCTGGAGGCCAAAGGCTAGGTCATTTAACAGATTTACATGTCACATTTCACAGAGAAAAAGCTCTGTATATCAGGACCTCACAACTGGGAATTTGGACTACAGTTTCATAAAAGTCCCTATGAAAGCCACAGGGCTAAGAACACGCAGTTTGTCAGGGCAGAGGGATGTTAGGAATTTAAGGAGGACAGTGCTGTTTGCATTTCCTACAGTAATTTTCAGAGAGGAAAATCTAGAGTGTGCTGGAAGCTGGCCTTGAGAACTTGGGTACTGGTGCTGAGGAAACCGAGAAATTTTTTGTTGGATGCAAGAGTAACATGGGGAGTAAGTATTTCAATTTGGAAACAGAGGCAGTAGCAACAAAGCCAGCAGCAGCAGTGCCCCACAGTGAACAGATCCTTTCTTCCGGTAAGACTCACATGAAAGCATTATGCAAATGTATCAACATCTTTGGAAAATACTTGACACCCTACAAGTCCTTGGTAAAAATCAATTGTCAGTAGGATTTCCAGAACAGCACAGAGGGAGAAGCACACTCACATTGCTGGCAACAGCCCTTCTAGCACACTCTTGCATGGATGCTCAGAAATGCTCCAAGAAAGTCACACCTTTCTCTATGCAGCAGTATGCAGTGTGCAGAAGTGCTTCAAAAATTTCTTTACACATGCTTCTTAAGCTTCTGGAGCTCTACGGCAGTGACTGCTCTTGATTAGAATAACTGTGTTTATCCTTTCTTAGTGACTCATCTTGTTTCCCTTCTTTCTCTCAGGATCCAGTTCTCCCTAGCTCACTCCAATGTTGGCTCTTTTGAGGTAAGTGGGTAGTTGGAGCATATAGCAAATGCAAACTAAGAATATCAGTGATATAAAGGCTAAAGAGTAAGGAGCTAAATTTTATCTGTATTTCTAAATCATTTGGCTTCATTCCCAAGTGGCTCTTTTTCTGTCTTCTGGCAGCCACCTCTCTGTTCTGGAATTAAAAATAAACTCTTAAAGGCAAGCTAGTGCTGTGCAAACGAGACATTCTGTAGTTGCCCCGGCTGCAGTAAGCACAGATCTCTGGAATCAGCACGGTGAAACAGAGCGGACCTGACCTGTAGCAGCAGAGCAGAGCAGAGAAGAGCAGAGCAGAGCGCTGGCCAATGGTCACAGGGATGGCACAGGCACAGGCACTCCGGGTGATCATCAAGGTGCTTAGAATCATGGCAAGGAGGGGGGAAGAAGAAGATAACTTCCCTCAGGTGCTGAAACAGTGCAGTTGTAGCCTTGCAGGGGAAAGTCCTGCCCCTGCAGAGAGTCATTTCACTCTCAGTATAATCAATCACTTCCAAGTAGCTGAGGAGAAAGGATTAAAACTGTTCTGGTCCTGCTTTGCTATTGGTGATAAATTATCTCACAAATAAAGCAAATAGACTGTTTTAAATTAAAATGTCAGCCAAGCATAATGAAATCCATTTGCATTCTGCATCTCACTTCCTTTGCATCATTCCAAAACCTTAACATCCAAAGTTCACTGGCGCTTATGACTCTTTGAGGCCAAAAGAGAACTGGAAGTTGACTAAGAGCCTACTAACTCCACCCAGGATTAGGGCATAACAGTTCTACCACTATCAGGAAATGATGGCTAACTCAGTTTTCTTGTCTGTGGCAGGTCTTGCTTCTGGAGAACATCCTATCTTACATTTTACAGGCTGAAGTAATTCCATCAGCTAATGGTAAGGCTGTATTTCAAAGCATCAACTAAAAAGCTTCAAGTAGAATTGGTTATTCTAGGAATTTCTACTGACTTTCTGATTAAGTTTTCAGCTCCCATTAACTTGTAGTGGAAAATGACCATCAGCCAGTAAGCAGTGGAAGGCAGAGATTGATCTGTAGGAGTATAAGTGCTCCCTCTCACTGTTCTACAAAAAGGGCAAAAATTAGTAGGAAAGTAAAAAATTAATCTGCCTTCATCTCAGTTTAGGTGGTCCTGATGGATGCATCAGGGAGAAAAGCAAAATCTCATCTGCACACCTGCCTGAGGCTACAATATGTGAAATGTATTCCTTTTTATTAGACCAGAACAGAGATTTTTGCCTCTCATAAATCTTATTTAAGGCCCTGGAGGGAGATACAGCTTTGTGTCAGCTCTCTATACTGGGATGATCACCTTCTTTAGTAAACAGATACAAATAGGAACAGGTTCTAATGATGGTAGAGCTGTATTAACAATCTCTCAGGGATCATTAGTGACAAATCACTCAGTATGTAATGTGTTGAACATGAAATGCCTTGGCTTGGGTGCAACACTCTGCCAAGAGAGAAGCACCTGTAATTCTTTTTTCCCATTGGTAACTGAGCATCTTAGCGACCTCCCAGGCTTGCTTGTGAAGACTAAGAAGCTAATTGTTATAAATGATCTACAAGTCTCTGGATAAACAGTGTTGTTCAAGGGCAGATGTTTATTATCTTTCTAATGCATACCTAAATCATCAGTTGTCTCTTTTCTTAAGCTAAACTGTCAAAAGGATTCCCTCTTCCCAGTCTGGCCAATGTTACCTTGACAAGACCTCACATTACAATTGAACAGGTGAGATTTTGATACTTATGAAATATTCTCCTTTATGAAAGGTTATCCCTCTTTTTCCTTTTTTTTTCCCCTAGGCATTTATTCACTTTCTATAGTGCCAGAAATTTTCTGTATTTGAGCTACTTATGTAGTAAAAATGGGTAGAAGATAAGACCTGTAATAATGGTAAAATTCTATTAGGAACAAATGTATCTTTCTTTGAGAGGAAAAGTTAGAACTGAATATATTACCATGGAGTGATCAAATGCACAACTTGCTCAGCCTTTCAAGTTGCAATTCAGTGTAAAAATGGGTTTAACACATTGTTCAAGTCTGACCAATCACATCAAATTAGAGTTACTGCTATCTCACAGCCTTGTTGAATAATTGGAATATCAGAGGGAGGCAAATTCAATTTTGTGCACCTAGGATGCCCAGATTTTGTTAATAATTGATGATAATGACTGAGGCTAGTAGCCAAAAGCAGTTAGTGAGCTCTCAAAAATATTTTTGGCTTCTGGTTATCCTTCTCCAAATCTAGTCCTTAGTTTGAGTGTACAGAATGTTGCTAGATAACCAGTCAGTACGAGGGCATTGATGACAAAGGAATGCCCAGAAAATTAGTAAGCCTGCTGCATTTTTCCACTTGTTTACCAACTTCTCAAAGTAATTTTCAGTTTTTCTGAAGTTTTTCTTCACAGAGATTGCTAAATCTTTGCAGTTAAGCACAAAACACAACTCAGGAAAGGAGATGTAGAGGTTGTTTTTAATTGTTTTTTGCCTCCCACATACCTGGTTCCCTACAAAATATAATTGCTCAGAGACTGCTTTCAGTGGCACTCATTGCCAACAGTCTGATAGACTAATTGTGAATGAAGGATTTTAGTGATTCTGTAGTGCTCATTCCTCCTCACGTTGTCTAACCAGTCTCCTTATCAGTAAAAAGGAATGAGGGACAACACAATTGCTATGCCCTACCAAAGTGAATGAGATTCCCACTTAAAAGCTAAAGTTTAGGCTCTAGTTCTAGAATTTCTACTTCTGTCCAGTCTGATGGCTATGTTCAATAGGAAGAACAAATCTCAGTTTTCATAGACAGGTTGGATGGTGCTTTGAGCTACCTGATCTAGTGGAAGGTGTCCCTGCCCATGGCAGGGGAGTTGGAACTGGATGGTCTTTAAGGTCACTTCCAACCCCACCCATTCTGTGATTCTGTGATTCTGTGACTGTGATGAACTGCTCTATGCAGGCTCACTGCTCTGTATGTGCTGACAGTGGGGGAAGCTTTAAGGACAAATTCATATTAAATGGCTAATGTTTAAGTGGTGCAAATTAGGTAAAAAATAATCCCACCTTGTGATGCTTGCCTAGTTGCCTCAAGGCTCAGATAAACCTTCCTGAGTAGGCTGTATGATTTTTAGATTCCCTTCTGTCACTAACATGGTGCAAAGAGTTTGCACCCGGGGAAGATGGAGCCCTTTTGCAAAGTTCAAAGAACAGAGTGGAATAAAACTTATTACTTCCAAGGCTCAGCTCTTCTTAGTACATTTTTGGACTTTAAATGCCAAGAGCAATTTGAAATTAAGAAACCCCAAAATAGCGTGTTCATTTTAATTCATAGTATGTCCATGACTGTTCTCCCCACAGGGATATGTGTTGATTTCAACTGATGTCCACTACAAACACTAAAGGAGAAGAGAGACCACTTGTTAAACATGAACTTCAAATCAAGTCAATAATGTGACTCTGAAGACTAAACACTGTCCAGTTTTGCTGAAATGTTTAACTTGAGCTCTGACAACCCCCATCCTGGTTGGGGGCAAGATGGGGTGCTGGAAATCAAAAAAAAGCTGATGGAATGGGTAGCTGGTATAATGGTGGTAACAAGCAGAGCCAAGGGAGAACATGTAACACATGCTTGACATTTATTTATTCTACAGTTTCACTGATGCAAAAATGTTTTTAAGATTAATGACTCTTTTGAAATACAATTTTGTCTATACACTTTCAGAAGGATGCTGCAATCTCTTAAAATTAGGAAAAGTACATTGTCAAAATGCTGCTAGGGCAGCTACACCTGCTAACGTGTTTCTGCTGTAACGATCTTGAACATTTCCTTTCTGCACACCATGCATGAAGTAGGGAGTGAGCCCACTCCAGAACTGTAGAATTGCCAGACTGGGAACTGTCCCAGTTACAATGGGAACTAAAATCTTTGCAGTGTCTTAGTATAAATCTTAAGATGCAGAAGCAGGAGGATGTGAGCCAGTGGCACTACTACTCTCCATCTCTCCCTGTGACTCTTCAAATCCTTGTCCCCGTCATGTGCCCTTTTTAGTGCTGTTCAGCCAGGTTAGATGCATTTAACTCCTTCAGTGTAAGTCCTCTAAATCTAATTCTCCGGAATTTTGTCTTTGTCTGAATTAAAGGTTAGATACTTTCCTTCCTTCGTTTGGGTATGTTATCTTACCCTCTTTCTTTCTTTCTTTCTCCATTTTTTTTTCAGTACTTTATTAGCGTGCAAATATGAACACAGTTTGGCAGAGAGCCATGCCTGCCCTGCAATGCGTAGGTGCTTGTGCTTTGGCCAAACCTGGGAGGGAAACCGACTCTGCCCTCCCAAACACCTGTTTCGTCCCTCCTGCTCAGAAATGCAAGCAGGGATGGGCTGCAGGCAGCTTTTGCCTGTCCGGAGCTGAGCGAGCTCATCCCACCTGCTCCAGGGCGGTACCTGAATACCCCACGGGCCAAAGCTGCCCTTCCCCGGAGGGGGAGCCAGCACGCACAGACACTTGAAAAAAATACTTGGGGTTTTTCCCCATACAAACCAGCCCAGAATCTGTACGTGGTGTGAGGGAGGAGGCAGCCAGGTACAACCCTGCGCTCACGGTCACAGCCCGGCCCGCGGGTACCGCGTCCCACCACGGTGGGAGAAGGGCCTGGCCTGCGCTTCGCTGGAGGCGGGCCAGCCCTCGGCGCGGGTCGGGGACAGACGGACCTACGGACGGACAGATGGATGGAGTGAGGCAGCAGGAGGCAGGGCTGAGGGAGGAGGTTTGAGCCTCGGCGGCTCCTGTCCGCTCCTGCCGCGGGCTCGCGTCAGTTCCTGCCGCCGGCCGGCGCTGCCTTCGGGATCCGCCGAGCGGGAGCGCCGCCGCCGCCATGAGCCGCAGCTACAACGATGAGCTGCAGTACCTGGACAAGATCGACAAGAACTGCTGGCGGATCAAGAAGGGCTTCGTGCCGAACATGCGTGTGCGTGGGAGGGGCCCGGGTGTCCGGGGCGGGGGTCGGGGAAAGGGGCGCGGAGTGGCGGTCGGTGCGGCCCGACCGGGGCCGGGGCCGGGCTGCTGACGGCTCTCCCCGCAGGTGGAGGGCGTTTTCTACGTGAACGACCCGCTGGAGAAGCTGATGTTTGAGGAGCTGCGCAATGCCTGCCGCGGAGGAGGTGGGTCCGGCGGGGAGCGGACCCCTTGACCCGGGGGGGTGACACACAATCAGTCGGTTTGGAAAAGATCTCCGCGATCTCGAGTCCAGCCTCTGGTGACCGAACACCACCGTGCCAGCTAAACCGTGGCACAGGGACGGTGACTCCACCGCCTCCATAGGCAGCCCATTCCAGTGTGTGTTCGCCCTTTCCGTGAAGAAATTCCTCCTAATGTCCAACCTGAATCTCTCCTGGCACAACTTAAGGCAGTCCTCTTGTGTCACCGGTTGCCTGGGCCGCGGCGTGCAGCGGGGCGGTCTGGAGAGCAGGCGAACAGCAGCGGGTTCTCCCTCGGTGTGTGCCGTGCCGTGCCGTGCCGCTGCAGCCCGGGCAGGAGCAGCCCCGGCGTGGCTGTGCCCAGCTCTGGCGGGCGGCCCCGGCGCTGCTGCGCTCGGCAGTGCTCCCTGAGTGCCGCTCTCGGAGTTTGCCCTGGGGAAACTGCCTGGGTCTGCTCTCTGAGTGCAGGGCTGGATCCCAGGTGCCCGCTGGGCAGGAGAGAGCACACTGCTGCTCTTAGCCCAGACCCCACGCTGTTGGTACAAACACAGCAGAAGTTGGTTATCAGTGAAGTACACACCGCATTGAATGAAACTGCAAATCATGCACAATGCCACGCTCTTTGTACCAGATTAGAAGTCTTGTCGTGGCCACCTTCTTTTTTGCCAGTGTTTTAAACAGCCTCTTTAGAAAGTGTTTCATCATGATTATCATGGTAATTGTCAGTTGACTTTAAAAAAAAATCTTTTTCAGGTGCGGGTGGCTTCTTGCCTGCTATGAAACAGATTGGGAATGTGGCTGCATTGCCTGGCATTGTTCATGTGAGTATCTGCTCTGAAAATATGCTCTTTTTCTGTTCCCATTTGCCTGAGATTATTGCATTCCAAATGGGAACTCTCTCATGGGAAGAGGTGTGGACCGAAGTTCTTCTCAAGGCAGTCTGTGTGTTAGGAGCCTGTGTCTGAGTAAGCAGTGCTTGCTAGGGCAAGACTGCAAAACAAAGCTGTCACAGAAGTAGCCACTTACTTCATTGCTTTTCTTTTGATATGCAACTTTTCATGCTGTTTCAGCTTCTTGAGCCACCTTTCCCCACTATGAATACTAACTGCTTGTTGGTTTTGAATTGCCTCTGCTCTGGAATTCCTGGAGAAGTGTGAAGGGAGCAGGAGGTGGTACTGTTGTCTGTATTATTGTTACTGGCCTCATGTGAGCAGTGAGCCTTCACATGCATTCAACACTGCCTTCCCTCATCCTGTGGCTTTTTGGAAGCAAAGCATCGGATAAAATGATGCAGGAGGAAAATACTTACCTGTGACTCTTTTCAAGAAGCGCAAACTACGATGTGGAAATTACCCTTTTCACATTCAATATTGCATATATTAATAAGTAACAAATAACAGCTTTTTCATTGTCTCTTTTGGCAGAAGTTTTGAATTTATGGATGTAGTAAAAGGCCGACCAACATGCTGTTAAATGCCTTAGGGGTCAGGCCAAAATGGAGTAAGGTAGAATAGTAACAACCTGCTAAAATGGCAGTTTTGGCTGGTAGTTTGTAGAAGAGATGCTGCAATCATCTGCATATTCAAATCTTAACGTTTTAGTTCCAAAACAAGGATTTCTTGGTGATGGCAAGGAGGGTCAAAAGCAGCAAATAATCCCATTCAAAAGTAGTGTTTACTTCAGTGTGTGGTAGCACTTTAATAGATATTGAGAAGCTCCAGTTTCTGATAATGTTCTGGGTGTCACAGGGTGTTTGCTTCAGAGATCTGCTCTCTGCTTTTTCTGACTGTCCTGTAAGTACAGGAGATTAGATCCTCACCTGAGTTGGTGTGTTCACTCCGCCTACATCTGAACATCCCTTCTCTTTTTGATACATTTGTTTGCAAATGTGGCAAGCACTGCCGCAAGGCAAAGTATAACCAAGGCAACTCTTCAGCATGGAGTTTCATAAAGCTTTAAAATTGTCTTTCAGAGATCAATAGGCCTTCCAGATGTCCATTCTGGCTATGGATTTGCTATTGGCAACATGGCTGCCTTTGATATGAGTGATCCTGAAGCAGTGGTTTCACCAGGTAAGGATGACTGACTTAACGTGCTCTGAGAAATATCTGGGATGGCATAAAAATACTTTTCAAAATGACAGGACTTTGCAGTACTTTACATTCAGGAACAAAGCAAAAAATATGAGCATTATAGGGAATTAAGGGTTGCTTAATTCTTACATTTAGAATCTTCATTCCTTATGGAGCAGGTAGTTACACTGAGAACAGCTAAACACTACAGGGAGAATTGCCCTTGTGTTTGCAGCTTGGACTTGTGGTATCCCTCAGTTTTGAAGTCTTTGACCTTGGGGTTTCACCAGATTGATCAAGAACTGACTAGTTTCTTTGAGTAGTTTGAAAACGTATTTTGAGGGTGTTTCTACACTTAAAACATGACCTTACAGTATGTCTGTCTTTTTAGCAAACACCCAGATCTTTAGTTACTGACAGTCTGAAGCTTGTGTGGTTGTCATGAAACATGATACTCATGTTTCAATTTTGCTTTGATCAGTTCAAGTGTTCCTGATTGACTCAGACCCAAGGTCTCTTAGTTTGGCATCTCCTCTCTAACAGAACTTCCATACTAAAGGTGGCATGATTATCTTTCACATTTGGCATTGCCTTATAGAATTTATTATTATAAACAGTAAGAGTGAAGCAAAACACCAAGAACTGAAGTTTCATATTCTTTGTAAGTATTTATTACTTCTTGCAACTATTTATTATTTAGTCCCGTGAAGATTCAAAAAAAGAACTTATTTTTGGGGATTGCTTTCAAGAACTTTTTATGTCAGGGCACCATTCTAAGATCTGTCACTTTTCTTCTGACCTTAGGCAGCAGAACAAGAATGTTCTCTCTACTTTCTATGGGCAGTGCATTTTATAATTGTGTCCAGTTCTCTTTGTCAACTTGCTGGAGTAACTTTGTAAACAGAGAGCTCTGTAGGCAATCCTACAGCTATGTCTTGAAGTCTGAGGCTTCATGTAAATCTGTTAAAACCAAGCTTAATGCAGTTCTGCTTTTTTTCCCCTTGTATTGTGTCACAAGAAAAGGAGTGAGATCACAGCCTTCAGTACATGCTCCCTGACGTGGCTTTTTTTCCACTCGTAGGTGGCGTCGGCTTTGACATCAACTGTGGTGTCCGCTTGCTGCGGACAAATTTGGATGAAAGTGATGTGCAGCCTGTGAAAGAGCAGCTCGCCCAGGCTATGTTTGACCACATTCCTGTTGGTGTTGGCTCCAAAGGTGTCATCCCCATGAATGCCAAGTAAGAGAATGTGCATACATCACTAGAGGGGACGTCCCTGTTGTTTGGTTTGATGCAAGATTAATCAGTGGGAATCTTAAGAAAGGAAAAGTAATTCTAAAATATTTTCTGTTCTTTCTGCGTATGTGTTTTACCAGGACTGACATAATCATCAGTGCAGTCAACTCTTTCTTCCCCCATTGAAAACCCATAAAAGTTCTTGCGGGTTCTCACTTCTTCTCAAAGAAAACTTTTCTGAAAGTCATGATAGATAGGATAGAAAATAAGGTATTCCCCACCCAGCAAAGAAGAAGAGGTGATGGCCTATCAGAAGTTAACATATTTGTAGAGTTTGATTTTCATAAAGTATTAAGAAGCTGGACTTTTTGTTAGGACAGTTGGGGGCTGACCATAACATAGTAGAATAATTTAGGTTGGATGAGTTCTTTTAAGGTCATCTCATCCAACTCCTTTCAGGAAGGATCTAAATCTAAAGGTAGGTCTAAGAAAAAAATTGTGTCAAGTTGCTCAAGGCCATATGCACTGGAGTTTTGAGTATATCTAAGGATAATTATCTTATGTAGGTGTTTGATAATTGCAGGGATTTGGAAGAGGCCCTGGAGATGGGTGTGGACTGGTCTCTCCGGGAGGGCTATGCCTGGGCAGAGGACAAGGAGCACTGTGAGGAATATGGAAGAATGCTACAGGCTGACCCCAACAAAGTCTCTTCAAGGGCAAAGAAAAGGGGCCTGCCTCAGGTAATGTTATGTTTCAGGGGGGCTGTGCATGCACCCAGGGTTCAAATGTAAAGGTCAGAGACTAGTTCTCTAATTCTGTGTTTTTTCTTGAAACTCTGTCTTGCATTTCTGGGCAGGGGGAAAGGTGAGATGGTGAGGTCAGTTCTGAATGATTCTTGACAGGGCTGCAACAGAGCAGAGTAATACTGGGCATATCTAAGGTCCCTGGGGCCATCAGGTTTTCACCTGTTAACTCCTGGTACTGGAAGTTATATTGGCTGGCATTTCCATGTCTAGATGTATTTTGTTTTGAAGAGATAGGCTACTTAATGTTCAACTTTCATCCATGTTTGCTCAGCAAGTTAATAGCAGGGCAAGAAAAGATTTAATAATAAATGGAACTAGCTCATAACTGAATGACAGTTTAAGAGTTGGATTTCACGTCTATATATTATGTCTTGCTGCTCTGTGTGCAACAAATTGAGATGGCTGTACTAATGGTACATTTGTAAAGCTTTGTGTATTCTTGATATTAATTGATACTATTTTTTATTCATTGGGGTGCTGCAAAATAACTGCCTTTTAACCTCAAAATAATGTTATGTTCCAAATTTTCACATTTGCCTTGCAAATAAGTGATCATCTGTTACAGAGTTGAAAAAATCTGGCCTTGGAAATGGAATATCTTGTTTTAATCCACTGAAAAGTTTTAAGTACCTAATTAACAAGATGTAACTTCTTTGTGGAGTTATAACCAAGTATAAGACTGTCTGCTTTGTCTGTACAAACTGCAGATGAAGTCTTGATACTCTGTACTCTTCCCATCCAGGCCAAAGTAAGTTGAAGAAAAGTGGCAGCAGTCTCTATGTTCCTGGTCCTTTTGTTTAATCACGGTCTTGTTCCAACTGCACAGGTAGTTACAAATTTGAACAGAAAGGAAAGTGGTGATGCTAGTGGTTCTGCTTCCTTGGAGATTACATGGGGATATTTTTTCCCCAAAAAAACCTTTTCTAAACCTAAAACCTTGCTGTAGCTCTGCCCTGTGCTCCCCGAGGCTGCTTTCTCTGCCCTGTCTGATAAGTTTGTTGTGATTGGCAGCTGGGAACCCTAGGAGCTGGAAATCATTACGCTGAGATCCAGGTGGTGGATGAGATTTACAACGAATATGCTGCTAAGAAAATGGGCATCGACCACAAAGGGCAGGTGTGCGTGATGATCCACAGTGGAAGCAGAGGGCTGGGCCACCAGGTTGCCACAGGTATGATCTGACTGGTGTAGCTACATGGAGAGAGGCAAATTCATCAGCATGGTCTTGTCACTGGCAGCAAACTCCAGCACCGAAGAGGATTTCTTACAGTGCAGTTTATGAGAGCATCCTGAATTGCCTGGTCAGGTGTTATCTGTTTGCAAACAATTGATAACGTTGTGCCACAGATTTGCTTTTTTATTTAAGAAGTAGCCTTGGACTTGACCATTGGACAGATGAATTCAGTTGTAGAATATAAATTACAGACACCCATGTTAACCTCAAAAATTGCAGCTAAATGAAGAAGTCACTTAGACTTCCTGTGTTTATTTCCCAGATGCACTGGTGGCTATGGAAAAAGCCATGAAACGGGACAAAATCATAGTGAATGATCGCCAGCTGGCCTGTGCCAGGATTGCCTCTGCAGAGGGACAGGATTACCTGAAGGGAATGGCAGCTGCTGGCAACTATGCCTGGGTTAACCGCTCTTCCATGACTTTCCTAACACGACAGGTAGGAGCAGAGTTGTCTCTGATGCAGATATTTTTGCTGCACATCTGCTTCATCCCAGACATAAGAGAACAAAGAGTAGTTGCACTTATTGTAGTGGTTTTGGTTCACCAATTTTCAGATTTCCCGGCCAACGCACCAATTTGTGTGGTGGCCAAATTGCCAGTGCACCCACTAGAATTGGTTACTCGTTTCCTGCTGTGAGATAGGATTAGAAGGAAGGGAAAACAGGCTCAAACTTGAAAGGGTATAAAGAAGAACTTTGGTTTTTGTCAGGTCTAAAGGAAGCCGCCAAGGTCTTCACAGGGATTTTTTTCTATAATTGGTTCCTTTCCTTCCTTACCAAAAAATAAAATTAATACAAAACCAGCACAACTATTGAACTTAATTTCATTTTTATGTTTCTTAAACTGTTTCTTTCTGGAGACACTGGTACAAAATTGCAGTCACAGCAACCTATCCAAAATCTCTCAACATTACTGGATTGTCCTTGGCAGAAGCCACTTAAGCAGTGTTTTTGAAAATGGCTTGAGCTGGGAGAAGAGGGTACAAGAAAACTGGGGGTTTTGTTGCCAAAATTGAGGGATTTTGTTGCTCAGGCCAGCTTTTTGGAGTTTCACAGATTTGCCTGATATCTGACAATTGTAGGAGGAAGCTTCCAGTGGGCAGAGAAAAACAATCTGTGCAGTCCAGTTCTGTCATTCTCAGCACTATTGTATTCAGTTCCACTGTGGCCGAATTATGATGATCTTGTATCTCACATCCTGATTTGCTCTCTCTTTAGGCCTTTGCCAAAGTCTTCAACACAACCCCAGATGACCTTGACATGCACGTTATCTATGATGTGTCTCACAACATTGCCAAAGTGGAACAGCATGTAGTGGATGGAAAGGAGAGGACTCTGCTGGTGCACAGAAAGGGATCAACCAGGGCCTTCCCTCCTCACCATCCTCTCATTGCTGTTGATTATCAAGTAAGTGTAGCTTTGGGAGAAGGAAATAGAGAATTCTGGATTAATCAGACAATTTTAGGGTCCATGATGGATACCTGAATGCTGTGAGTTTGTTTTTTAAGGTAACAGCACTAGAACTCTGGTGGGGTGGCAGTATTTTGCTTTTGTGTGTGATAGATCTTTGGGACACTGAGCTCCTGCTTCTGCTCCACACCCGAAGTGGTTGGAATAATATAAAAGGAAAGAAGTCCTTTATGCCAGGGGCAGGATACAATGGTTTACCTTGTCTCTGTGTTGGACACAAGGCTTTTGATCTACTGGTCTGCCTCCTGCAGTGCAGTTAGTTTTCTAGAATCCTTGATTGCAGGCACCTGAGACAACCAGGGATACTCTCAAGGAATGTTAATCTGACCTCCTTTTCTGGAGATAAGGTTCCTCTCAGACTTCTATTAAGAATGAGGTTTTTCAGCTTTTTCTTACGAATGAATGCTTTGCATCCACAGCTGACTGGACAGCCTGTTTTGATTGGTGGCACAATGGGCACCTGTAGCTATGTCCTCACTGGCACAGAGCAAGGCATGACTGAGACCTTTGGAACTACGTGCCATGGAGCTGTAAGTCAAGAAGTTATTTCAGGGAGGGATTGGGATGAGACTGTCATCCAGAGAATAAAGTTGTTGAGGGTCATCCAATGTGTAATTCATCTGTTGGCCATACAAGCAGAGAGGAGCTTTGCCAGTAGTCTCTGCCCAGGAGACCTGCAAGATAGAAATCTTTGTCCCTTATGGAGTAGCTGTGACTACTTCTGCAGAAAATCTAGGGGATACTGCTTTTTATAAGGTAGATGTTAGGATGAAGATGTGGAGAATAAGCTCCTTTTACAAAATTCTCATATCTCTGAGATAACAGGAGGGATTAACTGTGCTGAGGCTGTCTATATAAAACATCTCAGTAGTTAGAAGGTATTTCCTCCTCTGTTATTCATAGTGTGAGACTATCAATGAGGAAAAGAATTATCTTCCAGTAAATTTCAAGATCTGAGCACTTTTTGGTTTGGGTAAAAAAGACACTTGGAGATGAGTGTGTTAGACAAATGAAACTTTCCTAGCCATCACACCAGAGGTGTGATTTTGCAGGAGCCTGTGACCTGAAGGCTAAATTAATTTCCTGCATTAAGGTTTACTGTGGTCTGTGCTCTCAGTCATTCTGTGTTTGCTTATAATGCAGCAATGGAGGGTTTTTTTTTTGAATAAGAAAGAGTATTGTTTTTCCAAACTGCTACAAAGAATAAAACTAACACAACTGTTGGCCTAGGGTCGTGCACTGTCTCGAGCCAAATCTCGACGTAACTTGGACTTCCAGGATGTACTGGACAAGCTGGCTGACATGGGCATTGCCATCCGTGTTGCTTCTCCCAAACTGGTTATGGAAGAAGTGAGTTTAGTACTTCATTTTCTTAGAAGGAAAAGGGGGTCTTGCTCCCTGCCTGAATGACTCTCCCTGACCTGATTTTTTGCAGTGCTAAGCGATTGCCAGTACTCTAAATATGCAGCTTGTGTGATTTCTGATAGAGCTGTCAGATTTTTTGGAAAATGGAAAGTGCTCTCTATCCTAAAAGCATGCTGAAGGGGGAGATGCCTGATTGACAGGTTTTGGGGGATATGTTTTTTCCTCTTCTGCCTGGTGATAGGGATAATTGCTATCTTTGTGTGAGCATCTACAAAAGTAGCTGTGTTTTATGGATTTCCTTCTTGAATTATGTTCTCCCTGCTTTAAATTTACCTTACACTGCAGCTTTCATGTAGATTAGTTCTGCTTTAAAGATCCTCCTTTAAGATGAGCTCATATTTGCATAAGAAGAGAACTCTGAATGGTCAGAAAACTTTGAATATTATGACTTCCAGTTCCTCTGCATTAGCATGAGTATGCCTTTTCTGTACACAACCTCACTCATAAAAGTGTTAATTGTTTGGCGCTCTGCTTTTCTGGGTGTTGGTGACATGTTGACCACATTGAAGTCTCTACTTAAGAGCAGCTTCCTTGTCAGAATAGGGGTCAGAGAGGGAAACTCTAGAGTTAAACCTTGACTGCTGTCACTGTGGGGCAGTGAAGATAAAACTTAAAGGCTTCCTGTAGAGAAGAAGCTGGAGTCACTTCCTACTAGATGATGAGGCTTGCCATTCTCACATGCTGGGGCACTGATTATCTGAAAAACTGGATTAAAACAGCTAATGTTTTATCTGAAATGTGATGAGAGCTTCTTTGGAAAGCTAAGTGTCTTACAGATTTCTTAGACACGTAAGGTGGACAGATTCTCAATATGTTCACCTACTTCTGCACCCTCCATTTCTATGGTTATTTTTGTGAAGAGTGGATTTCAAAAGCCTACAGCTGACTTCCTGTGACTATGGATTGTTTATGGTTTTGTCTTTTTTTTTTTTCCCCTCCAGGCACCAGAGTCTTACAAGAATGTGACTGATGTGGTTAACACCTGCCACGAAGCTGGCATCAGCAAGAAAGCCATTAAACTGAGACCTATTGCTGTTATAAAAGGCTAGGAGCCAACAAGGCACCAATGTCTCCAGGCCTTACACAGAACTGACTAGAATTACCATCTTCCCATACCTCTTGGACTCTCTAGGATGCTCAAATATCACATTCCTGTTCTGGAAACACAACAGCTGAGGATACACCCATTTTTTAACCACTCCTAGCCATAATTAATGCCCCTCTTCCTTGTTATATGGCTTTCTTTTCTTGTGAGGACAGGGCAAACAAAATAAGTAAGTAAGTATTGGTTTTTATATGCAGTCCTTCATCCATTTCCCTGCTCAGGCAGGACTTCAGACTTGCCCAAGTTGTCACTAAGTGCTGTGCTGTAAGACCACCTCCATAAGTGAAGGTGGTGTACAAAGCAAACCTTCTGTCACCACACCTGAGTGCCTGGAGCTCTTTCTGCATATGGTAGTACTCTGATAGACAGGGTATTGCACATGTGGGCAGGGAAAGTCCTGTGTGCAGGTACCTTTATGCATAGTCTGTACTGTTGCATGTTTTGTGGCAGCTGGGTAAGTAATATGGAGTTGGGAGGAGTCTCCAGCTCGGGTTGAGAGGGGGCTAGCTAAGCTTGAGACACAGTCTTACCCCAGCCTCTCCCATTTTACACAGCACCTGGTGAACTTGGCTCAGGACAAGTAGGCATTCCACAGTCTTTTGGAAAAGCTGAACAGAATCAAGTATGTTGCCTTGAGAGGTTTTGTTAGCCTAGTAAAAGTTGTAACTTGATTTAGAGATGTGCTAATCCAACATTTTAAAAAGCTCTGAGCATGTGAAAGTTGGGTTGGGTAATGCTGCTCACTGTGTCCCCACAGCTCTGATTTAAGAGAGCCAAATTTCAGGGTCAGGCCCAATGTGATGGGACTTAGAGTGTTTCTTTCCACATTCATTAACCAAGGCTGGAGGGGAAGCTGACCATCCCCACTGCACCATTTTGGGGGATTACAATAAAATGGGAAGATGGATGTGGCAGTGTATGTGTCATGTTTATTGTGTGTTATTCCGAGCAGACAACAGACATTTTAGCCACATACGAGCTTGAAACACGTTGTGTTTTGATACCTTGGATCATTCAGAGACATCCATTCGGATGACGGATCTTGCAAAGAATGTGCAGATGGCAGAATTTTTGCAGGACACAAGGAAGGGCAGTGCCGTGCTGTTTTCCCAGCTCGGTTATGACAGGAGTGTGGTGGCTGTGACTTGTCCTTTCCGGGGCCATGCTATTTCCCACCTCGTTGGAAGCCTGCCTGCAAGGCTGGATGCCGGCACAAGAGGGCGGCTGGAGGGAAGTAATACCCCAAAGCAAAAGTGGAGTCCTGCCAAGCACTCGTGTAAGGGGAGCAGATGGTGATTGATGGACTGTAGTGCCTTTTGATGAAACATCCCTTTAAGTGCAGGATCTTAGAAGGCATAATGGTATTTCACTGTTGTAATCACTTTGTTCTTAGTGGTTTCTTAGGTTCAAGTGCTGTGTTTGTGCAGGCTCAGAAGCAGCACGTGTAGTTATAGGCACTGCTGTGAGTTCTTGTGGGTCTGAACCTAAAACTTCTTGTTTCCCCCTCCTTTCTTCAGTGGAACAGCTCCAGATTGCCGTTTCAGAGGTCCGAGACATACTTGCTGAATTTAAAACAAAAATCATTTCAACTAGAAATGTGAGTTAGCCTCCAGTGACTGAAGGAAAAATTTGTCTCAAATCTGCAGAAGTCTGTGTTCCTTGCAGAAGTCTCTGTCTATAAATACTTCTTCTTTGATGTGGAATGTAAGGGAACCTTTAAAACATTCACATTTAAAAATAACCATTTCACAAACACAGTTCCCCTTTCAACTTCTACTTAGCCTTACCATTAAGGGACAAATTCAAGTTTTTTACAAGCAGAAGTCATGAGTACCATGGACATGCTGTCATATGGATGGGATGTATGTCTTAAGTTCTCTGATCATCAGTGTTTATGCATTAGCATTCAAGACTGCAGGAGTTAGCTGTCAATTTTGGTTTCCTGTTTCAAAGCTGGTATTAGTTTTTGTTGTATGTTGTACTATATGAAGTGCTGTTTTTTCAACCACCTAAAAAAGTAAGGAAAAATGTAAGATGTCTCCCAGTTCTTTGTTTGAACCAGGATTTTTTTCCAATTCAAGTCTGTCTTTTTTTCTGCCAATAGGGTTGTCCAACAACATTTTTTATTTTGCATTTTAAAAAATACAAGAAGTGTTAGGTAGAGAAAGCATACAGTATTAAAATTCATGTGCTGAAATACAGGTGGATCTGTAGGAGCATTTTGGCAACACCAAAGAACCAGTGTGATTACTGAACCATCTCTGCTTCCATGGAAGATTACTGAGAACTCTGAAATACCTGTTGATGCACTTTCCTTCCCAAAAGACCGAAAAAGCCTTGGTGAATGAGTGTTTGGCCTTTTTCTTTTGGGTTACCACAGTTAGGAGATCTGGTCTACATCTGCCCTTGGAACTGCTGCACAGTTCTGTCCAACCACAGGCACTCACCTGTTGCCTGCCCAAACTCACTTGGTTCACTCATCTGTGGCCTGCAGCAGGTTTGTTGGCTTGCGCAGGGTGTCTGCATTAAGTCTGCACTTCAGGGTTTGGTTGCCTTTGGGTGACTCTCAGAAAGCCCTGGGTTTGCAGACCAAGCTGGGACTGCTGTTTGTGGGGTGCATACCAGGTCAAAGAGGCAGCACTCAGCCCGTGGGCTGTGTGAGACCCCCAGGACAGCAGTTCCTCACAGCAGCGTTCCAAACGGGGACCTTGTGTTTCGTTTGTCATCGCAGATGGCAAAGCTGGGGTGCAGCTGATGGCCTACCTTGACTTGGTGACACTTTGTGTTCTCCAGGCGCCTAAGTCCCCTAATTCAGCCTCTCCCAAGGGAAACCAGACCCCAGCAAGGTAAGCTGCTGTGGTTTATTTGCACCATACTGCACACCTAACGGGTTGGGAACCTGGTGACGCTTTGTCACCACCCTAGGTCTCCTGGGATTTCTCTTCCCTCTGCTCTGACTTTCCCTGCTTTAAACGCAGCTCTGCAGCACACGCTGCTTCCTCCTACGCTGGTGGTCCCAGGCTGGTGTTCTGGCCCAGGAGGAACAAGTGATCTCTGACACATCTCTGGCACAGGCACCCCCACGCTCTCCTCTGCTCTCCTTTGTTCCTCTCAAACATAAACACACTTAACTGGCCTCTCCTCCCTCTACCGCCCCAGCCTTCCCAGTGATCAGACAGCAATATCCCTGCTGCAGCGTGTGCCAGCACGCTCCCTGCTTGCAGGAAAGCTTCAGTGGAGCTGCAGGCCCTGCCTGTACCTGGCATTTATTTGCTTTGCTCTCTTGAGCTCTGTCCTAGCCTGAATAGTTTTGATCACCAGTGCTTCTGGTTTTCTGTCTGGAAAGGTGGCAGTGGGAGGTGTACAGTGGAAAAGTAGGAGCTCTGCAGTCCCTGGACAGGGAGATACTGGGTAACAGGAGCTTTGTCCCCTGTATCATGGGAGGAAGAAGAGGATGATAACCTCCTGGCATTCACAAACACCAATAATGATGTGGTTTCTGGTGGGGTTTTTGTTTGCAGGAGGGTGGGGGTCATGCTGAGTGATGTGTGAGGTGGGAAAGCAGAAGGTACAGAAATTCCTCTGGTCTCCCATGGCAGATGTGCAGCTTCTTCTCCCTCTCCATCCCCTGCCTGAGCTGTTGCTGCTGGCTTTCATAGCACTGACCACATCCCCATCTTGCTGCACCCTTGCTCCCAAACCCCAGGAGACTGCTTTAGGTCATGTTGTATATATAAATTCAGAAACCAAAATAATCACTAGTCTGAATTGCAGAGATTATGACCAGGAAAGGGAAATTGAATCATCTGCCAGCACTTAATTTAACATTTACTAGCTTAGTAAAGGACACGCAGGGGCTGGGCTGCCCTGACATGCTGAGGTGTCTGAGTCAGCCTTGTATTGGAGCCAATTCCAAGAAATCATCTGGTTACCCAGCTCTCAGCTCTTAGTAACTGTAACCTGTTTGTGCTTTTAATTTAAAAAAACAAATGAACAAACCAAAACCACAGTTGTTTTATTTTTAACTAATGCTTGCTATTGTGGTGCTTCAAATTTGTGTCATTCACTAACAAGTTAACAACCTTTAAAACCATAGGTAGGTTGATGAGTTCCTCCACTGTTTCCCTGCCAAATGTTTAACCACTTCTTGGATGAGGACTAAAAAGGTGTCATTGTAAGTTATTCTTTCCCTCGAAGGTATTTATACTGTAGCTGTTGCTAAAGGGATTTTTGCCACCTTTTATAGCAGTGCTTTTGTCAGGGGATACACAAAGTGCTTGTCCTGAGGCTTTCTCCTCCATTTTGAGTACTTTGAGTATCTGTATATTCTGAATCTAGCCCAAAAAAGGACTTTGTCCAGCCCTGCAGGCACAAGCTGTGTGTATCTGCAGGGCTGGAGGCCTTTCATGGTGGAAGAACTGAGCCTTGCAGAGGAGGAGAAAACTCTCCATCCAGGGACCCCTCTTTGCCCAGCCCAAGACATGCAGCTCTGCTGGCAGGAGGCTGCCTTTGGGTGCAGGCAGTGCTGGGTGTTCTCCTACCCCAGCAGCCCCAGTTGGGCACCTCCATGACACAGAATCCCTCCCCAGGGAAGGGATCCCAGGGGGACTGCAGTGCCCATGGGGCAGCTGTCAGGCCACAGAGGGGAGAGCAGGGAGGGAGAACCCTGCTCACAGGCATGGTGTGCTAGGAGCTATGCACTGCTCCTGTCCCACACCTCAGTCCCAGGGCTGTGAGGTCACCTGGCCTTCACAAATCCCATTAGGAAGTTCAGATGTGCAGGCTGCTGGCTGCTCTTCTGCCAGACCACACGAGCTCTTCCATTAATGGTCAGCAGATGAAGCATAAATTTTATCCTGATAGAGAACCCCAAATCCCTGTTTGTGCCAATATTCCTTTCCTTGTCTCTCAGGCAGAAATTCCAAAAATTTGATGATTTATCAATAGCAGCCAAGAGCACCATTGCTGTCTCCTTTCCCCCTGCTTCTCTGACAGAAAGTGAATCCTCCATCACAGACTGGTCCTGGAAAGAAAAGTTCCACTTAAGGCTCAGACATTCAAGTCCATCATGGACTTTTCCAGCCTGTACCAAGTCACTCCATCTTCCTATGCCTTGGTGCCCTTTTTGCAAATAGGAATAAAAATCACTTCCTTTAATCTCACTTTTTATTGGTCTTTCCTATTTAAATACAAATCTGTGATTCAGGGACCAGATCCTTCTGCTCTGCCACTGCTGAGTGCTGCTGATCACAGTGGTGATGAGTGCTGATCACTTGCTCTCTGTGGAGCATGGCCTAAGTTGTGCCGTGCTCAGTGCATGCTGTCTTCTCCTGAGGCTTCAGTGCTGCTGGAGGGATGGGTTTATTCCTGTCACAGTCTAAACTGCAAGTAGGAGAGGGTGTAAGCTGTTCAGAGTTTCAAGAGTCATGACAAAATTTAGAGTAACTTTTTCATAGTCTTCTGGCTAGAGCACAGAGCCACTGAGCCAGACCCTCATCTTAAGTTCAGTGTTAGTGAGTACCTAAATTCCTCTGTGCTCATGTGAAATGCTGAACCTGCCCCTTTGCTTTGGCCATCTTTGTGTGCTAAGGGACAGAAGCTGAGAGAGCAACAGGTTGCTCTCTCAGGGTGGACTAAGGACAGGGACAGAGCTAGATGGATGCTTTCAGTCAGGAAACATTCAACAATGGATGGCAGCATGTAAGGTTTCATTTCACTTTACTTCACACTGAACAGTCCCACCTGAAGAACCTCGAAAATCTTAAGATCAAATTAAAATGCTGCATGTCAGGGAATAAAACATTTATTTGAAGGGAGGCCTTTGGTTTCAAGCAAAACCCTTATGCATCAACCAGAAATTGTTTTGTTCTTCAGCTGCTCGTGTTTGCCATGGGAACAAGCTCTTAGTGTTGTGCCATAAGAAGTGAAGAGTCCTGAGCCCCCAGCCCTGAGTGAGTGCCAGAGTCCATCTTCACAAAGGGCCCCTCATGACAGTGTCCCCTCAGCTCTGCCTTTGCCACCTGCATCTGCCATTCTCCCCAGCCTCCACGGCACCACCAGGAAAGAAAGGCTGGATTCACTTTGGTTTGTGTTCAACCCACCTTTCACAGCGCCTGGTGCACCCATCTCCCCCCCTCCCCATCTCTGGTGATTCAGCCAAAGAATTTTAATCTCCATAGTCTGTCTGTAGTTGTAAAATATAATACCAATGGAGCTGGGCTTTTTTATCCCGAAGCCATGAAACTGTTGTCAGAAGAAATAGATACGCACTAGTGAGGGGAACAAAGTGCTGCTGGGGAGGATTTGACTCAAGCCAGCACTTCAAATGGAAATTTCCCTGTTTGAAGTGGATATGTCCTTCATCCCTACACCTTTCCTCTCTGTTAAACTGCAGGAGCGAGGGCTCATAGGGTCTGATCACAGGGGGAAGGGGGTCGACTCCTGCTCTGGCTCTTGTCCACAGAAAGTTCCCATCACCTGGCTGTGGGTGTCCTCACTGCTCAAGGGAGCCCTGCAGGAATGGTTTTTGGTGTGAAGGGGCTCCTGCAGACCAGCTTGGGAAGCACCTCAGCCAAAGATACAATAATAAAAGGAACTAGCTCATAACTGAATGACAGTTTAAGAGTTGGATTTCATGTCTATATATTGTGTCTTGCTGCTCTGTGTGCAGCAAATTAAAATGGCTGTACTAATGGTACCTTTGTAAAGCTTTGTATATTTTTTTATATTAATTGATGCTATTTTTTATTGATTGGGGTGCTGCAAAATTACTGCATTTTAACCTTAAAATAATGTTATGTTCCAAATTTTGCAGCCCCAGGGCTGCAAGCTGGGAGCTCTCCACACCTGACCAGCTCTGGGCATGGGGGTCTGTCCATGTAAACACTGAGCCTATCCCAGGCACTTCAGATCACATCACAAAGGTCTTCCCCTTCCTTCAAACACATTTGAAGCCTAAAGGAAATAGATCAAACATATAAATTTGAACTGAGATTAATTATACATTTGCAACTGGAGGGGGAAGGGGAAAAAAAAGCCATTAATGTTTGTCTGCATTAACTATGCCTGTGGCGGTGTTTCTTTGTCTTTGCGTGTGATGATACTCCATGAGATGCTGGGTCTGGTTCCACCAGATCTCTGGAAAAGCCTCAGAGGCTTCAGGAGACTGCAAATGTGTTTCAGCAGGAGGCAGACAAGGAGAAGGGAAGAGCATTGGAGGAGCCTTTGTTGGGTAGCTGGAGGCTACTTCTCAGCTCCCCGATTTCAAACAAGTGTAATTATCAGTTGGATAGGGTTCAGGACACCGAGGGAGCTGCCAGATCTTTCATGAGGAGGTGAGTTTATCCCACTGAATCTAGGATAAAAAAAAAGTCAGGAAAGAGGGATATAATTTAACCATGTAAGTGTTGTCTTACACTCATAATGTACCAGGTGGAATATACTCTTGATAGCTTGGTTTATACACCTTTTCCCTTTGGAGCACTTGTGTAATATTTTTATATAAAACCTGGCTGAAATGAAAAAGCACTTGAAATTTCTCGATAAAACCTATTCTCTTAAGAGCTCCATCCCAGTGAGTCTCATTAAAAATTAGGACCTGATCTTCCAGGAATCTCAACAACTCTTCAAACCTTTTGAACATTTTTTACTCTGCCCTACAAACTGCCTTTTCTTAAACCTCTCAAAGTAAACTTTAAGTAAGTCTAATGAATTTCCATTCACACATTTCATGGTGTGGAAGCCTTAAGCCTTCAGATCTGTCAAGTCACTTTCCTAATTGTTACAGTGAAGTTACTGTCAATATTTGAGCATACACTTGTGAACTTTGTTCTCAGTATTATCTCAGTTAGGGCTAGCTGAAAAAAGGAAATGGTTGCAGAAAACAAAAACCCATAACTGCCTCTGTTTTGTGGGCATGGGTCAATACAAATACATTTTAAACATAATTTCTAATTATGTTCTTCCAAACTGAAAACAGCCTCATTTACAAATTGATGGAATAAAACTTTTCTTATCTGCAGAACTTCAGGTATAAAACACAACACATCATCCTGATGATTTCTGGGCACAAATTGCTGCTGCCATTGTAACACCTGAGTCCCAGCTTATACCAGATGACACCTGCCCAACAGGAGCTCCAAGCCCCTGCTCTCCAGACCCTGGTGCCTGCTCTCGTAGCTGCTCTGTGGTGCTTGCCCCACACATTTCTGTGCCTACATCTGCACCCAGGCTTCATTGCTGCATTCTTATTTTATCTCTTGTAATCAAGAACATTGTAGGAAACTCACCAGTGGCTTTCTCAGGGGTGCTCTTTTTACCCCCTGCTTCAGCCATGGAAAGCCTGGCCAGAGACCCCATAGACTTCATTCTTGGGAAAAAAATAATCCTGAGTCTGTAAATGTGTTCCTTAAGACAGTGACCTCAGTGAAATCCCAGCAAAGTTGGCAGAAACTAGCCAATGCTCAAAGTGTTTTGTCAGTTGCAAAAGTAAATTTAAAAATGTTTAAATGCAATATGTTTTTCAATAACAGAGCCAACTAATTTCATTCACCTCTGAAGGCATTGACCACTCGTATTACAGAGCAATTCAACTATTTCATGGTGGTGGCATCGGAGGCTGTTTTGTTTTGTCAAAGCAAGCTCCCCCAACACATGCAGCTCCAACTCAGCAGCCTCTTGAAACTTGCTTTTAGTAAAAATCAAACCAGCTGGTAATGAGATTCTCAGACAGGATAAGACAAACACCACTTAACAACCTTATGCTTTATGGGCTCGTTAATGTAAATGGAAATTTTAAAGCTTTCATAGTGCTGCAAAATACAAAGCTATGGAGCATGCTGCACATAAACAGAGGCATTCGTACTGCTTGTCATGCTAGCAGCTTTGATCTGTCCTAACAGGGCCCTGGGGATCTGCACCACTGCTTGCAATGGGGCATTGCCCCTGTGAACCAGGGCTACAGCATTACCCAGCTGTGTTGGGGGCAGACTGCTGGGGTTGGGGGGCTGAGGGAGGCAAGAGGGAAAAGGGCTTCTCATGGCTTTTTGCCTGGCTTCAGCAGTGGTCTGCATTAGTCAGCAGTGAAATGCTCATGGCAAGCAGGATGCCAGTGGCATCGTTGTCCTGACAGCCTGGTAGAGAGATTTATCTGTACCTACCACCCTCACTGTAACTGGAATGGAATGGAATGGAATGGAATGGAATGGAATGGAATGGAATGGAATGGAATGGAATGGAAGTAGCTGCAGCTGCCGGCTCTGCAATACCAGAGCAAGGTATTATTTACACCTTAAATAATACCTTTAAGATATAATTTATACTTTGCAAAGTATAAACCTTGCAAGGGCAGGTTTATCTACAAGCACAGGGGCCCTGGGTGCTTTCACTCACACAGGGGATAAGAAACCCATGCAACCAGCTCCTGGTAAAACATTACAGGGGCAGTCTGGTAATGTTTTCCAGTAGGGCAGGATTTACTGGTGTTCCCAGCACAGAGGCAGGAGGTAGACCATGCTGTTGTTGAAACAGAGGAATAGCTCAGAGCTGAAGTCATCTGGGTTTATCACTTTGCTCCTGACAGCAGGTGGGCTGAGCACTGTAATCTTCTCCTCGCTGATAGAGCACAGCCTGCTCACAACTGCTCAGCACTTTGATAAAACATATACTTGGAGGTATTTTGCAATGATGAACAAGAAAAGGTGAATAAGAAGTGATGGTAGGTAAATAAATGTGATGTGTCTGAGGTGCAGGAAAACATATTAAATTGGGGGGGAGAGGAGGGGGGTGGTTTGGCTTTTTCCCCCATAATTAATCCTCTCCAAAGATGTCATATCTGATTTGTTCCCGTTTCCCTTGTTTCAGCCATGCAGCTGATATGGTATCAATCAGTGTGCTGCACCTCAAAACCACTTTCTTGTCTCCCTCCCCTGTTCCACACTTCCTCCTTTTCCCATGCACAAACACCACAACACACACTCCTGTGTTTGTACCTCTGGCTTATTTCATTTATGCTTTACATAGTTTATTATCAGTTCCACTGGTGAAGCCCCAGTGTGCTTTAACCTCTGCATGAGTGATCCCTTCGGATAAGCTGTCTGCAGCTGAGGCTGGAACTTCTTCAGTGCTTTTCACATTTAAAAAGCTACATCAAGAGAGCAGCCCCACATAGCAAAGTGCTGCAGTAAAGCGCATACATGAAAAGATGTGAAAATTCTGTTTATTTGTAACTACTTGTTCTCTTTGTGATCTCAGTGCAGATGGAAGAGATTGGTTAGGGTTCAGTGGTGACATCTTATAGCCCTGGAACACAAAAACCTGTTTTATATGCCCAGAACCACACCACATCAAACCAAAATCATGGGGACAATCAAGCTGCTTTGTGAGCAGCATAGTAAATGCAGCTTGCCTCAGCTTTGTGCTATATAAGCCCCAAAGCGTCACTGCTCACTACCTTCCCACAGTTTCAACTTTTCAGCCTCTCACAGATCATTTGTGTAGCCTTCCCCTCCCCCCCAAAAAAACCCACAAAAAACAAAAAATCACCTTCAAAACATTTAATTTTTCTAACTAGCCCCAGTAGAACAGGCAAGAGGTGACACAAAGCACATGTGCCTGCTCACAGCTGGCTGGTGCCTGTGGGCTGGCTGACCAGCACATGAGCCAATGTTAGCTTTCCCCTCTTCAAGGACTTTGCAGTAGCATATTTTTCTACTCTGGTGCCACCAGTGCTCATGGACCAGGTAGGAATTTCATGTATTTGACACCTCTAGCTCCAGTTGTATCAGAATTGAGCAGAGGGGTCTTCAAAATTTTCAAGGGAGGGTCTTCACTGCTCTAACTTGTCCTCTCAGCAAAGGCAACTTGAAGAACTTTTCCACTGCCCTGGTAGAGGATAGTAAGTGCACAGTAAGGTAGAAAAGAATTGTATAAGAATCATGTGGGAAATACTTGAGTGAGCATTCACACTGGATTTTAATTTACAAGCACACCTTCAGGCTGATGGAGAATGGTGCTCATCTTGCATTTTCAGAGCTTCTAGATGTGTAGCAAGACAGCCCCATGAAAGATCTGAGTGCAGCTGCAGTCTTGCTATTTTGCTGCTCCCCATTTACCTAGAATTATTTCTACCCTATAGCCATCTCTTTATATTCTGAAGGTTACTGGTGAGAAGCACCTGCTGAAGTTATATTTGCTTAGGCTATTCTGGAAAGGCTTACTAAGACCTTACTCAGATATGGCACATACCTCAGCTTACTTCAGCAGTGATCTCCTGTTGGTACCTCTTCAGAGGCTCTCTTAGAAATGTTTTGGATCTTGTTTTCATTCTTGCCTAATTATGCTGGAGACAAATGTTTTCAAAGGTACTGTGTGTGTGTGTGTGTGTGTGTGTGTGGACATTCCCTGTCCGTTTATTCCAGTGAGATAAATTGGCCCTGATTGCTTTACTGTCTGAACATGACTTTTCTATAGTGCCTTCTGGTTTTCTTTTCTTTGGCCACATTACTGACTCTGGGTAATATAACATGAAAGGATTGTGGATGGGCTTTTACAAACAAATCAGCTAAATAGCTATTAGAGGATTAACAGCAATACCATGACCGGGAAACACATCTTTAAAATGCTGATAATATCAAGAAGCAAATGGATTTGTAATTTAACAGCAGTAGAGGGAAGACTTCAGATGTCTGTTTTTTTCAAGATTCAATAGAAAGATTAAAGTGTCTGCTTTTGGTGTGCAAGAGTTAGATAAAGCTGTAGTATGGTTACCTACAGATAGCAACATTCACCTTTCTTGTAAATAGTAATTGTCCCATGTGGAGAGAATTCCTCTGGTCAACACTTTTGTTAAAACTTTAATTTTCATGGTGACAAGTTGGATCATTTTCTGCTTTAAAGTTTGATAATGATACACTTTAGAAGCTTTGAAAAAAACCTTTGCATAGACAGAAACAGCTTAATAAAGCTTTTGAAACATGGCATTCACTTTAAACCTTTGCTGATACCTGGACAAAAGCACCAATGCATATTTAGGAAATCTTGTTTTCTACTTGCATGTGCTAAGATTGCACAAGAGGTTTGCATAACAACATGAACTGTGGGAAATAAAAATGTACCACTTTCCTCAAGAGAGGGGTTCAATCTGTGACAGATTTTCCCCACAGAAAGCATTTCCTTTTCATCCAGAAATTACTTTTTTAATATAAAATTAAATTAAAATGCATGTGCCATTCTGGTTTTTGCATCCTCAGCACTGAGGTTGGATTGGGAGGTATTTTAAAGATATCTCCAGAGTTGTTAAAGATGTATAGTCTATAAAAAAGACAGCCTTATGCAATGATGGCCCAGGGTGGGATAATTTCCCCTCCATTAGATGGGAGCACTGAGGAACATTCCACCTGAGAGATGAAATAGGCAGAGTCACAACCTAGTCCCCTTCTCCTGCCAGCTGCTCATGGAGAAGGTGGCACAGTGCACCATGTCTCTGAGGTTTGGGAATTAACGATTGAGGCTCCTGGATCTTTATCTGTCAGGGTCAGACATCTGTGGTAGCAATCTGACCTAAAAATTCATCTGTGGACTTATCTGACATGTCCTGCCCAGGAAATAATGGTCACTCTGGCAATTTTTATTTTTAATGGTTTGGTTTGATTTGGCTATTTATTGTCAGTATATCATGAAGATGCTTTTCATCTTCAGAGTGCTTTCCAAAGAAGTATATTTCACAGAATTTGCCTCTGATACTCTGAGGGAGGGCATGTTTTTAATAGATGACAAAGATTTAATCTCTGCTTTGAGGGAGAAATGCAATTCAGGCTTACTCACAGAACTGCCAGCATCAGTTCCACATTTCCAGAAATCTCAAAACTGAGTCAGAGAGAGAGACAGGTTGAATATCTTGCCAGAGAAACACAAAGGAAAGAAGAAAATCCAAGAAACAATGGAACCCAATGAGACCTTTGGACCTCTACATTACTGTCCTTTCTTGGGTAAGAAATACAAACTCTGCACAGCCAGAAATGAGTACATTGGCTCTGGATTTGAACTGTCCAGGTAACTAAACCTCAGTTTTTGTGTCTGGCAAACAGCCTCTGCAAAAGTAATAGCCCTCAGAGAAACAAAATAGTCACTGGAAAATGGAGCTGTCTCCCATGTAAAGGGTAAAGAACAGCACCTGTGACTGCCATGGACACAGGAGCTAAAAGTGTACAGATGTTGAGAATAGTCTTTTAGAAGCAGAAGAGTATTTTTATACCAAATAATTTTTATAAGATGCCCAAAACACAAACCTGCTCCTTTATCTAAATTTTAAAATCTAGATGAAAAATTTAGTTTTATAGGTGGCAGTTTGTATTTATTCCCTTTCAGTTTTCTCTATTTTTTCCTGAAAAGTTATTATCCCTGCAACCACAGCTGTCCTGGTTTTTACTGATTAAAAGTGAAAAAGACACAGGCAGGATTTATCACATTTTTTTATTTAAAGGAAATTTATGGACACATTTTGAGGTATTTGATCAGTATTTGTTCTTATTTATACATGAGTATTTTTTCAGGTGTTCAGTCAACATGACAGAAAGGAAAGAAAAAAAAGATACAAAAACATTTCATCAACACAAGACCAAAAAACCAAAAGTTTGAAAAGTGTGTGGAAAGTGGAGGGCAAGAAGTTTACTCCATATTCAGAATGGGATTTAAGCCTTGGAGAAAGGCAGATTTTAAAATGAATTGGAGAGAAGTTCTCATTTTAAGTGGATGCAATCCAAATTAAAGGTATTCCATAGATTTTGAAGTATTAATTTTAAAAGCTGTGTCCTTAGAAAAAGTAATACATTATTCTGAACAAAAGAAGAAATACCTACATTTTCATGCCGATGTAAACCGATATATTCAATGCTTCCCTTTTTTGTACACATCACTGTCAAACCATTACAGGTTATATTTCTAAGCATATAATTTCTGAACTGCCAAAGGCACAATCAAGACTATTTTGTCCATGAACTCAGATTTCAGAAAAGTAGGAAAAAGGCTTTAATTTTTTCAGTTTCTTGAGTGAAGCTTTGCTTTTGAAGGTGCAGTTTTACGGAACTCTGTTTCCCTCTTCCTAGCACTGACTGGAATGAGTGTCCAGCTCTATCCTCCTGAAAATTATCCTTAGAATAATCACCAAAGAGACAGTGTCCACAGTATGAGCTGTTTCTTTCACTTCAAAAGATGCTTTAAAAGAAATTAATTTCCAAGTATAGCCCTTTTTTATTTGAAAAATTGTTGTTTCATAAATAGAAGCATTTCTGTGAGTTTTCTGAAATATTTAGGGAAATATATTTTAACTAAATCTTACCTTCCCCAGTCCAAGTGTTTGCAGTGCAGTGCAGTGCATCTCAGGTTAGCAGTCAGGAAAAACAGACAGTAAAACTCACTGGACAAAGCAGGAGAAAGGGGAGGGGAATTTTCTGAAATGGATTTATCTGGTTTTACTGTCTCAAGTGAAAGGCAGAAGAAAATAGAACAGAATAAAAGCTGAATGAAAAGTCAAATGCAAATATTGCTCCAGTTTAACAAACAATCCAAAGGAAGCTTAGTAACACAGCTGAAGCAACCTGAGAGATATCTGTTTGTTTACAAATCACGTTTAAGTTTTATACAGGGAACATTCAGAGTCCTTTTTTTCTGGTTGTTTTTTTTTTTTTCCCCTCCCTATCTGTTTCTCCTTTCCCTGACATTAATTTTCATCAGTAGAAAATTCCCCAGGGTTTGAAATAGTTTTTCAGCCAAACTTGAAGCTGTCTGTGTCCAGAGAGGAGACCTAGCTGCCCGTCTCCTCAAATTCGCTGTAGGGGGATGATGCTGCAGAAGTTTTGGACTCTCCATCGCTGTTGCACTCCCGGGGGGAAGCCTGGCTGGGAGCTCCCGGGCGCTCCTGGGCAGAGAGCGTTTCCTTAGTGTCAGAGCCTAAGGGATGGCAGTCCAGCAAGCTCTGCAGGTGTTTGATGTAGCTTATGGCAGCTCTCAGGGTCTCCACTTTGCTGAGGCGTTTGTCGGAGAATTCCTTGGGCAGGTGCTCCCGCAGGCGCGTGTAGCCTTCGTTCACGCAGCGCACCCGCTGCCGCTCCCTCTCGTTCCTCTTCCGAATGAAGGCAGGCTCCAAGGAATAGTCATAGATGCCCATGTAGCCGGGAAACGGGACGTAGGAGATGCGGCCTGTGTGCCCACTATAGGCTTGCTCCCAGTAAGATGGGTCCAGGTGGAAGGGAACCCCAAAGGGCTCTCTCAGGGGTACCCCAAGGGGGTGCATGTGGCTGTTAGCCAGGGACACAGCTCCTGGAAATGCAATCCTCTTCAAGAGTCTATCATCCTCTTTAGTGCTGCCCATGCTTCTTTGTTTTCCTCACCAGTGAGAGGTTAGCCCGTGAATTTGGCTTCCAATGTATTAATCCAACATTTGTATAGGTAGCCTGCCCCACAGGCTGCAGCTTCCTCCTGTGGTGTATTAAAACTCGGATCTCAAAGCAAGGCTAACAACTCAGGAGGTCCACACTGTGCCTGGAAAGCCTTGTTGCTTCTATAGGTGTAGGATGCCAGTTAATGGAAGCTTTGAGGACCATCGCTTCACAATTTAAACCCTTCTTTTCCTGTGATCTTCATATTTCAAAAGATAATAAGAGGGTTCCTGTGTATTCCTTTTCTCTCCACTTGAAATTATGACCATAAGAGTTAATGCCAAACATAAATAATCTTCCAGGCTCTAAACACTTCTCATGTATTGTAATCCATTATATCGTTTGATATAATTGTCTCCAAAAGATGGGTAATTTGCAAAGTTTACAGGGATCTTCAAAGTTTTGGCAGAACTCCTCGCTCTCAGGAACCAAGGATCTTCTGTCATCTAAAAAACTACCCAAAGGCTTTTCACAATGAAATCCAAAAGACAACTGCAAGCTTTGTTGTTTCGGCTGCTCTGGTCTAACTGAACCAGCTCACAAGCAGTTTGCAAAACTTATATGGCATATCTGTAGCTTTCTGGGGAAGATGAGACATCTTCAAAGGAAAGAGTGCTCTCTTGTGGTTGCAAGTCTTGTCAGATCAAGAATGTACTACGTGCAAACAAAAGAAGAAAACTGCCTTCTTTGCCCTTAGAGAGGTTTTATCAAGAAGTGTGAGTTTCACAAATTGAACGTGAGCGTTTTGGCATTTTCAAACAGTTTTCAATGTTTTGTGTGTTTCTGCTCATTGTAGGAATGTTCTGGTGATCCCTATGACAACTTGCCTCAGATAAACAAACACAAAGGTGATGTCCTGATAGCCCCATGTGTACCTATTACCAGATGTTTATGTGGATTTTGGCTTACCTGATGGACCCTACACACTGCTTTAATGGGAGAGATGAAAGTCCCTCTTGACCCTGCCAGGTCTGTGCTGTGCCCTCCAGTTTGCCTGCAGCTTGCCAAAGCAAACAGGTAGACAAAAGACAAGGACTTCTGGCAGTATAAAGTCCTGATGTCCTTGTCCGTGCCTTTCCTCTGAGATACCCTGCTGTGTAAGGATCTTCCTCTGCAGCAACTTGATGGTCTTTGACTTTTCCCATGTTGTTCAAGAGCTCCATGGTTAAAGATTTTTGTTGAAAATGCATTTTCACAGTTAATTGAATCTCCTTTTTTGGCCATCATCAATTTGGGGAATTGAATGTTTGGTCTGGGAGAGCTGTGGGAAGCGACAGATATGAAAATGTACAGGTATGTAGGTAGGCTCTTTAAAATTTAAAATTGTTCTTTTGCTCAAAGTGAAAGTTGCCGCCCTGTTCAGGGTTTCATGCGAAACTGCCTCAGAAGTGTCAGCAACTGAAACAACATTCTCCACTCTGAAACACATCTATGCCTCTGCTGAGTTAGAAACTGGAAGCAATGATGTGAGTAGCATGCATTTTTGAGTCAGCCTTTGTATCTCTGCTGGCCTATTCTGCAGCTTCAAAAAATCCAGTGGTAATCTTCAAAGTACGATGAACGTACAGGCAGACCACTGCAGACAGACGTGAGTGAGAACAGTCCTGCACTCTGGCTAATATCAGAGGTAGAATCAGCACCAAAACGTCTCAAAACCCTGAGCAAAACTTACTGGGGAATGCCCCATGGTATGTACAGCTCATTTCAGATCAAATAAGTGAGAGTCATTCTGCCTTTTAAAAAATCTTTGGGAACAGTTGATCAGGATGGACTTTTCAATATTACTTGCACTCCAAACTCCATTGTCCAGAAATGCTTTCAGAAATTAATAGTTCCTTCACTATAGCACTAGGCTAGGCCAGGACTTCTATTTTTCTTAAAGAGAATGTTGACCTCTAAGCAAATACCTGAAGTAGGCAAAGGCCATTTGATCTGTGCTACCATTAGATTTAAAACACTGCTCTCTGGCAGGATTCCTGTAAGGAAATGGATGCATGCCTCTTGGGGGGGTCAGCTGCCAGATCATTTCACAGCTCTCCGTGACCTTGCCAGCAGCCTGGCCATGTTCAAAAGGCAGGGTTATGTTTCAGTTCTGTCATGCAAATACACTGTGCCCTGCTACCAGACCTCTTTTCTATGTTTACTGTAAATGCAGGCCACCAGCACTTTCCAGAGTGTCAGAATTGCACCTGTGCGAAAGACATCTGACAGAAAAACCCACGTTGCTAATCCTTTCGAGAAATACATGAAGAAAGATAACAGGTAAATGTTAGTTGTTGGCCTGAATTATTGAAGCTGATCTCATATCAAACCGACTCTGAAGTCTGAATTTGTTTGTGTGCAACAGAAATGAGAAAATATGCCATGGGTTTTTGATGAATGTGGTATCTTGTTGACAATCTAATGTCACTTGCTCGGAAAGGGATTTGCCCTTGGGCAGAGAGCCAGAGCAAGGCCAACACATCTTACATCCCACTGCAGGTCCTTGTTGAGAGCGTGAGCAGGATTAAAGCAATTTATCATTCCTGTACTGACTTCTGCACAAAGTCTCAAGTCTGCACATGCAGACACAGTGAAAGTAGCAGCACTGGACCACCAAAGGGAAAGGCTAATACTACATGAATAATGTTCCTGTTTTAAGACAAGCTTTTGATCTTCTTTCTTACACTGTTTCACCAACTAAATCCTCTTCACACCTTTGTCTGGATGAAGCTTTGACTCCAGAATGCAGTATCTGCCACGCTGATACAAAGCAGAAAGGCCTGGTTTGCTTTTCAGGCAGTACAAATCAGGTGTTCACTGCTCTACAGTGGCAGAGCCAGTGCTCTTTACACACATATTGTATGTTTAGCTTTTACTTAGGTTTTGGGGTTTTGGTTTCATTGTTGCTTTGTTTTTTTTTGTTTTGTTTGTAAATACAAAGCGTAAGCGGACTGCTGGGAGATTCCTTACGCGCTCCATCATCTATGGTATTCAAACAGATTCTTTTCCTTTTCTTATACTTCACTATAAGCACTTAATTACCCAGCCAAAATTAATAGAAAATACTGTTGACATACCCAAAAATAAAACATTTAGGCATCTTCTTTCCAGATACAACTTAATTGTGTTTTTAATTGCATATATCCTAACACAGTATCTGAAAGTATGTAATTTTTGTACCAAAGAACCCTCAACATGTTCCCCCTCCCACATGAACCATAACCATGAATTACACAACTGACATTACACAGTTATTTGAATTACTTTGAATTATTCAAAGAAACAATTCCTCTTTGACCCTGTGTCCCACTGTGTATGAAAAGAAAGTAATTGGTGGAAATATTGTTGTAGAAACACAAGAGTCAGCTGAACATATGCAAGTCCACTAACTTCCCAGTAACCAACATAACAGACCTGCTAGCTGTTTTATCTGTGAACATATTGCTGAGAAGGAAGAAGAAAATACACTGGGAATTTAAGATTAAACTCTCACAACACATATGCATTTCTTGTATTGAAACTCTCATAATATTGTGTGTTTCTTATACAGTACTGTGCTGTAGTTATGCCAAATTCTAGTATCTATTATACATACCAGAGGTCGTCTAGGCTGCTGCAATTTATTAACAGGTAAAAAAATATGTAATTAATAGATTCTCTTGTTAACTGCTCTCACAGAATCATAGCAATAACTTTGCTTGAGACTGAGGTGCAGAAATACAGGATTGTGTAGGTGTCTGTCTTCTCCTGTTTTATCTTTAAGCATGGGTCATCATTTCCAACCCTACACCTAGAAGTGAAAGCTGCACATAGACTACCTAGGATTCATACTGTGATTATCACCAAAATATTGGCCTGCAAAGTGCTGGCAAGCCAATAAAAGGTGATGAGAAATTTGGATTTTTGATGGTTAAAATGTCCTTTGGGCATAATCTTCATTCCAGTGTTATTTTGCTTGGTGTGAGAAAGAACCCAAGGGCAGGTTTGCAATAGCAGAAGAGAACTAATTGTACCAAGACATGGGCATGGCCCAGAAGGGACTTTGGCTCACACTGCAGGGAAGGACTGAAGCATGTTTACTGCATCTCTTTCCCCTGTGGTTTCAGGGTCTCCCTTATTTTTCTGTATGTCTCCAGGATCTGAAGATAACTTGAAAAATTGCTCAGCAATTTGTTCCTCATGCAGCAAGTACCGCTGTAAATGTCAATAAACCAGGCTTTCAGGAGACACAGTGCAGTTGTCTTATCAAAACACTTCACATATAATAAAAGTGTTTGGTATATAAAAAAATACCTTCCCTTGCAGAAGAAACAGTTCCCAAATGTGTTTTATCACAATACCTTGGGCATGCACATACATCTCTGTAGACAGAGATTAATTTCCCATTCAGTGACACCTCACATTATCACTGGCTTCCTTTGATACTTCTGCTTGAAACTGGTAGTTAAGATATCACTAGTTCAAGGGAGTAAAGTGACTACAGAAAAAGCAGGAATCTCAGAGGGCTCAGTCTTGAAAGTAGGAAAAAATACTCTTATCTACATATGACTACATCCAATCTGGCTCATAGGCTCCAAGTATCACTTTCAGCTCAGATAGCTGAAATAGTGCAAAGATTTCATTGCCAGGGCACTTCTGCTGTAGAATTACAGTATCATAATTGGAATTAAGACAAATGAGGGCATGGGATAACCTAGCATTGGAGGACAGAACTGAGATGTACTGAGTGTGACCTTGGAGTTTTAAGGATGAGGACTGAAAATGGAAGGTCTCCTGTCACCTCCTATTAGGGGATGCAAAGTGAGGAGACAGACTTCTGGGCTTGTAGTCATTCACTGTAGGTACTAAGAAAGATGTGAAGCTTTAGTACCAACATATCGAAATGTGGGACTACACACACAAAAATGAAACAGACCTAAAGCCCCCATCACAGGATTAGCAGTCCGTAAAAACCTGAGGACTTGGTGAGTTCTTTTCTGACTTGCTGAGATAATGTTTGTGGGCCAGTTGGGACAGTTAGTCATGATTAGGGTAAGGATTGTTTGGTTTGGTGGAGGAGAGGTTGTGGGACATACGGTAAATTACATAAAGTCATTCTTTAGGTCATGAATGACAGAGACCTGGACTTACTTTGCCTAAATGTACTCCTTTAGATGTCAGATATTTAGACTAAATCCATTATGCAGGTCCCAGTCTCAGGCCATAGACACAGAAAGGCACCTCTAAAGGGAATTCTTCTCACACATCTTGGACACCTACGTCAGGATGGGATGAAGCACTCTCTGCAGCAAACTATTTCCCTCCTTCAGCTACAGAGAGACCTTGAGAAACAAGTGTATAAACGGTGTTTAACTTTCTGACAAAGCCAAAGGAGGAGAGTACGTTTGCACCACCAGAAGAATAGACAGCTTTGTACTGAACTAAAACGACCTCTACACATTTAGGCTCTTCAGATCATGGAATGATCCTTACAGATCCTACATTTAGGTTCTTTAGATCAAAACAGAGAAGACAGAAAAACACTTTGAACTTCCTCCTGTGAAGACCTCCTATCGAGGGACGGCTCATTTAACGAGGCATCACTTAAGCGTCGGGCACAAGCAAATTACGGAACCCCATCACAGTGTTCCAGGGAGCAGCCGCTCGCCCCTGCTCCCTTTGAGCAGCGTACAGGACGACTATCCACGTGTCGCAGGCGAAAGCGAACTACAGAACTGCTCGCACACATCCGGACACCCCTTTGCCTTGCCACCTTAGCCAGAACTGCACGTATGATCAACCACAACTGAACGACGATGTCCAGAACGCAGCTGGGCACCTACGGGCTGATGGTACCGGAGGACACAAAAAGCTGACGGTAAGAGATACGAGGATGTAATGAGAGCGCAGTGAGAGAGCGGGGCATACTGGGCGGGTATACTGAGCGGAAAACCGGAGCACCGCGCCCTTGTGCAGGAGGCGGCGCGGGAAGCCTCGGACAGCGTTCCCAGCCGGGCGGGGAGCGGCCGAGCCCCGGGGCGGTGCCGCCGCTTCCTGGCTCCGGCTCTCGGCGGCGGAAGCGGCCCCTGCCCCGGCTCCCTCCCTCCGCCGTCCCCGCCTCCCTCCGCCGTCCCCGCCCGCGCCGGGCCCGCGCCGCCCGGGTCCCGCCCATGAGGCGGCGGCGGTGGTGGGGGTTGCGGCCGGGCCGTGGCTGGGGCCGGAGCCGGGGCCGGGGCGCAGGGCCCTGATGCGGCTGCGGGTGCTCCGCCGGCCGGCCCCATGCACCCCAGGTGAGCGCCGCGGGGCACCGGGCTAGGCGGGCGGGGCCGCGGGGACGACCCGGCCGAGGGGGCGAGCGGCGGAGGGGTCCCTCGAGCGCCCGGCGCCTCCCGCAGGCCCCGAGGTTCGGCCCCGGGGCGAGGGTGGTGGTTCCCTCTCTCGGGCATCGCCATCTCGCTGGGCCGGGGGGGTAAATGCCCTGCCCCGGGGGTAGCCGGAGCCCTCGGCCCCGTGCCTGTTCCTGCAGAGCCGTCCCTGGCGGCGGGCGGGCGGGAGTGCGTGCTGCCCAAGGCGGGCAGAGCCGGGTGGAAGTCGGCGGCTCCGTTTGTGGCTCAGCCCTCCGGGTGGCAGGTGGTCTGCGAGTGGACTCGATGTTCCTCACGGGCCCCTTCCAAGCGGAGATCTTGTGCTGCGAACTTGAGTGAGTTCGGTGGATTCGCCGTTTTTCCTGGATGAGCGGTACCTTTCTTTCCTTACCGGAGTGGCAGCCCGAGCTCCAGCTC